>NC_092192.1:16248073-16552657 GCF_043641665.1 Enoplosus armatus | reverse complement strand
TGATGGTGCGCCTTCTGACTGTCGTCCTGCCAGGGCACTGACGGACCTAGTGCCGCAATGTGTATTCCCACTGACTGGCAGGACAGACTCCAGATAAGGAGCTTCAGAGCGTTCCACTGTCCTGTGTGGGGACTGGATTTCTGTCTTTCTCTCTCTCTGTCTCTCTCTCTCTCTCAACTCAAATTAGTATGACACATAGTAGAAAGGAAGGACAGGGCTTTGATGTGATGGGTCAGTAGTTTTCTTTATTCGTGAGATTGTAATTAGGAGGTTTGGGAGCTATGTGTTTAACTTCCAGGATCCCATAGAGGAGACGTGGAGGGCTCTGACACCCGGTTTGACCCTGGTGCTCATGGTGCGCCTTCTGACTTTCGTCCTGCCAGGGCACTGACGGACCTAGTGCCGCAATGTGTATTCCCACTGACTGGCAGGACAGACTCCAGATAAGGAGCTTCAGAGCGTTCCACTGTCCTGTGTGGGGACTGGATTTCTGTCTTTCTCTCTCTCTGTCTCTCTCTCTGTCTCTCTCTCTCAAGACAAATTTGCCATGACACATAGTAGAAAGTAAGGACAGGGCTTTGATGTGATGGGTCAGTAGTTTTCTTTATTTGTGAGATTGTAATTAGGAGGTTTGGGAGCTATGTGTTTAACTTCCAGGATCCCATAGAGGAGACGTGGAGGGCTCTGACACCCGGTTTGACCCTGGTGCTCATGGTGCGCCTTCTGACTGTCGTCCTGCCAGGGCACTGACGGACCTAGTGCCGCAATGTGTATTCCCACTGACTGGCAGGACAGACTCCAGATAAGGAGCTTCAGAGCGTTCCACTGTCCTGTGTGGGGACTGGATTTCTGTCTGTCTCTCTCTCTCTCTGTCTCTCTCTCTCTCTCAACTCAAATTAGTATGACACATAGTAGAAAGGAAGGACAGGGCTTTGATGTGATGGGTCAGTAGTTTTCTTTATTCGTGAGATTGTAATTAGGAGGTTTGGGAGCTATGTGTTTAACTTCCAGGATCCCATAGAGGAGACGTGGAGGGCTCTGACACCCGGTTTGACCCTGGTGCTCATGGTGCGCCTTCTGACTGTCGTCCTGCCAGGGCACTGACGGACCTAGTGCCGCAATGTGTATTCCCACTGACTGGCAGGACAGACTCCAGATAAGGAGCTTCAGAGCGTTCCACTGTCCTGTGTGGGGACTGGATTTCTGTCTTTCTCTCTCTCTGTCTCTCTCTCTGTCTCTCTCTCTCAAGACAAATTTGCCATGACACATAGTAGAAAGTAAGGACAGGGCTTTGATGTGATGGGTCAGTAGTTTTCTTTATTCGTGAGATTGTAATTAGGAGGTTTGGGAGCTATGTGTTTAACTTCCAGGATCCCATAGAGGAGACGTGGAGGGCTCTGACACCCGGTTTGACCCTGGTGCTCATGGTGCGCCTTCTGACTGTCGTCCTGCCAGGGCACTGACGGACCTAGTGCCGCAATGTGTATTCCCACTGACTGGCAGGACAGACTCCAGATAAGGAGCTTCAGAGCGTTCCACTGTCCTGTGTGGGGACTGGATTTCTGTCTTTCTCTCTCTCTGTCTCTCTCTCTGTCTCTCTCTCTCAAGACAAATTTGCCATGACACATAGTAGAAAGTAAGGACAGGGCTTTGATGTGATGGGTCAGTAGTTTTCTTTATTCGTGAGATTGTAATTAGGAGGTTTGGGAGCTATGTGTTTAACTTCCAGGATCCCATAGAGGAGACGTGGAGGGCTCTGACACCCGGTTTGACCCTGGTGCTGATGGTGCGCCTTCTGACTGTCGTCCTGCCAGGGCACTGACGGACCTAGTGCCGCAATGTGTATTCCCACTGACTGGCAGGACAGACTCCAGATAAGGAGCTTCAGAGCGTTCCACTGTCCTGTGTGGGGACTGGATTTCTGTCTTTCTCTCTCTCTGTCTCTCTCTCTGTCTCTCTCTCTCAAGACAAATTTGCCATGACACATAGTAGAAAGTAAGGACAGGGCTTTGATGTGATGGGTCAGTAGTTTTCTTTATTCGTGAGATTGTAATTAGGAGGTTTGGGAGCTATGTGTTTAACTTCCAGGATCCCATAGAGGAGACGTGGAGGGCTCTGACACCCGGTTTGACCCTGGTGCTCATGGTGCGCCTTCTGACTGTCGTCCTGCCAGGGCACTGACGGACCTAGTGCCGCAATGTGTATTCCCACTGACTGGCAGGACAGACTCCAGATAAGGAGCTTCAGAGCGTTCCACTGTCCTGTGTGGGGACTGGATTTCTGTCTTTCTCTCTCTCTGTCTCTCTCTCTCTCTCAACTCAAATTAGTATGACACATAGTAGAAAGGAAGGACAGGGCTTTGATGTGATGGGTCAGTAGTTTTCTTTATTCGTGAGATTGTAATTAGGAGGTTTGGGAGCTATGTGTTTAACTTCCAGGATCCCATAGAGGAGACGTGGAGGGCTCTGACACCCGGTTTGACCCTGGTGCTCATGGTGCGCCTTCTGACTGTCGTCCTGCCAGGGCACTGACGGACCTAGTGCCGCAATGTGTATTCCCACTGACTGGCAGGACAGACTCCAGATAAGGAGCTTCAGAGCGTTCCACTGTCCTGTGTGGGGACTGGATTTCTGTCTTTCTCTCTCTCTGTCTCTCTCTCTGTCTCTCTCTCTCAAGACAAATTTGCCATGACACATAGTAGAAAGTAAGGACAGGGCTTTGATGTGATGGGTCAGTAGTTTTCTTTATTCGTGAGATTGTAATTAGGAGGTTTGGGAGCTATGTGTTTAACTTCCAGGATCCCATAGAGGAGACGTGGAGGGCTCTGACACCCGGTTTGACCCTGGTGCTGATGGTGCGCCTTCTGACTGTCGTCCTGCCAGGGCACTGACGGACCTAGTGCCGCAATGTGTATTCCCACTGACTGGCAGGACAGACTCCAGATAAGGAGCTTCAGAGCGTTCCACTGTCCTGTGTGGGGACTGGATTTCTGTCTTTCTCTCTCTCTGTCTCTCTCTCTCTCTCAACTCAAATTAGTATGACACATAGTAGAAAGGAAGGACAGGGCTTTGATGTGATGGGTCAGTAGTTTTCTTTATTCGTGAGATTGTAATTAGGAGGTTTGGGAGCTATGTGTTTAACTTCCAGGATCCCATAGAGGAGACGTGGAGGGCTCTGACACCCGGTTTGACCCTGGTGCTCATGGTGCGCCTTCTGACTGTCGTCCTGCCAGGGCACTGACGGACCTAGTGCCGCAATGTGTATTCCCACTGACTGGCAGGACAGACTCCAGATAAGGAGCTTCAGAGCGTTCCACTGTCCTGTGTGGGGACTGGATTTCTGTCTTTCTCTCTCTCTGTCTCTCTCTCTGTCTCTCTCTCTCAAGACAAATTTGCCATGACACATAGTAGAAAGTAAGGACAGGGCTTTGATGTGATGGGTCAGTAGTTTTCTTTATTTGTGAGATTGTAATTAGGAGGTTTGGGAGCTATGTGTTTAACTTCCAGGATCCCATAGAGGAGACGTGGAGGGCTCTGACACCCGGTTTGACCCTGGTGCTCATGGTGCGCCTTCTGACTGTCGTCCTGCCAGGGCACTGACGGACCTAGTGCCGCAATGTGTATTCCCACTGACTGGCAGGACAGACTCCAGATAAGGAGCTTCAGAGCGTTCCACTGTCCTGTGTGGGGACTGGATTTCTGTCTGTCTCTCTCTCTCTCTCAGCTCAAATTAGTATGACACATAGTAGAAAGTAAGGACAGGGCTTTGATGTGATGGGTCAGTAGTTTTCTTTATTCGTGAGATTGTAATTAGAAGGTTTGGGAGCTATGTGTTTAACTTCCAGGATCCCATAGAGGAGACGTGGAGGGCTCTGACACCCGGTTTGACCCTGGTGCTCATGGTGCGCCTTCTGACTGTCGTCCTGCCAGGGCACTGACGGACCTAGTGCCGCAATGTGTATTCCCACTGACTGGCAGGACAGACTCCAGATAAGGAGCTTCAGAGCGTTCCACTGTCCTGTGTGGGGACTGGATTTCTGTCTTTCTCTCTCTCTGTCTCTCTCTCTGTCTCTCTCTCTCAAGACAAATTTGCCATGACACATAGTAGAAAGTAAGGACAGGGCTTTGATGTGATGGGTCAGTAGTTTTCTTTATTCGTGAGATTGTAATTAGGAGGTTTGGGAGCTATGTGTTTAACTTCCAGGATCCCATAGAGGAGACGTGGAGGGCTCTGACACCCGGTTTGACCCTGGTGCTCATGGTGCGCCTTCTGACTGTCGTCCTGCCAGGGCACTGACGGACCTAGTGCCGCAATGTGTATTCCCACTGACTGGCAGGACAGACTCCAGATAAGGAGCTTCAGAGCGTTCCACTGTCCTGTGTGGGGACTGGATTTCTGTCTGTCTCTCTCTCTCTCTCAACTCAAATTAGTATGACACATAGTAGAAAGGAAGGACAGGGCTTTGATGTGATGGGTCAGTAGTTTTCTTGATTCGTGAGATTGTAATTAGGAGGTTTGGGAGCTATGTGTTTAACTTCCAGGATCCCATAGAGGAGACGTGGAGGGCTCTGACACCCGGTTTGACCCTGGTGCTCATGGTGCGCCTTCTGACTGTCGTCCTGCCAGGGCACTGACGGACCTAGTGCCGCAATGTGTATTCCCACTGACTGGCAGGACAGACTCCAGATAAGGAGCTTCAGAGCGTTCCACTGTCCTGTGTGGGGACTGGATTTCTGTCTTTCTCTCTCTCTGTCTCTCTCTCTGTCTCTCTCTCTCAAGACAAATTTGCCATGACACATAGTAGAAAGTAAGGACAGGGCTTTGATGTGATGGGTCAGTAGTTTTCTTTATTCGTGAGATTGTAATTAGGAGGTTTGGGAGCTATGTGTTTAACTTCCAGGATCCCATAGAGGAGACGTGGAGGGCTCTGACACCCGGTTTGACCCTGGTGCTGATGGTGCGCCTTCTGACTGTCGTCCTGCCAGGGCACTGACGGACCTAGTGCCGCAATGTGTATTCCCACTGACTGGCAGGACAGACTCCAGATAAGGAGCTTCAGAGCGTTCCACTGTCCTGTGTGGGGACTGGATTTCTGTCTTTCTCTCTCTCTGTCTCTCTCTCTCTCTCAACTCAAATTAGTATGACACATAGTAGAAAGGAAGGACAGGGCTTTGATGTGATGGGTCAGTAGTTTTCTTTATTCGTGAGATTGTAATTAGGAGGTTTGGGAGCTATGTGTTTAACTTCCAGGATCCCATAGAGGAGACGTGGAGGGCTCTGACACCCGGTTTGACCCTGGTGCTCATGGTGCGCCTTCTGACTGTCGTCCTGCCAGGGCACTGACGGACCTAGTGCCGCAATGTGTATTCCCACTGACTGGCAGGACAGACTCCAGATAAGGAGCTTCAGAGCGTTCCACTGTCCTGTGTGGGGACTGGATTTCTGTCTTTCTCTCTCTCTGTCTCTCTCTCTGTCTCTCTCTCTCAAGACAAATTTGCCATGACACATAGTAGAAAGTAAGGACAGGGCTTTGATGTGATGGGTCAGTAGTTTTCTTTATTCGTGAGATTGTAATTAGGAGGTTTGGGAGCTATGTGTTTAACTTCCAGGATCCCATAGAGGAGACGTGGAGGGCTCTGACACCCGGTTTGACCCTGGTGCTCATGGTGCGCCTTCTGACTGTCGTCCTGCCAGGGCACTGACGGACCTAGTGCCGCAATGTGTATTCCCACTGACTGGCAGGACAGACTCCAGATAAGGAGCTTCAGAGCGTTCCACTGTCCTGTGTGGGGACTGGATTTCTGTCTGTCTCTCTCTCTCTCTGTCTCTCTCTCTCTCTCAACTCAAATTAGTATGACACATAGTAGAAAGGAAGGACAGGGCTTTGATGTGATGGGTCAGTAGTTTTCTTGATTCGTGAGATTGTAATTAGGAGGTTTGGGAGCTATGTGTTTAACTTCCAGGATCCCATAGAGGAGACGTGGAGGGCTCTGACACCCGGTTTGACCCTGGTGCTCATGGTGCGCCTTCTGACTGTCGTCCTGCCAGGGCACTGACGGACCTAGTGCCGCAATGTGTATTCCCACTGACTGGCAGGACAGACTCCAGATAAGGAGCTTCAGAGCGTTCCACTGTCCTGTGTGGGGACTGGATTTCTGTCTGTCTCTCTCTCTCTCTGTCTCTCTCTCTCTCTCAACTCAAATTAGTATGACACATAGTAGAAAGTAAGGACAGGGCTTTGATGTGATTGGTCAGTAGTTTTCTTTATTCGTGAGATTGTAATTAGAAGGTTTGGGAGCTATGTGTTTAACTTCCAGGATCCCATAGAGGAGACGTGGAGGGCTCTGACACCCGGTTTGACCCTGGTGCTCATGGTGCGCCTTCTGACTGTCGTCCTGCCAGGGCACTGACGGACCTAGTGCCGCAATGTGTATTCCCACTGACTGGCAGGACAGACTCCAGATAAGGAGCTTCAGAGCGTTCCACTGTCCTGTGTGGGGACTGGATTTCTGTCTTTCTCTCTCTCTGTCTCTCTCTCTGTCTCTCTCTCTCAAGACAAATTTGCCATGACACATAGTAGAAAGTAAGGACAGGGCTTTGATGTGATGGGTCAGTAGTTTTCTTTATTCGTGAGATTGTAATTAGGAGGTTTGGGAGCTATGTGTTTAACTTCCAGGATCCCATAGAGGAGACGTGGAGGGCTCTGACACCCGGTTTGACCCTGGTGCTCATGGTGCGCCTTCTGACTGTCGTCCTGCCAGGGCACTGACGGACCTAGTGCCGCAATGTGTATTCCCACTGACTGGCAGGACAGACTCCAGATAAGGAGCTTCAGAGCGTTCCACTGTCCTGTGTGGGGACTGGATTTCTGTCTTTCTCTCTCTCTGTCTCTCTCTCTGTCTCTCTCTCTCAAGACAAATTTGCCATGACACATAGTAGAAAGTAAGGACAGGGCTTTGATGTGATGGGTCAGTAGTTTTCTTTATTCGTGAGATTGTAATTAGGAGGTTTGGGAGCTATGTGTTTAACTTCCAGGATCCCATAGAGGAGACGTGGAGGGCTCTGACACCCGGTTTGACCCTGGTGCTCATGGTGCGCCTTCTGACTGTCGTCCTGCCAGGGCACTGACGGACCTAGTGCCGCAATGTGTATTCCCACTGACTGGCAGGACAGACTCCAGATAAGGAGCTTCAGAGCGTTCCACTGTCCTGTGTGGGGACTGGATTTCTGTCTTTCTCTCTCTCTCTGTCTCTCTCTCTGTCTCTCTCTCTGTCTCTCTCTCTCAAGACAAATTTGCCATGACACATAGTAGAAAGTAAGGACAGGGCTTTGATGTGATGGGTCAGTAGTTTTCTTTATTCGTGAGATTGTAATTAGGAGGTTTGGGAGCTATGTGTTTAACTTCCAGGATCCCATAGAGGAGACGTGGAGGGCTCTGACACCCGGTTTGACCCTGGTGCTCATGGTGCGCCTTCTGACTGTCGTCCTGCCAGGGCACTGACGGACCTAGTGCCGCAATGTGTATTCCCACTGACTGGCAGGACAGACTCCAGATAAGGAGCTTCAGAGCGTTCCACTGTCCTGTGTGGGGACTGGATTTCTGTCTTTCTCTCTCTCTCTGTCTCTCTCTCTGTCTCTCTCTCTGTCTCTCTCTCTCAAGACAAATTTGCCATGACACATAGTAGAAAGTAAGGACAGGGCTTTGATGTGATGGGTCAGTAGTTTTCTTTATTCGTGATATTGTAATTAGGAGGTTTGGGAGCTATGTGTTTAACTTCCAGGATCCCATAGAGGAGACGTGGAGGGCTCTGACACCCGGTTTGACCCTGGTGCTCATGGTGCGCCTTCTGACTGTCGTCCTGCCAGGGCACTGACGGACCTAGTGCCGCAATGTGTATTCCCACTGACTGGCAGGACAGACTCCAGATAAGGAGCTTCAGAGCGTTCCACTGTCCTGTGTGGGGACTGGATTTCTGTCTGTCTCTCTCTCTCTCTGTCTCTCTCTCTCTCTCAACTCAAATTAGTATGACACATAGTAGAAAGGAAGGACAGGGCTTTGATGTGATGGGTCAGTAGTTTTCTTTATTCGTGAGATTGTAATTAGGAGGTTTGGGAGCTATGTGTTTAACTTCCAGGATCCCATAGAGGAGACGTGGAGGGCTCTGACACCCGGTTTGACCCTGGTGCTCATGGTGCGCCTTCTGACTGTCGTCCTGCCAGGGCACTGACGGACCTAGTGCCGCAATGTGTATTCCCACTGACTGGCAGGACAGACTCCAGATAAGGAGCTTCAGAGCGTTCCACTGTCCTGTGTGGTGACTGGATTTCTGTCTGTCTCTCTCTCTCTCTCAGCTCAAATTAGTATGACACATAGTAGAAAGTAAGGACAGGGCTTTGATGTGATGGGTCAGTAGTTTTCTTTATTCGTGAGATTGTAATTAGAAGGTTTGGGAGCTATGTGTTTAACTTCCAGGATCCCATAGAGGAGACGTGGAGGGCTCTGACACCCGGTTTGACCCTGGTGCTCATGGTGCGCCTTCTGACTGTCGTCCTGCCAGGGCACTGACGGACCTAGTGCCGCAATGTGTATTCCCACTGACTGGCAGGACAGACTCCAGATAAGGAGCTTCAGAGCGTTCCACTGTCCTGTGTGGGGACTGGATTTCTGTCTTTCTCTCTCTCTGTCTCTCTCTCTGTCTCTCTCTCTCAAGACAAATTTACCATGACACATAGTAAAAAGTAAGGACAGGGCTTTGATGTGATGGGTCAGTAGTTTTCTTTATTCGTGAGATTGTAATTAGGAGGTTTGGGAGCTATGTGTTTAACTTCCAGGATCCCATAGAGGAGACGTGGAGGGCTCTGACACCCGGTTTGACCCTGGTGCTCATGGTGCGCCTTCTGACTGTCGTCCTGCCAGGGCACTGACGGACCTAGTGCCGCAATGTGTATTCCCACTGACTGGCAGGACAGACTCCAGATAAGGAGCTTCAGAGCGTTCCACTGTCCTGTGTGGGGACTGGATTTCTGTCTTTCTCTCTCTCTGACTCTCTCTCTGTCTCTCTCTCTCAAGACAAATTTACCATGACACATAGTAGAAAGGAAGGACAGGGCTTTGATGTGATGGGTCAGTAGTTTTCTTTATTCGTGATATTGTAATTAGGAGGTTTGGGAGCTATGTGTTTAACTTCCAGGATCCCATAGAGGAGACGTGGAGGGCTCTGACACCTGGTTTGACCCTGGTGCTCATGGTGCGCCTTCTGACTGTCGTCCTGCCAGGGCACTGACGGACCTAGTGCCGCAATGTGTATTCCCACTGACTGGCAGGACAGACTCCAGATAAGGAGCTTCAGAGCGTTCCACTGTCCTGTGTGGGGACTGGATTTCTGTCTTTCTCTCTCTCTCTCTGTCTCTCTCTCTCTCTCAACTCAAATTAGTATGACACATAGTAGAAAGGAAGGACAGGGCTTTGATGTGATGGGTCAGTAGTTTTCTTTATTCGTGAGATTGTAATTAGGAGGTTTGGGAGCTATGTGTTTAACTTCCAGGATCCCATAGAGGAGACGTGGAGGGCTCTGACACCCGGTTTGACCCTGGTGCTCATGGTGCGCCTTCTGACTTTCGTCCTGCCAGGGCACTGACGGACCTAGTGCCGCAATGTGTATTCCCACTGACTGGCAGGACAGACTCCAGATAAGGAGCTTCAGAGCGTTCCACTGTCCTGTGTGGGGACTGGATTTCTGTCTGTCTCTCTCTCTGTCTCTCTCTCTCTCTCAACTCAAATTAGTATGACACATAGTAGAAAGGGAGGGCAGGGCTTTGATGTGATGGGTCTGTAGTTTTCTTTATTCGTGAGATTGTAATTAGGAGGTTTGGGAGCTATGTGTTTAACTTCCAGGATCCCATAGAGGAGACGTGGAGGGCTCTGACACCCGGTTTGACCCTGGTGCTCGTGGTGCGCCTTCTGACTGTCGTCCTGCCAGGGCACTGACGGACCTAGTGCCGCAATGTGTATTCCCACTGACTGGCAGGACAGACTCCAGATAAGGAGCTTCAGAGCGTTCCACTGTCCTGTGTGGGGACTGGATTTCTGTCTGTCTCTCTCTCTCTCTGTCTCTCTCTCTCAAGACAAATTTGCCATGACACATAGTAGAAAGTAAGGACAGGGCTTTGATGTGATGGGTCAGTAGTTTTCTTTATTCGTGAGATTGTAATTAGGAGGTTTGGGAGCTATGTGTTTAACTTCCAGTATCCCATAGAGGAGACGTGGAGGGCTCTGACACCCGGTTTGACCCTGGTGCTCATGGTGCGCCTTCTGACTGTCGTCCTGCCAGGGCACTGACGGACCTAGTGCCGCAATGTGTATTCCCACTGACTGGCAGGACAGACTCCAGATAAGGAGCTTCAGAGCGTTCCACTGTCCTGTGTGGGGACTGGATTTCTGTCTGTCTCTCTCTCTCTCTGTCTCTCTCTCTCTCTCAACTCAAATTAGTATGACACATAGTAGAAAGGAAGGACAGGGCTTTGATGTGATGGGTCAGTAGTTTTCTTTATTCGTGAGATTGTAATTAGGAGATTTGGGAGCTATGTGTTTAACTTCCAGGATCCCATAGAGGAGACGTGGAGGGCTCTGACACCCGGTTTGACCCTGGTGCTCATGGTGGCCTTCTGACTGTCGTCCTGCCAGGGCACTGACGGACCTAGTGCCGCAATGTGTATTCCCACTGACTGGCAGGACAGACTCCAGATAAGGAGCTTCAGAGCGTTCCACTGTCCTGTGTGGGGACTGGATTTCTGTCTGTCTCTCTCTCTCTCTGTCTCTCTCTCTCTCTCAACTCAAATTAGTATGACACATAGTAGAAAGGAAGGACAGGGCTTTGATGTGATGGGTCAGTAGTTTTCTTTATTCGTGAGATTGTAATTAGGAGGTTTGGGAGCTATGTGTTTAACTTCCAGGATCCCATAGAGGAGACGTGGAGGGCTCTGACACCCGGTTTGACCCTGGTGCTCATGGTGCGCCTTCTGACTGTCGTCCTGCCAGGGCACTGACGGACCTAGTGCCGCAATGTGTATTCCCACTGACTGGCAGGACAGACTCCAGATAAGGAGCTTCAGAGCGTTCCACTGTCCTGTGTGGGGACTGGATTTCTGTCTGTCTCTCTCTCTCTCTGTCTCTCTCTCTCTCTCAACTCAAATTAGTATGACACATAGTAGAAAGGAAGGACAGGGCTTTGATGTGATGGGTCAGTAGTTTTCTTGATTCGTGAGATTGTAATTAGGAGGTTTGGGAGCTATGTGTTTAACTTCCAGGATCCCATAGAGGAGACGTGGAGGGCTCTGACACCCGGTTTGACCCTGGTGCTCATGGTGCGCCTTCTGACTGTCGTCCTGCCAGGGCACTGACGGACCTAGTGCCGCAATGTGTATTCCCACTGACTGGCAGGACAGACTCCAGATAAGGAGCTTCAGAGCGTTCCACTGTCCTGTGTGGGGACTGGATTTCTGTCTCTCTCTCTGTCTCTCTCAGCTCAAATTGGTATGACACATAGTAGAAAGTAAGGACAGGGCTTTGATGTGATGGGTCAGTAGTTTTCTTTATTCGTGAGATTGTAATTAGAAGGTTTGGGAGCTATGTGTTTAACTTCCAGTTTCCCATAGAGGAGACGTGGAGGGCTCTGACACCCGGTTTGACCCTGGTGCTCATGGTGCGCCTTCTGACTGTCGTCCTGCCAGGGCACTGACGGACCTAGTGCCGCAATGTGTATTCCCACTGACTGGCAGGACAGACTCCAGATAAGGAGCTTCAGAGCGTTCCACTGTCCTGTGTGGGGACTGGATTTCTGTCTTTCTCTCTCTCTGTCTCTCTCTCTGTCTCTCTCTCTCAAGACAAATTTGCCATGACACATAGTAGAAAGTAAGGACAGGGCTTTGATGTGATGGGTCAGTAGTTTTCTTTATTCGTGAGATTGTAATTAGGAGGTTTGGGAGCTATGTGTTTAACTTCCAGGATCCCATAGAGGAGACGTGGAGGGCTCTGACACCCGGTTTGACCCTGGTGCTCATGGTGCGCCTTCTGACTGTCGTCCTGCCAGGGCACTGACGGACCTAGTGCCGCAATGTGTATTCCCACTGACTGGCAGGACAGACTCCAGATAAGGAGCTTCAGAGCGTTCCACTGTCCTGTGTGGGGACTGGATTTCTGTCTTTCTCTCTCTCTGTCTCTCTCTCTGTCTCTCTCTCTCAAGACAAATTTGCCATGACACATAGTAGAAAGTAAGGACAGGGCTTTGATGTGATGGGTCAGTAGTTTTCTTTATTCGTGAGATTGTAATTAGGAGGTTTGGGAGCTATGTGTTTAACTTCCAGGATCCCATAGAGGAGACGTGGAGGGCTCTGACACCCGGTTTGACCCTGGTGCTCATGGTGCGCCTTCTGACTGTCGTCCTGCCAGGGCACTGACGGACCTAGTGCCGCAATGTGTATTCCCACTGACTGGCAGGACAGACTCCAGATAAGGAGCTTCAGAGCGTTCCACTGTCCTGTGTGGGGACTGGATTTCTGTCTTTCTCTCTCTCTGTCTCTCTCTCTGTCTCTCTCTCTCAAGACAAATTTGCCATGACACATAGTAGAAAGTAAGGACAGGGCTTTGATGTGATGGGTCAGTAGTTTTCTTTATTCGTGAGATTGTAATTAGGAGGTTTGGGAGCTATGTGTTTAACTTCCAGGATCCCATAGAGGAGACGTGGAGGGCTCTGACACCCGGTTTGACCCTGGTGCTGATGGTGCGCCTTCTGACTGTCGTCCTGCCAGGGCACTGACGGACCTAGTGCCGCAATGTGTATTCCCACTGACTGGCAGGACAGACTCCAGATAAGGAGCTTCAGAGCGTTCCACTGTCCTGTGTGGGGACTGGATTTCTGTCTTTCTCTCTCTCTGTCTCTCTCTCTGTCTCTCTCTCTCAAGACAAATTTGCCATGACACATAGTAGAAAGTAAGGACAGGGCTTTGATGTGATGGGTCAGTAGTTTTCTTTATTCGTGAGATTGTAATTAGGAGGTTTGGGAGCTATGTGTTTAACTTCCAGGATCCCATAGAGGAGACGTGGAGGGCTCTGACACCCGGTTTGACCCTGGTGCTCATGGTGCGCCTTCTGACTGTCGTCCTGCCAGGGCACTGACGGACCTAGTGCCGCAATGTGTATTCCCACTGACTGGCAGGACAGACTCCAGATAAGGAGCTTCAGAGCGTTCCACTGTCCTGTGTGGGGACTGGATTTCTGTCTGTCTCTCTCTCTCTCTGTCTCTCTCTCTCTCTCAACTCAAATTAGTATGACACATAGTAGAAAGGAAGGACAGGGCTTTGATGTGATGGGTCAGTAGTTTTCTTTATTCGTGAGATTGTAATTAGGAGGTTTGGGAGCTATGTGTTTAACTTCCAGGATCCCATAGAGGAGACGTGGAGGGCTCTGACACCCGGTTTGACCCTGGTGCTCATGGTGCGCCTTCTGACTGTCGTCCTGCCAGGGCACTGACGGACCTAGTGCCGCAATGTGTATTCCCACTGACTGGCAGGACAGACTCCAGATAAGGAGCTTCAGAGCGTTCCACTGTCCTGTGTGGGGACTGGATTTCTGTCTGTCTCTCTCTCTCTCTGTCTCTCTCTCTCTCTCAACTCAAATTAGTATGACACATAGTAGAAAGGAAGGACAGGGCTTTGATGTGATGGGTCAGTAGTTTTCTTTATTCGTGAGATTGTAATTAGGAGGTTTGGGAGCTATGTGTTTAACTTCCAGGATCCCATAGAGGAGACGTGGAGGGCTCTGACACCCGGTTTGACCCTGGTGCTCATGGTGCGCCTTCTGACTGTCGTCCTGCCAGGGCACTGACGGACCTAGTGCCGCAATGTGTATTCCCACTGACTGGCAGGACAGACTCCAGATAAGGAGCTTCAGAGCGTTCCACTGTCCTGTGTGGGGACTGGATTTCTGTCTTTCTCTCTCTCTGTCTCTCTCTCTGTCTCTCTCTCTCAAGACAAATTTACCATGACACATAGTAGAAAGTAAGGACAGGGCTTTGATGTGATGGGTCAGTAGTTTTCTTTATTCGTGATATTGTAATTAGGAGGTTTGGGAGCTATGTGTTTAACTTCCAGGATCCCATAGAGGAGACGTGGAGGGCTCTGACACCCGGTTTGACCCTGGTGCTCATGGTGCGCCTTCTGACTGTCGTCCTGCCAGGGCACTGACGGACCTAGTGCCGCAATGTGTATTCCCACTGACTGGCAGGACAGACTCCAGATAAGGAGCTTCAGAGCGTTCCACTGTCCTGTGTGGGGACTGGATTTCTGTCTGTCTCTCTCTCTGTCTCTCTCTCTCTCTCAACTCAAATTAGTATGACACATAGTAGAAAGGGAGGGCAGGGCTTTGATGTGATGGGTCTGTAGTTTTCTTTATTCGTGAGATTGTAATTAGGAGGTTTGGGAGCTATGTGTTTAACTTCCAGAATCCCATGTAGGAGACGTGGAGGGCTCTGACACCCGGTTTGACCCTGGTGCTCATGGTGCGCCTTCTGACTGTCGTCCTGCCAGGGCACTGACGGACCTAGTGCCGCAATGTGTATTCCCACTGACTGGCAGGACAGACTCCAGATAAGGAGCTTCAGAGCGTTCCACTGTCCTGTGTGGGGACTGGATTTCTGTCTGTCTCTCTCTCTCTCTCAGCTCAAATTAGTATGACACATAGTAGAAAGTAAGGACAGGGCTTTGATGTGATGGGTCAGTAGTTTTCTTTATTCGTGATATTGTAATTAGGAGGTTTGGGAGCTATGTGTTTAACTTCCAGGATCCCATAGAGGAGACGTGGAGGGCTCTGACACCCGGTTTGACCCTGGTGCTCATGGTGCGCCTTCTGACTGTCGTCCTGCCAGGGCACTGACGGACCTAGTGCCGCAATGTGTATTCCCACTGACTGGCAGGACAGACTCCAGATAAGGAGCTTCAGAGCGTTCCACTGTCCTGTGTGGGGACTGGATTTCTGTCTTTCTCTCTCTCTCTCTGTCTCTCTCTCTCTCTCAACTCAAATTAGTATGACACATAGTAGAAAGGAAGGACAGGGCTTTGATGTGATGGGTCAGTAGTTTTCTTTATTCGTGAGATTGTAATTAGGAGGTTTGGGAGCTATGTGTTTAACTTCCAGGATCCCATAGAGGAGACGTGGAGGGCTCTGACACCCGGTTTGACCCTGGTGCTCATGGTGCGCCTTCTGACTGTCGTCCTGCCAGGGCACTGACGGACCTAGTGCCGCAATGTGTATTCCCACTGACTGGCAGGACAGACTCCAGATAAGGAGCTTCAGAGCGTTCCACTGTCCTGTGTGGGGACTGGATTTCTGTCTTTCTCTCTCTCTCTCTGTCTCTCTCTCTCTCTCAACTCAAATTAGTATGACACATAGTAGAAAGGAAGGACAGGGCTTTGATGTGATGGGTCAGTAGTTTTCTTTATTCGTGAGATTGTAATTAGGAGGTTTGGGAGCTATGTGTTTAACTTCCAGAATCCCATGTAGGAGACGTGGAGGGCTCTGACACCCGGTTTGACCCTGGTGCTCATGGTGCGCCTTCTGACTGTCGTCCTGCCAGGGCACTGACGGACCTAGTGCCGCAATGTGTATTCCCACTGACTGGCAGGACAGACTCCAGATAAGGAGCTTCAGAGCGTTCCACTGTCCTGTGTGGGGACTGGATTTCTGTCTTTCTCTCTCTCTCTCTGTCTCTCTCTCTCTCTCTCTCTGTCTCTCTCTCTCTCTCAACTCAAATTAGTATGACACATAGTAGAAAGGGAGGGCAGGGCTTTGATGTGATGGGTCTGTAGTTTTCTTTATTCGTGAGATTGTAATTAGGAGGTTTGGGAGCTATGTGTTTAACTTCCAAGATCCCATAGAGGAGACGTGGAGGGCTCTGACACCCGGTTTGACCCTGGTGCTCATGGTGCGCCTTCTGACTGTCGTCCTGCCAGGGCACTGACGGACCTAGTGCCGCAATGTGTATTCCCACTGACTGGCAGGACAGACTCCAGATAAGGAGCTTCAGAGCGTTCCACTGTCCTGTGTGGGGACTGGATTTCTGTCTCTCTATCTCTCTCACGCTGTGTCTGTCTCTCTGTCTCTCTCTGTCTCTGTCTTCTGTGTCTCTCTCTCTCTCAACTCAAATATGCCATGATACATAGTAGAAAGGAAGGACCGGGCTTTGATGTGATTGGTCAGTAGTTTTTACAGCCTTATCTACTAATGTCAGTAATATTTCCCTCACAATTTTAATTATACTTTCTATGGTTACTGCTGGTACTGCCATACATCTCTTCCTGTCTGTCTGTCCTTTTCCCTCCACCCCACTTTCTGTGTTTCTCTCTCTCTCTCTCTCTCCAACCCAACCGGTCAAAGCAGATGACCGCCCACCTAGAGTCTGGTTCTGCTCTAGGTTTCTTCCTCTTAAAAGGAAGTTTTTCCTTGCCACTGTCGCCAAAGCGCTTGCTCATGGTGGGAACTGTTGGGTCTCTGTAATAACATTATAAAGTTTACGGTCCAGACCTGCTCTATTTGTAAAGTTTCATGAGATGACTTTTTTGTGATTTGGCGCTATATAAATAAAATTGAATTGAATTGAACTGAATTGAATCCTTAAGTCGTCATTAAGTTTTCAGCCGCTAGATTGTAAATAGGAGGTGTTGGATCTATGTGTCTAACTTCCAGACTTGGAGGGCTCTGAAATGCGTATTTACTCCGGGTCAAAGCTCTGGACGATTGGCCTCAGAGCCAGGAAGTGCTGATGAGCTTCATGCTCGTGGTGCGCCTTCTGGCTGTCGTCCTGCCAGGGCTGATGGACCAAGTGTATTCCCACTGACTGGCAGGACAGACTCCAGATAAGGAGCTTCAGAGCGTTCCACTGTCCTGTGTGGGGACTGGATTTCTCTCTCTGTCTCTCTCTATGAAGGACCTGGAGAGTGATATAATTGAACTAGAGAAAATTAGTTAGTCCATAGGAGATCGAGGATATATTGAAGTCCTCAAAGTAAAAAAACTGGCTTTCGCCAACCTGCTAGACGGTTAAGTACAGGGTGCACTGGCCAGGTCCCGATTTCCGAACATCACTGAGATGGATGCTCCCTCTAGTTTCTTCTTCGGCCTGGAAAAGAAACGGACAGAGGAAGGAATCCACTCCTTGCTGTCAGACACAGGGCAGGAACTCAGGAACCAAGCCAGATAAGAAGGTAAGCAGCATTTTACTCCTCTCTCTAATCCTCTGAGTACGAGGGGGAGGACACACTGCTGGAGGAGTTCTGCAGTGAACTTTGGACACCAATTCCTAGCTTGAGGAGCCACTGCAGATGCAAGAGCTTCAGGCCAGGGACAGAGGGCTCCCGGCATCGACCACTTAACAGTGGACTTTTATAAAGCCTTCTGGGACATCTTAGCAGCGGATATTTTAGATGTTTTAATGAAAGTCTGGCCTCTGGTTCCATGCCGGTGTCCTGTCGCAGAGCTGTTCTCACGCTCCTACCCAAGAAAGGAAACCTGCAGGACATCAAAAACTGGCGCCCCGTGTCTTTGCTATGTGTGGATTACAAGCTTCTGTCCAAGGCCTTGGCCAACAGGCTGAGGGGAGCTATGGAGCAGGTCATCCATCGGGACCAGACCTACTGTGTGCCCGGCAGGTCCATGGTAGACAATGTCTACCTAATTAGAGATGTTTTGGAGGTCTCTAGCTCATTGGGTATAAACACTGGTCTGATTTCTCTAGACGAGGAAAAGTCTTTTGACCATGTTGAGCACAACTTCCTCTGGAAGGTCATGGAGAAGTTTGGGTTCAACGCAGGTTTCATAGCTAAGATCAAGGTGTTGTACAGTGACGTGGAGAGTGTGCTGAAGTTTAACGGCGGTCTGTGTGCTCCTTTTAGAGTGTGTAGAGGGGTCCGGCAGGGCTGTGCTCTGTTGGGGATGCTCTATGCACTCTCCCTAGAACCCCTACTGAGCAAAATACGGTCCAGCAGCCAAGGACTGGTTTTACCTGGTTTTAGTGGAAAACACTTTATTTATCGGCATACACAGATGATGTTTTTGTTGGAAGAGGGATGCAGACATTCTAACCATTAATGTGAAGAAGTTTACTATTGCATCAGCAGCGAGGATGAATTTGAAGAAAAGTGAAGCCCTTGCTGTCAGTGAATGGCGTGACGGTCTCCCAGTTCTTCCCCAGAGCCTGGCCTGGAGAAAAGATGGCCTAAAGTACCTGGGAGTGCTCCTAGGGAAAAAAGAATATATGGTCCAGAAGAACTGGGAGAATGTCACAGAAAAGATTGAGGGAAAACTTTCCAAATGGAAATGGCTGCTCCTTCAAATGTCTTTTAAAGGTGTGGTTCTGGTTTTAAACAACCTTGTGGCATCCCAACTCTGGCACCGTCTGACATGTATAGATCCCCCCTCAGACCTTACTAGCCCAAATACAGAGGAAAATGGTAGATTTTTTTGGGATGGTCTGCACTGCACTGCCAAAAGGGGTACTGTTTTTAATGAGTCAGGAAGGGGGACAGGGCCAGCCTGCTACCTTTAGGCTCCAGTTTGTACAGAAGTATCTAACAGGTCCAACAGATTTAGTTTGGAGAGATGTGGCCATCTGCATTCTCAGGCATGCAACTAACCTGGGGCTGGATGCTGCTCTGTTTTTAACTGATTTAAAACTCTTAAAGTTAAGTGGGCTGCCTCCGTTTTATCAGGGTGTTTTTAAGTCCTGGGCCCTTTTTAATCAAAAAAGGTGCCAAAAGTCTGACTCTCTGCACTGGTTGTTGAAAGAGCCAGATACACAGGGCCAAGCTGGACATCAGCAGCAGCATTACACCCGGCCTGATGGTGGCCCTGTGCAGGTCCAAGACCCTGTGCCTGCAGCAGCTGGTAGATGCAGTGGGGCCGGCGCCGTGCGGGCTCTCTGCTGGGGCTGCACTCGGTCTGGGTGACTCTCTGGAGAGGAGAAGAGCCTCCTAATGGACTACGGCCAGGGAACGACCAAACCAGACCCCACAGACCCATTTCCAGAGATCTATCTGAGCCCAGGGCTAGGAGCCCTGACCGGCCCCCTGCTTACTGTCATTAACTCAAACAAGCAACTGTGTAAAAAGCATTAACAGAAATGGACTGAGCAACAGGCCCCCCATTGTGTGGACTAAAAGACTGGCTGGGGAAACCGGACCTAGCCCACAGTGGAGTATTTTGTGCAAACCTCCCCTAAAAAAACGGACTGCCGACCTCCAGTGGAGGATTTTACACGGTGCCATTGCCTCCAATGCTTTTATATCTGTTCTTAATCCTGCTGCTTTTAACAAGGGTCCATGCTGTGATCTCTGTGAGACTGTTTTCCATGTTTTTACTGAGCGTAAGAGACTCACAGAGTTCTTCACTCTTTTAACATTGGTTTTTAGTCTCTTTGGTGTCAAGTTTTCGAGTGTTTTTACCATGGGAGCTGGCTACAAAAAAACAAACAGAGAAAAGTGGCAGCTCCTAAACTTCCTCTCAGGAGAAGCGAAGATGACCATATATGTGAGCAGGAAAAAAGGGGTAGAGAACCAAGAGGGACAGGAGGCCAGGTCAGTCTGGCTCTGTAACATCTGGGCCAGACTGTGGCTCGAATACTGATTTTTTAAACACATTGGTGATTTGGACAGTGCTGGTGCTATGGAGACGTCATCTGTTAAATATCTAATGATGAATTGCATTTTACACGTTTTGACAGGAAAACTTCTTTTTAAATACAAAACAAAGAGATATGCACAAATTAGCACTTTATTGAATTGTCTGTAAATACGCAAAGTATGTAAATAAAGTGTTTTTGTAAAAATAAAAAAAAATCTCTCAATCTCTCTCTCTCTCAAATCAAATAAAAAAATACTTCTAATTCTTATTGACACAGTGCTGTCTGCTGCGTGTTTCTGCACCTTTCTGTCTTTGCTGCTGTGATGTGTAAATTTCCCCCCTGTTCCAAAAAATACATACAAGCATTGAAGGCCTGATGTTACCTGGTTTTTATGAGAACATTGTTTTATCTGCTTCTGTGGATGACGTCACTGTTTTTATTAAAGACCAGAGTTAAAATATAGTTGATATTTTAGCTTTTAACATTATAAACAATTTTACTGTTGTATTGGCAGGGAAGGTGGAAAAAAAGTGAAGCCCTTGCTGTTGGTGAATGGAGTTGTGGTCTCCCGGTTCTTTCCCAGAACCTTCTCTGGAAAAAAACATGGTATTTGGTGTCTTTTTGGAAAATGAAACAATGGTCCCGAAGAACTGGGAGAATGTCACAGAAAAAATAGAAGGAAAATTAACTAAATGGCTGCTCCCTCAGATGTCTAACAGAGGTAGAGTACTTGTGCTTTAATCTGGCATCGCCTGGCATGTGTGGAACCCCCCTCAGGTTTATTAGCCCAGATCCAAGCAAAAATGGTTAACTTCTTCTGGGATCGTTTACATTGGGTACCACAAGGTGTGTTGTTTTTATCCAGAAAGGTGAAAGGACAGGGCCTCATCCACCTGGCCAGCAGAACAGCCACCTTAAGGTTACAGTTTGTTCCTGACTGGTCCATCAGATTTAGTGTGGAAAGAAGTGGCTAGTTGTATTCTCAGATATGCAAATAACCTGGGGCTGGATGCTGCTCTGATTCCACATTTTTAAAGCTAAGTGGGTTCCCTCCTATTTTTCAGGGTGTTTTTAAATCCTGGGCACTTTTTAACTGTAAAAGATGTGAAAACTCTAACTCTCTGCACTGGTTGTTGAAGGAGCCACTGGGGCGAGGCTGGATGTCTGCAGCAGCGCCACGCCCGGGCTGATGGTGGCACTGTGTCAAACAAAGACTCTGTGCCTGAAGCAGCTGGTGAATGCAGGCAGTGGCTGGAGTTTAAGATTTATAAAATGATGGGTGACTTGGAAACTTTTAACAACGGTGGTGTTACAGTGACATCATTTGCACTGTTAATGATGAAGAATTGCAATTTGCACGTTTTTAGGTTTTTAGTATATGACTTCATGAAACTATGAAGGAATTTTACTGATGTGTATGTTAATATGCCCAATGTAAATAAAGTGTTATTGTAAAAATCTAGAAAAAAATCAATTTTCTCTCTCTCATCAAATAAACTATGACACATTGTAGAATATATCTTAATATTTTATGATGTGTCATATACCTTATGAACTCTAGTGAGGTCATATAGAGCTACAGCAGAAATCTAGTCATGTAATTGTAAGCCACAGTAGAACACTTGGGACGTCATAACATAGTGTTATGAGCTTCTCTTTTAACTATTATTTCATTGAATTTGACTTTATTTCAGTGCTGACTGTGAGTTGATTGTGTGTCACATATAACTTCACCAGTTCTGGTTGGGGCTTTTGTTCCATTGATGACATCACTATGTTTCCGGTTTTACTCTTTCTCTCTCTCTCTCTCAAATCATATTTTACTATGTGTCATAGCCAACATAACTGCCACACATTTGAATCCATTCACTGCCGACCAATGTCATTGGGACCTACAGTAGAACACATGGGATGTCATAACTCTAATGAAATAATTGAGGGTTACTTTAGAATACTACTAATGTTGAGAGCTACAACATAAGTCTGGTGAGACACTGTAAGTAACTGCAGAATACTACTGATGTAATTGTGAGTTACATTAGAACTCTAGTCGTGTAATTGTGAGCAATGGTAGAACTCCAGTGATGTCATTGTGAAGTACAATAGAGCACTAGTGCTGTCATATCACAAGTGATTTTTGCTGCCCCCAAGTGGCCAAAGAATGTATTCTTGCAGGTTTTAAAACGGTCTACAATCTTTTAGTATAGGCTACTTTAAGGCATAAGCGGTTTGAATATTGTTTGAATTGAGATGGTTGCATAATATATAACAGAGCAGCAGCCTTATCTTTCTAAAACAGCCTTTATTGCTTTAGTGTAGCCCTCATTCAAATACATAGCCTAGATACACAGGCCTACATTATAAAATACATTTGTGTGCAATCAATAAACTTATAGTTGAGCTTGAAAAATAATTGTGTTTTATCAAATGACTTGTAATTGTTTATACTGCAAATTCTAATCAATTTAACCCATTGAAAAACATACTAACAACGCAGTCGCTCTCTTCTTCTTCTAATGAATTTCCGGCAGGCTGTACACTGAAAAGCGTAATACTGCCCTCCACAGACATTTGTTTTACCGTTTATTCTATGTTCTTTCATAGAGTCCAGTTGAGTGGAGAAATTTTAAGATGACTTTACCAATTGTTTGAAAATTCACATCAGATGCAAAGATAACAGTCGCTCTCACTCTACAACCCACCGTCGCGTTGATGACGTCAGGAGTCCCACTGCTCAGCGCGGAATTCAAAAATAGCTGTTTCCTGTGTACATTATCCGGGTAGTTTTTAGGTCAGGCTAAAGTATTCAGTATGGTAACATTATAAAATAAAGTATTTTAACTTACGGTGGGTTTCTTTGTCTTTGCGTATTTTTTGATGTACAAAGGCAACAGTGACGCAATCAAACAGCACCCGCGTTGTTTGTAACGTTAGACTGCCTTTACTGTAAATTCGTTAGCGAAGTATCCTCTTCTCAAAACACCGTGAAGACTTGTATGGTAAACTAACGAGCTGCAGTAAGATAAGTCTACTCCTGCAGTCTTTCAGATACCTCTAGTTTCTCTGCTTCTGTTTAAACGGGCATTGTTGGTAATACTAGCAGGAAGACGTTAGTTAGCCAACAAGCTAACATGAGATAATTCGGTGACAGCAGCGACACACGAGCTATCCAACAGGTAACGAGTTTAATCAATTGTCCACAATGGAGGATAACACGTCTTGTTCTTCGATGCAGACTGGTCCTTCTCAAGCGTCTTTCCTCCAGAGGACGTTGGAGCGGCTATCTTCCACACAGTGTCTAAAACTAAAAACTGAGGATGCGGCTCCTGTCGCTGTCATTGCACTTCAGAGGTACTTATCTGAGCAAGCTGAGGGGCAGCAGCCCGACAGCTACAGCTACGATGTGACTGTCACTGACGGAGTCTGGCGAGCCAAATGCTTTGTTCACCCTACCTTAAATCACCTGGTGCACACAAACATCCTGAGGACTGGGACTGACATCAGCATCACGCAGTGCTCTTTTGTTTACAACGAGAGGAGACTGGGACATGGTTACATTTGCATTGAAAAGCTCCGATGTGGTGTAGAGAGGTCTGCTGTGCTGCCCGTTACAAAGGATGTCAGTTCACTGCCCATGCTGGTCAAGCACGGCATGGAGAGGAGTGTGGTGCTGCAAAGTGATGTTCCCCTTCAGGTGAGCCGTAAACATTACCTGTCTCTGTGGAACAACGACGACCCGGAGGGAGACGTCTGGATCTCAGGGTATCCGTCATCTGACACAGTGCTGGACGGTGAGACACTGATGATCCCTCTGTGCACATGGCGTATATTTACACAACTGAGGTGGACTTCAATAATTTGACAATATCTTTAGGATGGCAATTGGCGCATTCAAAATATGTTTATACTTTATAATACGTTGGATATGATGCACAGCTGCAACTAATAATTATTGTCACTATTAATTTGTCAATATCCTCCTGGGCAACGAAAAATGCCATTCACAATTTCTCAATTTCCCTAAGGTGATGCCTTCAAACTCCTTGTTTTGTCCGACCAACAGTTAAAAACACAAAGCTAATACATTTATATTGATATAAAACAGAGAAAGGCAGTAAATCCTCAAATTTGGGTGTTCTCTTTAGGCTTGATAAATGATGGTCAGAATCATTTTCAGTTGTCTATAAAATTTCCAACCAAGCAGACGTTGTTCACTTCACTCAGCTACAACAATCTAATGTGTTTAGAATACAACTTTTAACCTGTACTTCAAGATATCATAAAACCCACAATCCTAGACAACATGTAGTCTCACACCGTAAAACCAGTGATATTAATATACTATATCTTCCACATTGATTAGTTACATAATTTCCAGTCAAAGCTACACGGTAGGAATACAGTTGTTGATTTTACAAAATGTATTTTATTTTGCATGACCTTTGGACAATTGCAGCAAAAATCCTGAAGATGTGTCTTCTTTTCAACAGTGTCCAAGATTACTCTTCTTAGTAGTCTGGAGTCATCCTTTAGAAACACATGGAAGCCTCTCCCTCTCCTAGTGAAGATAATACACAAATCCAGATTACGGTATTATGGGAAGTTTGGGCTCAAGATTGATTACCCCTACCAGGTGAGTTTGAACTTCTCAAGAATTTGGGAGCCTCAGTAACAAGATGTGAACAGGATTTCACTGTTATGTTGGGACAGAGCATACTTTTTTTTTTTCATCATGCATTGTCATATTTCAGGCTTACTTTGAAGTTGCTGACCAGAGCGGCACAATGTCCCTAGTGCTTTGGAACGAACTTTGTCCCGAGTTTTACCAGAGACTGAATGTAGGCGCAGTGTTGTACCTCCAAAATTACACCTTGAAACAGAGTTATTCAAACCGGTCACACCCGCAAATGGACCATCACAGAATGAAGACCTTTCACTCTGTCGGTATGTACAGAACTACTGAAGTGCAAAAGTTTTGTGTGAATAGTATTTTTGGTCTGAAAAAGTTGCACAAATGCAATGATATATGGCATATTATTGTCTTATAGTAGAAATGTGTCTGTCCAACCCTCAAATATTTAAATAATAAACCAAACAACTAACAAATTTTCAGTTGCAGGAGTCTGTAGTTTATGCATGTCATTAAAATCTGCTTGAGGTCAATCTTGAGAATTTTTGTGGCTGTCCTTTGAACATTTCACCTATTCTGGCATTTATCTTTTATTCCTCAGGATTTAACATCAACAGGATATAAATTGAAATTTTCCATGTTTTGAAAAAGTAATTATAAAATGTTTACTGTGGTGAACCACAATATACCCTTAGCCTTATCTCTCTGTAATGTAATGTCTTCATATGTATTAAAGAAATCTGCCTGAACCCTCGCAACCCAGCTTCAGTCATCACTGTGGTCTCACCAAAGAGTGTACTGCCTCAGTGGGGATTGCCGGAGGTTTCCTACCAGTTCACCACCAGGTACAATCAATCTCTCAATCTACAGTTTTAACATTTGTCTATCTTTGTCTAGTACTTGAGGTGTGCATGCTATACTATTCTTTTCTGTTCTGGTTTATACAAATACAAAAGACATTATTATAGATTATTTAATATTATTCTGTTTATACAGCATTTCCTTGTTGAGCCATGCATTATATTGATTTCAGTTTTGTTCAAAACCTGCTTCATGTTACGTATTTATCTTACAGGTCAGAGTTGGAAAGATTATCCAACAATTCTGCATGTGATGTCATTGGTTTGGTAACATTTGTTGGTCGTGTTGAAAGAGTCAAGAGTAAAGGGAACAAGGGTAAGAAATGTAAACGCTGCTGAACTTCTTGTCAAATTGAAGTTCAGTTATTGGTGATTGATTGATGTTCACTTTTTAGGGCCAGAAAAATACTGGACACATCGCTGGATCCACGCAGTGGATGGAACATGTGACCACCCTTTTATCCTGGAGGTTTTTTCCTCTTCTCAACCAGAAATCTTCAGTCGTATTTGCCCAAGTAAGTCAACTGCATCAGCTGTTGTCTCTTAGCTCTGTCGCCACACTTGTAAGCATTTTCACTTACGTTACTATATCATCATCTCTGCCACAGTGACCTACCTGGTGTGCACTCAGATGAGAGTTTGTCAAGTGGAAGGCTCGTTGCCCTACCTCACAAGCAGCTGCGAGACAGAGACGTTCATCACAGGTCAGCACAGCTGTAACAACAAGTACCTGGTAATCTACATGTATGTGGTGACGGTATTGGTCTCTGCAGTTGGAACTGGGCTGTATATTTTCTGTCTCCACAACAGGCTACCACAAAGGTCAGCCATATGTGAGTGACCCCAAAGTGAAGACCTTCATCCAGTGGACCAAAACTTTGAAGGACAACGTTGTCCTCCAGAGGACTACTGTTGGTGGCCATTATTGCTACCCTCATCCCCCACAGAAATGTACCCAGTCAATGGCAGATGCCTCAGGTGAACAGTTTTAGAACATATTCACATGCCTGGGGGTTTTGGCCTCTCAGTGTACTACAGTTTCATTTCAGAAAGCACTGGTTAGCCTCAGAAAAAAAGGTCCAGCTTACATTTTTATAATTTCAGGACATGTAATTATGAACTCCACTTCAGTAGTAAACCATAATGAGATTCACTCTGTTCTCTTGTGGGTGGCAGGAATCAAATAAAACCTGGGCCAGGAGTTTCCTGCAGATACAGCGTAGTGTACGGTCCAGATAAATTATTTGTACTATATAGCTGCTCTGTCTGTATCTTAATGCATAGCTACAGAGAGTTCATCTTTATGCAATTTATTACAATTTTCAAAAGCTATTACTTTCAAGCTACCCATAGGAAGACACATTTTAGACAACAGTTTGGCCTGTAAAGTGGAGTACAGTACATCCTGCACCCTAAAGTAAAAGTGATTTGGTTCAATTGACCTTGTAGACGTATTTTTAAAGCTTTATGCTCCCATCTTCAGCTCAAGCTCCTCTGGTTGCTGCTGCTGACTTTAAGAGGGAGTTGGAGACCCTGCAATATAGGGAACATAAAAAACTTGCAATTCAAGGACAGATCACGGCAGTGCGGTACAAGAAAAACCCAAAGACCACAGCGTCTCAAGGAACAGAAGAGAAAGAGGTAATAGACATTATTTTAAAGCATCTTTTCAAGAGTAGTGACCATTAAAACTGTTAAATTAAGTCAACCGGTTTCCTGCAGGTGCCAGATGTTTCGACTGATGTGTGGGAACAAGCTGTACCAGACACACACAGTCACCCTTCGACAGCTGAGCGGACTTTGGCAGCCAGTTTAACTCCTCCCTCTGCTGAGAAAATGTCAGCAAGCAGAAGGAAAAGAAGAATTAAAATCAGGTAGATTTGACTCCTGACTAACAGATTTGTGAGCTTGATATTGAATCTTTAATTGAAGTTTCGTGGCTAGTAGGAGCACATTTTATCTAAAGCCTATTTTCATCTTTGAATGAAATGTAACATGTCAACGTGTTTTCCAGAGTAACCACGCAGTCCTCATTGAATCGTGGTGGCATGTCAGCGAAAAGGTACTGAAGATTCAGGTGGTAGTGCTCGTCAGTAACCCACTCCAACCATTCTGAGCTCATTTGTTTCTGCTCCTACGTTAGGGCTGCACATGAAAACACAGAGGAAGGACAAGAGCACGAAGAAGAAGAGAGTGACTCTGAATCTGAGGAGGGTCACCTACAACTGCAAACTCAAAGTCAAGGTGCATTACTGGAGCTTTACTGTGGTGCACCTTATGTGTTCTGATACACCGTCACACTGATGCGTTTCTTTCCACCAGACTCTGGTGTATTATCTTGGGAAAGCAGCAGTTGGCCGAAGCAACGACAGGAAGTGTCTGAACATTTGTGTCAAGGGGGTCTGTACCAGGACAGCATCTCTCGGAGGTTCACGTTTGACGAGAAGAACGTCCTCCTGCAGCAGAGCAACCTTCAGCCAACGCGGTGGACACCAGAGCAAATCGCAGACACCCGCCCGCCTCTGCTTTGTCCAGGATACTACCAAGTGACAATATTAGGTAAAGTTTTACTGTAAGAATTACTCTGATGTGTGACGCACAAGAAATTAATCTCAGCCTCTATTGTCCAGCCTGTGTGTCTGAACATGCTCCTGTTTCCTACATAATCTGTCTGAATTATTCTTTAGGATTTAGGCCTCGGCCTTCTCTTTCTTATGAATGACTCTCTCAAGTGGACAAAACTGTCTAATTCTGTTAGTCTTGAATAAGTGTAGACCTAACTAACTGACCTCTTATGTTTTTATTATATTACCGTTACGTCATCAATGAGTCGGCAGAAACCAAGTTGCACAGTCAGAGGTCTGAGTCACATTTAGAGAACACCAAAACTCATATAACTCTGTATTATTAAGGTGGATCTGCTCCATTAAACTTTTATTCTTTGCCTTCTATTCAGTTTTCAACAAGCTGTGTAGTTAAACATGGCGTTGTCTTCGAACAGCAGCTTTTAGAATCATAACACTTCTGTTACCCTCTGAATAATGCATTATAATCCTATGAGCCGTCACACATTAGTCAGGTAGGTCTACCTTTAGAGCCTGCCTTCAGTTAGGGCTGAAAACCAGCATCTTAAAAAATGACTTCTGTTTTTATGTTGTTGGCAAAGAATGGTGATGATGACCATAAGTTTTCTAATCTTTTTTTCACAGGCATAAACAAGCAGATAGCCGTCGATGCTGCGTATTTTCCTGTTATGAGCTCAGATGAGCCCAGGGCTGTAGGTCTTCCTCAGGATCCCCATGGCAACACGATGCTGTCCTGCCTTTCGTCAGGCTTCCTCTGCCCTCTCAGTGACTCAGCCAACCCCAGTGAAGCAACACTTCCTGAGCCAGGTAGCTGCCAACACACCAGCCTGCTATCACTAATACATAGCATCATATTTAGGGTGAGTGTGACAGGTGACGCTACAATGTGAATTGTGTTGTCTTGCAGAGGAGGTCTTAGTGACTGCCAGCGAGCTGGAGGATACACATGTCATGTGCATACTGGACCTTTGTCATCTGGGGGGAGATAAGGTGGAAGTCCTCATCAACAAGGTGTACAGAGTGACAGAGGTTTGTCTCGACTAGGAGGTAGAGAGGAGCCAGTGTCCAGTTCTGTGAGAATATTGTGTAATTATACATGTACATTAATCATGTAATTAGCCAAGTTATTTTGGATAGAAAGAGCAAAGGAAACCTATTCCACTTGTTTTAGCCCAGGCTTCAATTTGATACTTGTAAATTCTCTGATTACCAGTTACACATGTAGAGTAAATGTCACATAATGTTTAAAATAATGCTTCTTTTGAATAAAAGAAAATGTTCTATTGAACATGTTCCATGATCCATTAAAGCACTGAAATACATACAACTGCACATTTTATTACCATTAGAGTTCAACAGTGTATTTACTGTGACTGACAGATGTTGCTTAGGCTTCAAATAAGGTGTCCGTTCACTACATGCTGAG
Source organism: Enoplosus armatus (assembly GCF_043641665.1). Classification (NCBI taxonomy): domain Eukaryota; kingdom Metazoa; phylum Chordata; class Actinopteri; order Centrarchiformes; family Enoplosidae; genus Enoplosus; species Enoplosus armatus. The sequence goes on along the minus strand of NC_092192.1, from coordinate 16,523,486 downwards.
AGTTTGAACTCCTCTAACTAGGAAATCATCACTGTAGAGGAAGTTTGAGACACAAATGCTCTCCTGGATGGCTGCCATCAAATGAATCACTGTGAAAATCAAAGCACAGGGAGGTGTGACAGTGGCTCACCTGGGCTCCCCTCTGCCGTGCCTACATTAACACCAAGTAATGTGACATCTGACATCTGATCTTTATCCCACTATCAACAAACATGGTTTAAAGTTAGCTGTTTAGCAGAGAAGTGTTAAAATCTTGTTGCACAACGTGTTATTAAGTACTGATGTCAACCTCTTTCCTCCAGTGGTCTGCTGAGACTTTTTCATAGATTAATACAAACCTGGCTTTTTGCATTAAGAACACACAGCTGAGAAACACTCTTGTACATAAATAATCTTCTATGTAAACAGTTTGCTCAGAATAACAATACATATGTTTAAAAATATTTATTTTCAAATATTTCACAATATCCAGGTTGATTTATAAATAATTCAATATAACATAATTAATGTCAAGATATTTTAGAATGTAAACTTAATTTGTTAATTTCTTTTAAAACAATATTAACGATATTTTTAAAGCTTATTTTGATGGTAAATACAGAAAGAAAACAAGCCATACAAGTGACTGTGCAACACCAACTTGAACGCAAAAAACCCCAAAAAAACTCACCTCCTCTAATAAGACACTTCATTATCTGTTATAAAATTACTTTAATTTTAAAATCATGTAACATACATATGTAATCTATTAGACATATAAAATAAACAGCTATATAGTCTAAACTTTTTTTTTTTTTTTACATTCTATTATACAATATATTCAAAGTGTGTTTCTGCACTGAAACTGCAGAAATGGCTGTGAACCAGGTTTGTTTTGTTCATGTCCTGGCAAATCTTACACAGAAAGCATTGATCTGACTGCCCACTCTCACACTGAAGGTGTCAGTCATTATTTTATACATCAGAAAAGTACAAGTTAAATGTGATTTAAAATCACATGCCTTCAAAAACAATGAAAAACACTGAATTCTCCCATGAAGAAGAAAAGCATTCTGACAGATGAAAAAAAAAAGGGGGGTAGTGTCTACTGTTCGGGGAGAGCGACTGCAAAGAAAAACAGTACCGACTGAGCAGATGGATTATTTACAATAACGTCTGTGAAGCAATACACACCTAACAGAAACTCTAAAAAATCATCTCACATCCAAACATCTGGCAGAGAATGAGGTGATTTTTGTCCAAAACACAATCATTTTAGGGCTGAACCCACATCTGGAGCACAACGCATGAACTTTCTCAACATGGTTCACTCACAGTTGAGTTTAACGAGCAGAATTCCCCTCAAACATCTTCACAAGGCAAATAACAGAATGATAGCAGTTGCTCTGTAGACAACATACACTGACATCTTCTCTGAATGTGTTTAGATGGAAAACAACCTGAAGGGGGAATTTCACTGCAAATGACTGAAAGGTTGATATTCTGCAAAATTATGAGTCCAAAAATGTTTTCAGATTTCTTTTAGTAGCTGAAATAAAATTGAATAATGAAGGAAAGTCAAAATATAGTCATCTATGGCACCTCTGAGTTGCTGGCTGACCTGAACCTATACAGGCAGTGGCTTTACTGCTGTTAGACCAAATGTGGATGTATGGAAATACATGAAGGGAGACTGAGACTTCCCTCAGTCGTCTAAAAACTATATTTTGATGATGTACAATTGCACTTTTTCTTAAAAGCTAAAAAAAACTGAAAAAGGAAAATGACTTTTTGCACTTTTGGCTGAATCTACTTTTAAAGACTCAGCTGTTTTAATCACTAGCCCTGATCTCTGACTCTAAAAGTGTCTGAAATTCTGCTTGACAAGGACAGAAAGATTCAGATTCTTCATTTAATCTTTTTTCATCATCATGGGGAACATGTCACCCTCTGCTCCAGAGTCTCTGTTTTGTTATCATGTTTGGGGATAAAACTAACACCCTGCACCACATTCCCATGCAGACAAAGTCCTGTGTAATCATTGTAGTCATAGTCTTCACTGGACACGTCTTGTACCCTTAAAAAGATACTGCTGATATCACCGGCTGAAGGAATGTTAGGACATTTTCATTAAAAAAATACTTCCATATAATTTACATGGTACAATGTCTTATTATACACCTCTATATACATCGTACATCTGTTCTGAAACATTTATAACAGTATAAATTAACATTCTTCTATTCAAATTGACATTGCACATAGGAAAGTGTAAAACGGCACTGAACGTACATGTTAAAAGTGTTCAGACAGTGGAGTCTCGTCGTCCAAGATGAACAGCACCAGTCTTGAAAGGGACTATGACGTAGCTAACTTCAATGTGTACAGCTGAGACCAAACTGTCATATTGAGCATGCTTTTTATAAAGTGTAGCACAAGTTCCACCGTGAGAATGTCGGGAAACACACAAGTCCTGCTGAGCTATCTGGCAACAAATTTGAAGATTTCTAAATTTAAATTATGAAGTTAGACTCTGGCAGAGGCAGTTTCTGTACAGTATACTGTTGTCTGTCTGATCGTCATTAGCCAAAGACATATGTACGTATATGTTCTTGTACTGTGTTTTTCTTCCTGGATGTCGTTCAACTGCTAATCCGGCTTCACTCCAAACCTCTTTCTGCCATCTCACCATCAGTTTTTAAAGCATCACAACTTAAGCCAGTAAATCTGTTACCTTTTATATTCAATGTGAATGTTTGAGATAGGAGTGCAGGTACCAGAGCTGATTAGCAGTCTCTCAAAAAATACGATGGACTCCAAAGAAGTTCAAACCAGCACAGTATGATTGTAACATCTTGAAATACTGACAGGACTGACTCCGCAAAGTACTTGAGCGACTTCTAGTTGTTTGAACAATCAATGTTTGATTGACTTAAAATGATGTCAAATATAGTGTTGTTAGATAGATAACTTATATACTATATTTTCAGGGGAAATTAAACAATATCTGCTAGCAATAATAATTCCAATTGGATCACATTCTTAGTAGGAAGCAATGTATTGTTTACTTGTAAATGAGTCAAATAAAATAAAAACAAACTAGAGTAGAATAATAAACAGGGTAATACTGATGAGAAACATCCAGGTAGCAGGCAGAATCTCTCCAACATCATGTCTCTCTGTTTTCAAGATATTCAAATCAACAAGCATACACCTGTGTTGCAGTTTGTTGTATTGTGGTATGAAATACTACTATGAGCCACGGACAGATCAGTGGTGGTGCATTAAACCATTGACCCAGGTGGGGTGAGACATTAAGACCAGCGTTGACCTTTTAATGTCTAAATTAACACATAAAATCAATTAGAACTTTTGGGTATAAAACTAGTTTCTTAATCCCATATATATATTTTTTCCAAATGTCTATATAATAAATAAACATGAAATGATTTCATTAGGGTTTCAGTAAATAGTTAAATGAATCTTATTAGATAAAAGAGTTTGGATTTACTGATGTAAAGGTTGCAAAAAGCATCCAATATATCTTTGTAATATATCCATTACAAATCTAGATGTCTTATGTTTCAATATGATGCGGAAAATAATAAATTATGACCTATGAAAATATAACTTTGTATTCCAAATGGACCTGAGCTGGATTTTTAAAGCCGTAATCAGACAAAACCATCACACCACACCATGGACGTACCACAGTTAAAGGCACAATTTTTTCCCCCTCTGGTAGCTTGTTTGTCACTCAAGGACTCCTGCTGCAGAGCTCATCAGAAGCTCCTAAAAAATAATCAGGACTTCAGAGCTTTGTCGTCATTCTAAGTAGAAGTGGTGGGATGGTTGTAGCACCCCTTCTTCAGTCCCAGATTGAGGCTTTAAAAATCTAGATAGACCTTTCTAATACTTTGAGAACACCCCTCCAGCTGCCCAGTGTAGCCTTTTACATCTAAATTCTTCCCAAACCTGACTTTAGATATGACGGTCATCTCAACACTGCATATTTTGTCTCTAGTGACTTGCCATGAACATACCTGCAAGTCCATCATTGTTTTGGGGGACAAAATGGGAGCGAAGCTGAAATAAACACTGACGTAGAGTTCCTGTGTACACAAATCCCTTTATGAGATGAACCATTTTCACTGGGGCTAAACATCTGACCAGGGGTGATGACCTGATGTCACTGGGGAGGGGAGTCCAGCTGTAGGGTTGAAAAATGATCTCACTGTTATGCCATTATTAGTGAGGAAAATAGATTAATTCACAGGAAAAAATAAATATTCTATTTTTAGGTAGGGGGCGGTACAAAAGTGCAAACAGACACTTAGAAGGAAACTCTCTTTGTCAGATGAACAGCTGTGTCTCCTTGAGAGCTTTGATAATCCACTTGTTCCGGCAGTGCCACTGATTGACGCCTGAGTGTCATGTGGGCCGGTGATGAAGGCCCAGCACCTCAGAGTCTCCTCAGATCCTGCAGGCGACGTTAGGTCAGTGCAGCTTGTGGTTTTCACTCCAAGTGTGTACACACACACAGACACACACACACACACTTCTTCTGAATGGGCAGCTTCACATCAAAAGTAACGTCACTAGAAGCAACTTTCCACTCTCAAGCTTTTCCACTGCAGAACTTGACGTCAAGTTTGACTTCCAAATGCCACAGCGCGCTGACGCCCACACGGCGGCAACGCAGAGGGAGATCTCAGCACCCTAATGTAGTTCACAGCGTTACCGAGTCAGCATATTTCGGAAGTCTGAAACACTGCCAGTCTGGTTTTGGGAATGTTGGTATTGCCTTTGCTGCTGTTGCGCCTGTTGCTGTTGTGCTTGCGGCAGTTGCTGTGCTTGCGGCTGCTGCTGCTGCTGCTGCTGCTGCTGCTGCTGGATGTATCCCACAGTGCCTTGCTGTGGGACATTAGTGGTGTGTAAGAATGTTGGAGTAGATCCACCGTGTACAAGTCCTTGAGTCATCTGTGGACACAAAAGGGAATATGAGTGGCCAGTTAACAAACGTTTTATCTGTGAAATTTTTCTTGAACTGCCAATCGAATCCTCAACGGAGATGCATAATAAATAGTGTATACATGAGTGCTCTCTCTGAATATGAAGATGCATTCTGCAGAATGTTAAATCATTACTAAACCTAAATATTCAGAGAGCTCCACAGTGTGACTCTCTAAATAAGCTGATGTGATATTCTCTTTGGCGTGTAGAGGGATTTAGGTAAGCTACTTATGAACTGTGAACACTATTTATCTGTGGTAAGGTTTTTTTTTAGGACTGGCTTGTGTTCTGGGCAAAGAGAAAATGATTCGCTATAACACGATTCAATGTCTGACCTGATGAATTTTAGATCACATCACAGCCTTGTTACAAGGCCGAGGTTTTAGAGTGATTGAAAATAAACCCGCTCTGTGGGAATTGCACAGTAGCTTGTTGCTGTGGTAACTAGGGATTCAGATGCAGTGTAATGCCTACAATTATCATAAATCAGTAAATATAAAGCCTTGGGTAATTACACTGAGCAGTATTATGCAACAATCACATCACAAATGACTGTAGTTAAAGTCAGAAAGTTGAGAGCGACGATTCGCACACACTGACTAAAGTTGCATCAGTACACAGCAGACGGGTGTCGTACCTGAAAGAACTGCTGGGGCTGCTGTAGCTGCAGGGAGTGCTGGGAAGCCTGAGGCTGAGTGTGGTAGGCTGACTGGGACTGGTTTGAGATGAAACTGTTGTGTGGGATCATTATGGGGGACGTGAAGACCGGGGAGGGCACAAGGACGGCGTTGCAGTTGACCTGCTGCATGGAGAAGGAAGGGGCGATGATCTGCTGCTCCAAGGTGTATCTGTGTGGAGGGCACAAAGAGGAACTCAGGCACAATATGAAACAACACCACACAAACACACACACACACACACACACACACACACACACACACACACACACACGCATCATTGAACAGTTCTCACATGGTTTGGGAGATGCCCATGTTGCACTGGGAAGGCTGCGTGGTGACACTGTTAGTGGGAACCAACGTCTGCATTGGCTGGTTGAGGAGCATCCTGTAGGAAATAAAACCTGTTAGTGGAAGAATGATGATGAAGAGCATGAGGTTTTCACCTTCACACCTTCCTCTAAAGTAGGTAGTGCGACGCATAAAAACACTTTTAATCAAGGAGCTGAAGTGTGTCTTTGATCTTTATTTCTGAAATGATTTGGCACTCAGATTTAAAATGAAAAAAAAAAAAATTCATGCTGATGTTAAATTTATTTCAATCAGTTTGACCAGTTGAAAGAAAATGTTTTCCCTGCTAACTGCTAACTCGTGTGCCGACAGTAGAAAACTGCATGCCATTGATAAAACTGCAGTGATCACCTGTGGTTTTGAGTATTTCATCATGTGAAACGTGTGTGTGTGTCTCTTTCAGAGCTCTCACCGTAGTTGTCCGTCTTGGCTGAACTCGCTGTCCGTGTGTCTTTGGTTTGAGTCCGGCAGAGACCTTGTGTTGGTCTGAGAGAACATCATGGGGTTGCTGTAGAAGGGCATCGTCAGGCTCGTGTTGGTCTGCACAGGCACACTCACCGACTGTGCCTGCCCGCTCCGCGCAATCCTCTGCTGGACCTGCAATGAAACAAAGGAAGTACACACAGCATGTAAAAACTATAGAACCCACCAGTCAAATTACATAAATATCTAATATGCCGATACTTCCTTCATACATGAAAATACATTATAATGAGGCAGAAGCAAAACCAGCCGTGTATTTTTGAGGTGATTATTAAACTCCAATAATTTTAACAATTTAGGTTTCAGGTTTCTGTGTGCTTGTTTGCAAGCAGCATAAGAAACTGAATACCAAGCTGTTGTGATGTTTATATCTTTCAATAAGAGACTGATATTAAGCTCTGAATCCATAACCTGCCTCCTGTTGTGTTGTGAGCACTGAAGCAGGCTTGTTGCTAATGACTGCAGGTTATTTGATTCAATATTATCCTCTTGTCATCAGGAGATTTCTGACAGTTGTACCTGTGACGAGGGTGAGCTGCTCTCTCTCAGGAGTGAGTGAGGGGATGAACTGTGGGCCCCGCAGGACGGTGGTTTAGGGTGCCCCGAGAGCTGCCTGATTACCCCTGACTGGCTCTGCTGGGCTGACCTGCCCGAGCCCTGCTGCTGGGCCTGGGGCTGGGTCTGCTGCTGGGCCTGGCCAAAGTCATTGTGGACAGGCTGCTGTATCAACATCTAACACACATTAACAGAAAATATTAATTTATCCTTCACTTAAAAAAAGCTTTTAATTTCTACTGTGACATTTCTTGAAAATGCCAGTTTATTATAAAAAAAGACTCACAATATGGCTCACATGCTATTCTGTTCAGTGTTTATTCCGTTTCAAAGTCACAGCAGCATGTCTGTGATGGCTGTATTTATATTTTGGTGAGGTAACAGGGAGTTCAGTTCAGCTTTTATTCTGACGAGCTAACTGTTAATCTGTTGCACAAAAATGTGTGTTTGTGTTCAGCTCATCTCATGTCGCGTTCACACGCAGGAGGCAATGACATTTGGCTACTTGTCTTTATTATACAAACACTCCCAGAGTCTCCTCTCTGTGCATGTCACAGGATGTGGGTCATGTCGTGGTTAGAATACTTGTGGCTGAACTGGTTGGTGCTGGCCTCTTGGTGGGGCCATTCCACCGTTACCGTGAGGGGTTAGGTAAGGTAAGCCTGCAATATAATGTCGACTTTCCTTAACAGCTGACATGTATATGCCTAATCATGTTTTATGCCTAGATTAAACTCTGTGACTACCTATTTCTTTAATGAAATGATGTGTTTTCCCAATGCAGACAACACTTCCTGTATTTTGTCTTCAAACCAAAAGATCCAAGTGTAGTGGATAAACATCGGAGCACAAGGTTCATTTCATTTTTACTCGAGGTTGTATGCCATGAGTAGTTTATGTCTTTTATCTTTGTGGGAGTGTTACCTGGAGATTAGTGAGGTGAAGCTTCTCCTTAATGTCGTGCAGCTCCTGCTGCTGCGTCTTAATGTCAGCTTGCAGAATGCGCGTCCTCTCCTCCAGCTGCTCCTTCAGCTGGTTCATTACACAGAGCTGAGGCTGCTGCAGCTGATACATGGACTGCTGCTGCTGCTGCTGTGTTTGCTGTTGCTGCTGTTGTGTTTGCTGTTGCTGGAAAGACATGATACAAAAAAAGCAGTTGGGAAAAGAGATGAGAAAAGCCTGGCAGTTTTCTTTTGTTCGTTTTTTCTCCTTTTTCTTCAGAAGAAGCAACTGTAAATGTGGCATATAAGGAGAAAATCAGTTGAGTCATATAATGGCTTGTGACGGTGAAAGCACATAAAGCTTCCCACTTTTTCTGTGAAATAGGTCAAAAACTGATATGGATGAGAGATTTCTTTGAGATATACTGCTTGTATATCTAGGAAAGCTGTAGGTGGAAAGCTACAACAACAACAAAAAAAAAACACATTTCAGATATAATCTTGATGCTTATTTCTTTTTCAACTGTCTCTCTCACTTGGCTTTTATAACACAATCTTTTAACTAGGCCTGGGGGCACTGTATGCACAAGCAACAGATGAAATAAACACATTCACAATAGGTGTCATAACAATATGACATTGTACACAAACAGAAGAGAGGAAGGCAACAGGCAGGAGAAGACGTCTAAACACTAACCATTGCGGAGTGCTTGCTGCAGGTAGGAGAAAGGGGGAGGCTCATTTGGGGGACGAGGTCAAAGGAATTTTGTCTTTGTGCCAAATTCTACAGGGGAAAATGACAAAGTTTTACAATTGAACACAATCTATGATCTGATGTCAACTTTGTGCAGTTGTTTCCCACTCACCATTTTATCTCCAGAGACAGACAGACACACGAGAACAATGTTTAAACTGACCTTTGAACTACTAGGTTGGAGTCTGGCAGATGTCTTCTCTGTACCAATGGAAGCAGACTGCCATGATGGTGTGCAGGCCTCTGTGTAGGAGTTAGCTGCTGCAGAAGAGACAACGGGTCACCTCTAAACACACTTTGATTATAGCAGACTGATGATATATTCATTTAGATCATCATCACTGGTTTTCTTTGTCAAATGACAGCTGACAACAAAGGCAAGATATCTTCAAGGTCTTCTGCCTCAGAGGCTACTGCCCTACCCTAACCCTAAACTGATGAGTATAAATGCACAAAATAGCCTTCAGATATTACCAGTTTACTACAAATTGTACTATATAATGCATATTAATATTTAATTCTATTTTTCTGTTTGATCATATTCACATATTTTACTTTTATGGGCAAATTACCTAAATTCCTAATTCCTACCTAAATTCTTCCTAAAGCATCGAAACCGATGTAGCAGAACCAGAGATATCATCTTTTTTATTCATCGCATTCACAATGGTGACACTTCGCATGCACTTCAGTCATGGACTCTGCTATTTTATGCTAGTAGCAGCTAATGTAGCCTCGAGCCACTAGCCTCAGCCAGAGATGAGGAGGGGGCTACAGAGGTCTGATCAGCTCCACACCTCCAGATTGTTTTTATTTTCAAACTTGTAGTCTTCAAACCTTTCTGAGGTAAAGGCAGAACAACTTATGAAATGCATTTCTTTCCTGGTTGTATAACATTACTGCTGATTCACTGGCCCTTGATTGCCACCTCATTCTGCCTCTGACTTAAACCCACAAACTGTGATGCATTCAGTGGATGTTTTTCTCATCGTAGCCGACGCAAAATGAAGAAACAGAAAAATCATCTGCTGACTATTTTGACAGATGCAGTTTTATGAGTATGTCTGTAAATAATGACGGTGGATAATATGTGTGGGCTAAGGGAAGACAACAGCAACTGTAATGAATCTGCTGCTGTGTATTGTTCATAAACATGCACATAGAAGTCAAGTGTTTCAGTACATTAGACGGTGGGTGGAGGAACAGCTGAAGTCAGAGAGACTGGAGGCTCAAACAAGCAGGGCACGCTAAAGTAAGGCTTGGAAACATTTCATCATAAACACATTGTCAGCCACAAATATATTGAGGTAGGCGTTTTATTGACTTCAGGTCTGCATAGTTATAGGGGTTTTACCTCTGATCTCAACTGTTGGGTTCGTCAGGTTTATTCTATTTGAATGATTTTATTCTAAATTAAAAAATGGATGATCTACCATGTGAATTATTTTGACCCAGTGAAAGCCTGAGCGTTACCACTGTTGCAGCAGTGAATAACAGCAGGAGTCACATTAGTTCCTTGGAAATAAGTGCCTTGGAAAGTGTCACCATCTATAATGTCTCAACAAGAGACCTTTTTCCCCCTCTACATTTAAATAACACAGCAGCTCCTGTAGCCACACAGGTGCAGGATTTCTGTACATATTGACCCGCTGTTGAGTGAGTTAGCACTTTAGGGAGCAGAGGATGACTCACATGCAGAGTCGGACAGCGCTGTGTGGGAGGACTTCCGGGAGCTGTGGGAGGATACCGAACGTGCACCGCTGTTTCTGTCCCGTGGAGGTTCCAGTGTGGAGCAGATGTCCAAGTACAGCTCCTGAGCCTAGAACATAGAGTAATGTTCGACACCAAGGGGTCAGATCTGAAGCTGACATAGAGACTGACCGTGTAAACGTCACATACTGTATGTTGAAGGGCGCGTGACTCTTACCTTCACTGAGGAGGGGGCTATCTCAGGTGGAGACAGCTCTTCGAAGCCAAACGCTCTCCTCCTTTCAGCTCGCACTTCAGCGTAACTGAAAAACAACACATAGAAAGATTACGTGTGACAATCCAACTTTATCTAAAGAAATTGTTATTTCATTCAATGCCTTACACACATCCCTAATCCCGGCACACTGACAAAGTGTACACATCCCTCCCTTTGAGGACCCCATGGTCCAACAGGCTCACCTGACAACAGTGTGAGTGCAGACAATGAACTCAGGTTTGGAGTTCCACTGGTGGTAAGTGATGTAGTAGTGAGTCTGCAACCAAATCCACTGCTGACCTTTGGTCAGAAAGCGATAGTAGCAGGATTTACCCTTTCCACACTGCATTACTGAGGAGAGAAAAACAAAGCGAACATCAGTGCTGTGTTCAGGTGTCACAGGTCAAGGCTTGTTCTGTGCATTCGTACAGTGGAAGCAATTTTACAGAGATGGATTCCTGCATCTGGTGGTGGTGAAGGCGGTGAGAAGCAACGGACAGAGAAGAGTTACTTACGCTGCTTATGACACTGAGCTATGAGCTCCAGGTCATCCACATGATAGTAATCATAGCCAGAAGTTCCAAGAACCTCAAAGGGTAAATAGCCTATGATCGGGGAAGCTCTGAAACAACAAAAGAAGATGATAAACATGTGAGCAGGACAAATACTTGCTAAAAAATCTGAACAGCTGATTGATAGGAGAAGGAATCATAAATATGTCTTACCTGTGGTCTAAAAACAGGAACTTCCATTCAAGGCTGTGTCTGGATGTAAATTCATCACACGGATCTTCCACATTACACAAATCCTGAACACGAATAAAGTCACAGAGTGAGAAAGATTTCACAGCAAAGCAAGGAATTACCAGTCTTATAATGTTCTCTTTTTGCCAAGGTAGTTGAGAGATTTGATATACTCCTGGTATATACTATTGTATACTATACTGTTGGTATACTGCTTTTACTATGAAACATATCTCAAAATGTACAGTATGCAAAGTTCAGCTGCTCTGGCATCAAGCATGTAGTGCCTGACAATGTTGTTTACATGTAAGCATCTTGTAATCACATTTGTCTGCGTCACAGTTTGCAGGCTCTGCTGTAACCTTGAACATTCAAGTATATTGTGAACAAAAGCTTACGACAACTGAAACTCAAAAGCTGCAGATTGAAACCAGTATTTGCAATGGATTCGTCTTGTGTCTGAGGATCTGAGGGGAAAAATATTCCATGCCATATGGTCCAGACTTTACTGTTACAGTCATTCCATCTGGCAAATCAGTGTAATCAGTGTCTTTTAACATTTTGGAATAAGTAGTGGGGGAGAGTTGACGCCTGTCCAATGGATCTGGTTCTTCTGGCACTTTTGCTCTCTGAGCTGCAGCACATTTTAAGGCAGAAGAAATCATAGTGAAAAGTCACGTTGCCTTTGATTTTTTTTGATTTTTTTATAAACACCTTTTGTGGACTTCCCTTAGCATCCATGCTATTCATAACATACTATTTGCACTCTCATAAATGCAAATAAATGTGTGCCATTTTCTAACTTTCCTTTCATGTTTGGAAAGGGCAGAGGTAAGTATAAAACTGTTACTGTGATCTGAGTTGATCTCAACATCACAAGCTCTCAGAAAGGTTACAGGAGAACAAACGTGACTTTAATTTACTCCAACAACTTGCCAAGCGTCCAGATTTCAACTTTGAACCTTCGGGATCAGATGTGTCCAAATGATGTACTCTGCTGGAACGTACACGGTGTGCCAGAAGAAGAGATCTCCAGAGTTAACATGGACCAGTACGTGTGATATCCCAGACAACCCCCCCCCCCCCCCTCTCATGCCACAGACCATAGCTCATTGCTGTCATGGCAATCTTGATTATTGTTGTTTTCAGCACCACCTGTTTTATTCCTTTGAGAGTAATGACGCGACACACTTGCAGCACACGAAACTGAGAAACAAAAAGGCACAAGTTTTAAGATCCGAGCCGGTCTCACCTTTAGAAACTGTGGAGTGACTAATCGTACAGTCGCAATGAGGCAGACCTGCTCCTCCAGCGATGACTGCAGGCTTCTTGGTAACGTCAGTTCAAGCCCGTTACAAGAAGATGTAGGCACTGTGTGACAGAGGACGAGGCACATAGAGGCATACAGTTGGTTGTGACTTCTTGATTTTATCCCATGAAAAAGAACTACCTTCCTTTCTACCTTTTTTCCCCATTCAAATGTTAAATCAATGCTAAATTAAGAGGATTCTGGACCTTAACCACACTGTTTACTAATGCACACATTTGAAGTCTTTTAAACAAGGAGATAATAATAATAATAATAATAATAATAATAATAATAAATAAATAATAATCCTTACCATTGTTATGAAACTTGAAATCTCCAACAAACTTGACATACTCATATACAGGCGGTTCCTTTGGGTCAATGTTACTTCTGGCTAGATGACAACAAAATTCAATATGTGCCTCACCTGAAAAACAAGAGTACAATTCATATGAAACCTTGTATTCATCACACTTCAACAGATCAGACAATGGATAATGTTCGCTATTATGTGAGGGTTACGGCATAATGCTTATGTCATATTTTAATACAGTCATTAGTATATTTCTTACATCCATTGCGAGAGTCAAAGAAGCAGATTTAAGGTCTGACAGCATAACGGATGCACTTTAAGCTTCCCAAGTGAAGGAGAAACGTACTAATGGAACACTTTGACCTCGAGAAGACTTTTGAATTTCCTACAAAATGTATTATGGAAGTGTGCATAATTTGCTTCAGGCAGCTGATTATTATTCCACAGAAGCTCCAAAATCGAAAAGGTTTTTTGGGTAGACACACAAAGGTAGTTTGGGCATTACTTGAAGAGGCCTTTTAAGTGAATTCAGCCAATGGATGGAAAAAAGCTTGTGTACCATGATTCAGCATAATGAATCAATCATTTTTGCTTAAAAGCCAGGAAATGCATTTTCATGCAAGAAAGACAAAAGATGGATGTCTCTTTTGAAAATGTGCCCAAGAGACGATGATCACTCCAGACATGGCAGTGTGACAGTTTGCTATTTAGGCTTCTAAGGATAGACCGAGACACCAGCCACTCTCTTCCTCAGAAAAGCCCAATAGTAAAACAGGATTAAGGTCAGCGTCTTGAGCCCCATATACTACATTGCTTTGGATTACTGTGCTAACATAGAAGTGATTTAAAGTCTTAACTATGATACTAAGCTAGCTCCTATTATTAGCTAAAAGGCTAATTATAGATGCACACTAATCAGCAATCCAATAAACTTTGGACCCCATTCAGCAACCTGCTCTATATATAAACAGTTTGATGTTATCAGTGTCAAAACAATCTTTGGAGACGTTCTGAAACTTTGACTTGTTAGACTGATATCAAGAGTCAAGTGTTGTTTTTGTATTTCAGACAAAGACCTCATTACAAGAGAAAAATGACACTGACTATCATGTGTTGAGTATTTCTCCCACATACTGAACTTCTGACCTCCTGACATGGGAGACAACCGGTGTTAAGAAGCAGATGGGGGCCAGACGTGCGCAGAGAGGCCGCCCAGCAGGATACTCACTGTCCATGAAGTCAGCAGCAATGGGGTCAGTCATCAGCATGTGGGATGATAGCAGCTTATACACCTCCCCGTGTTCCCGCTCCGGGAGGAAATTCAAGATATTTTGGTCCACCATATCTGACTGGTGCAAAAGGAGAGACGTATGATGGTGAGTCTTTTGGGGAGTATGTCATATGCAGACACATGTGACATAATCAAACATGCCTATGGGAGTTTTGAAGTAATTGATAATAGTAATTGATTTTCATTCATTACAAACGTTAAAAAAAAAATCTCCTTCCAACATGTCTTGGATCAGATCAGGTGAATTGCAGAGTTAAATACTGGCCAATAAATATCAGTAAACATATAACTGGTCTGTTTCTAATCAAGCTGCATTTATACTCAGGTGGCAACATGCTGTGGACAGACAAATATGTTTGGATGAGCCTGAAGCCGAGGTTAGCGAAAACAAAAAAGAAATACAAAGGACAACAAAACAATGCAGTGTTGACAGGAGAATAAAAGTAACTAATTGAAGCTTTCTCACTTACCGGTAAATGGCCAATAAGTGAAGACACACTGTCAGATACGTATATGATGTTCCCATCTGTAGTTAATGCTACCAAGAAACCATCTAGGGCCTGTAAGAAGAGAGAGAGAAAGTGGGCATTTTGACAAGGTGGTTATGAAGTGTTACAGTACTCTAGTACTCTGCAATTATATTGACATGTGTTTATGTGCTGTTATTTACTTTTTTGGTGCCCTATTTGCCACAAAGTGCCTCCTCTACTCCTACCATGGTCAGGGAGTTCTTACATTCCCAACAATGCTTTTAGATAACCAATTGGAAAAAGGTATGAACCTGAACAACCGTGAAAATATAATTCAGCTGAAAATTTCATTCTCATTATGTCATCTTGCCCGGCTCTCCACAGGCATTTCAGGGAGAATGTTTCCTTTTTTTAGTATCAATATTAGTCAGTGTCAGAGCTTAAATCGACTTTGGCTGTTCCACAAACACATCCTCCTGAGCTTTACCTCCAGCATTAGCTGAGTGAACTCCTCATTACTGAGGAACGAAGGCTTCCAGTCCTGTCTCACATCACAAGTTTCATTCTGTGCAGTCATGTCTGAAAAAGACACAGGCGAGGATTAAGTCTATTAAATGATAGAAACTTCGAATTCTGCCTGAGAAGAAGTGTGTTAGTAACTGAAATACAGAGGAAAACATATAAAGGTGTGTCTAAACAATTCTAATACAGTCAACATTTTTCAAACAAACAATAGGTGCTGTATAAAGACTACGGTACATTTCACTACCTTTCTGTTTCTGCAAGAAGTCAATAGTCCTCTGCAATATGGTGGACTTGTCCATCTTGCGCGGATGGCCTTGACCCTGCAGCATGGTGCACAGCTCCTTGATGAGCACATTGAATTGGTCTCTCCTCTTCTTTTCCGATTTGTTACGAGATGCCCTTCAGCAACGAGAACAATTCTAAATCAGTGGAATTACGGGTGGAAGCTCAGCCAATCAGGCAACTTTCCCAACAAAAGCTGGACTGCAAGGACACACTCGGTTGCAGACCGAAAAAAGAATAAAAACAGTTCACCAGTTCAACAGACAATGGAACAGGGACAGTGACAGAAACGAGAGGCCACTAGCAGCAGCACAGTCCTGAAAACTAGTTTGTCTAGCTTATCTGTGGGTAAAATAACGATGTTATAAAGACAGAGCAAACAGACAATTACAGATTAGGTCATGAACTCAGCCTACTTGTTAACTTTCATCTTGTTTCCTTACTAATTAATTGAATCAAGTGACTATGAGTGTGGTGTGAAATGGGTCACTCCAACTCTGCAATACAACAGAGCCTTTTAGCCTCTTTTAGCTCACTGTTCCCACACATTTACTGTATGGTTAAGTGACAGCTGTTTTCAGTAAACAAGCTCTGATAAACCCCACTGTACTTTGTCTGCCTGCTGCACACCAAACAGCAGGCAGACAAAGTTAACGACCAGCTGAACCAAAGAGTCAAGCTAGCAAGCTGAAGACTGAGATATTTTTCTCAGGAGTTGGTGGAGACAAAAAGGTAAAAAAAAAAAAAAAAACAGTAAATATTGGATTAACATTCAACAGGTGGCCAAAACTGAATGTTACTCCATTACTCCATGTCTGTTAGATGTGCAGGTAAGCTCTTTGCTATCACGTTAGCCATAACAAGTTAGGTCTGCATGTCTGTCAGCTTGTTTTGGATTTCCTCTGCCCCTTGTGCCCAAAAGTGCCGCAGTAATGCAGCTTTCATAAGAGAAAGAATTAAGTTTGTGATTTGAGATGGCTCTTTTAATATCAACCAATCTGGAATATTTTAGAGCATTCCCATCTACCATTTTAACGGATTCAAGGTTTGTGTAATTAGCAATGTATTTCTACAAATTACACATTTCATCAAGAGCAGGCATTTTGGAGGAACTGGGACAAAGAGATTAGATATAGCTTCCCCGTCATTAAGGTCAGCAATCATAAAAAGACGACATGGAGATTTTTTTTCATATACATTAGAGAAACTGTTCCAGACAAAAGATAGGAAATATTACACCTGGAGCTGTTCCACTGGGAAAGAATTGAACTCTCCTATCAACAGTATAAAAAACTAACTCATTCTAAAAAAGACATAATACATTATAATAGACAGCCGGAAGGAAGCAGGAGCAAAAGGTGACAAAAAGTAATCATCACCTGTGAATGGAGTTTTACCTGAATTATGCAGATTTTTTTTAATCTAAAGTTATGCTCAGACAGCCTTTCATTTTCATGGACTTCATGCTTAACAATAATGTCACACTGAAGCTTAAAGTTTCTTTAAAATGATTAAACTACCACCAAAGATACGTTTTCCATCCCCATTACTGAAGGAGCAGAGAGAGAAACTACAAATGAATTTAGTGAAGCTGTAACTAAATTAAAATGTCAAAGCCCTATATATGTACATATACTAATATACTGTATGTACAGTCAGATACAAGTCCAGACATCCAAACATAAACATATACTCAAGGCTGAGTACCTTTTTGCCCTGTCTTTCTCATCTTCATCCATTAAATCGTCCACGCAGCTGTTGGTGCTGGAAAACAGAGGGTGAACAAGGTAAATGTATGTCAACGTTTTTTTGATAATGTAAAAGTGTCAGCAGACATGGCTGAGATCAGATAATAGCATGGTATATCTACATTTTGGCACGATACATTGTTGACCCCTTTACAACAGGCCTTTTTCACAGCCGACATTTTGACTTGTCACAATAGGAAAAGCACATGTGGGGGAAAGAGCTCATTCAGCGGTTACCACCAATTAGTCAGACCAACTCAGGAGGAGACTGTGGCTGTGATCCCACTGGCTACATCTATCTGCACTTTCCACTGTTAATGCCATGATTCTGTTTGAATAACCCGGTAACCCTGTTGAAGTGCCTTGTTTTTCTCTCCATATTGAAACAGGGCACTGTGGCATGTAAACGTCCTGCTCCATATACATATTCTCGGTTTATGCTGTCTGCTCACACTGAGGCTCACACAGTTTGATAATAACAAGAAACATAGCAGCAAGTTTAACCTGTGGAATCACGTTTATGTCACTTGTATCAGAAGACACCTTATGCTTAAGAGCAGAGGGAGGGCTTAGCCAGCAGCCAATGTTATTGTTTATTACATTATTGCCAGTAGACATTCACTATCTGAGGCCAGAACAGCATGTGTGGACTTTTCATTAATGGCGGTTCAGGTTCATTAATGGCAACAGAGATAATCAGTCACAAAGCATTGAGGTTTATGTAAACAGCTTCACCTAAATAAGACTTTATGGCCAGTAGCAAGTTACTCTGTCCACGTTACTCCAGCCACAAATACCCAATTAACTTTTGAAATTACATTTTACATTTACAGATTGCAAGAAGACACCTGTTTTTTCTTTAATACATTGAAATAAAGCAATACTTAAATGGTGGTACTGGTAAGAGGTGTACAGTTACTATGTTACTGAAGTTTCTTCAGGTTTGTTCCCCATTAAAGGTTTTTTTTGGGGGAGTTTTCAAAATTGAGGGTTTGAGGATAGACGGTGTCATATGCTGTACAGATTGTAAAGCCCCTTGAGGCAAATTTGTGATTTGCTCCTACATGAAATGTACCATATAAAGCCTTTATAAATGGAAGAGGACATTAAGTGGTATGAGATACAGTGCATCATAGAAACTGCAGGTAAAACTAAGAGCAAGCAGAGGACAAGTCAGAAACAAGAGGTGTTCTTGTATTCCACATTCTGTGTGTGAGTGTGACTCTTAGTTTTATGTTAGTTCAATATTAACAAAGCCACACAGTGATTCATTAAAATGCTTCATTACCCTCTGCAGATGTAAGTGCTTTGATCACATCTGTGAGAAATGTTCTTTGCTCTGCAGATGGCATTGCAAACGTATATGTATCTAAAAATGGTAGCACACTGCAGCTCAAACTGGTTATGCAATGTGCATGAGACAGATGTCTTCAATTATTCAGAGCATAAATTTACTAAACGAATTCTTAGAATGTGTTTTTACACTTGTGCTTATTTAATATAAACCCTTGTGCCTTGCAGTATTATATACTGACATTAAAGTTTGCCGAATGCCTAATTCTTCTCAGAAATCACTTTCACTTTCCCCCATACACTTGTCTCTTATCATTTTATTCCGTAATCCATATTCAACCCACGCTCTCATCCATTTCTCTTCAACAGTAACTTTGCCACAGTTTGACTGAAAAACCTTTTTGTGACGAGCAGCTCAGCTCCCTTTTTTTTAACCACCATTTATTTCACAGAGATAACAATAGATCTGTGGTGGGAATGTTTTTTAGACAGAGTTCTGATGGTGCTCAACTGATGAATGAAAAAACTATGCCAACCATCAAAATATTAAATAGTGTTAGAGGGAGGTATATTAAGGAGAAAATTACAAAAACTGTTTCAGTCATCTTGTCTATGTTATCAGCTGACCAAAAGAAGCCAGTAGCCCTATTAAAGATGATAGATGTCCAATTAAATTGAAGAGGGAAAAGATGTGTTAAATAAATGGAAACATTTGTCATCTTTTAAACACTCACAATAGTCCAATTAAAAGGGGGTGAGGGGGGTCTCCAACGCATGTTTGACTACATTTACATGCAGACGTCATATCCCGTATAAAGGGTCGGGTTTCTTTCACCCTTTATGTACTAATACAACATCTTTATTATGAATAATTGAAATGTTGACAATATAGAATGTGCAGATATAAAGTTCTGTATAAAGAGCAGAATTACAATAAGGATCACAAAGTGAAGTTAGCTTGTTTTGATACTTACTCCCATTCCCTGCGGGTGGATGGACAGGGGCCACTGAAGTCAGAAAGGTTGTCCATACTCACTCCCTTTCCCAACCAGGCCCTTTCTGAAGTCTTATAAGTCCCATCCGCGCTGACCTTGACTGAACACTCTTTTGGAAAAACCTATCGGGGACCAGCTGCCCACCGCCTCCTCGAGTCCACCAAAGAAACGGCAAATCCTGTGAAAACAGACAAAACTGATTACAACATCCTGAAAGTGGGCATTTTGTTGAGGATGAAAACTGCGTTGCATAAACTCATGTTAACGTAACGTAAGTGGGTATTTTCTTTGGGACCTGTGTTAAGGAAAATACAGGAAAATCCTTCAGTCATCTGTAAAAAATATCTGTCCTTGTTTTTTACATTGAGGGCTCAGTGTGTTTTGCTGGATAACCATTAATAATACAATGTAAGGTGCATTAACAATCTTCGGTTACTACCTGGGTACAGTACTTCATAACAAAAGAAGTGTTTTTGCACAGGAGGAGCTCCCCTGACCTAGAAAAATGTCTGAAGCAGAAACCTCTTTTGATAACCCAGCATAAAAAAGAGAGTGTAGAACAGCCACCTCTTTCACATCCTCTGTAAGGCAAGCTCAAACAACATGGAGCAGACACCTCTATTGTAAACCAAACTAAGGACTCATAGACTGGAGCCTTGTTCAGCTGCAATAACACAACATACTCTGACTGTATTCAATTATAGATATTGATAAATTGTCTGCATATGGTCTACACTTCAAAAAATGTGTTGTTTTTTTTTCCCTATATGTGGTTAGCAGAACACACATCGTCTCAGTCACAATAACAAAGAGTAATTAAACTGCACACACACTACTTTCCTTCAACCTTGATTAAATGAGTTCATGGTTTGGTGGTCGGGTGATATTTTACTTATATTGTGATGAATTCAGGCAGTCGTCAGTGTTTTTGTGGGCTTGTCTTTATTCCACATGATATACAAGACGCCTCGGGGGGAAACTACCAGTTATTGCATTTTCCATCATTTTCAATCAAAATGAGACCCATTGTCAGACAGGGAATACTTTCATGGAAATTTAAGAGTGATGTGGTACAGCCCTGAATAATTAACTACAAAAAAAACACTTCCTGAACTTTACTTCAAATAAGCCTGAGCAGACAGAGAGTCTTATGCCTTTTTGTAATGGAAAATTAATACTGAAATAAAGGTATTTCTTCATAGAAATAATGTTTTAACTTTACTCTTTCCCTACTCCCATAGCATGTACAAACACATAGCTGACTTATCAAAATGTGAATATGTTAATGTGAGTGTGAATGGCCGTCTGTCTGTGTATCAGCCCTGTGATTGACGGGTGATGGTTGGATGCGTAGACTCTCAGTAGTGCAACATATGAGAAGAGGAAGGAGAAAGCCAGTGACAGCCGGCTGATTTTAGAAACTCATTGGCCAGTTTACTACTAAGAGACTGATTTATATCAGCATCTGCTACATGGGATTTCTTTAAATCAAACTAAGCCTTAACAGCCATGTCTTGCTGAAAAACATTCTTCACCCTTATATATTTTCCTTAATGTAACTGCAGATGATGTCTACGGATCAATCTCAATCAATGCATCATTTATTCTAAAGAATTAACTAACATATATTTTGAATGCCTCTAACAAATTATACAATCTACATCAGTTGATGTGCCAAAAGTGACCACTGTTAAGTCAATTCAAAGCTTAATTCATGTTAAATACTAATATCTGCTTCATGCTTTAAAACCTGGCACTGCTGTTCACAGTTTTGTTATGCTCGTGTTCCTGTTCTTACTTTTAATTCAACAGACGGTAGCATCACTGTTTTCTGATCTGCACCAGCGTTATCACAAACTCTCCACTCTCCACGCTTCATGTAGCTGCTTTACAGTCAGACCCTTCCAGAAGCCAAAAATCCTGTTCAACAACCACATTCAATTCTTTAGCCACAATCCCTTTTTTTGGTTGCTTCATTGCTCTGTAATGCACACACATACATTTATTCACATTTTCTTTGTTACGCAACAAAATCAAACGGGTCAGAGACGGCTAAGGATCTAAAGGGATCAAAGAGAAGGCACGAAGCAAGGAGACATTCCTGAAAGGTTTTTACTGTCAAGCAGAAAGTGTTGATTTTTGCTGAAGACATAAACAACCAGGGGATAACGCATTGCTTGACCATGTCTTCAATAGATTATGTTCATATATAACTGATTTGCAATGGTGACTTACTTATACTGAGAGCATTTAGTTCAAGACATAAAAAGCGTTAAACATAGGAGTCCCAGTTTCACATCCAGTCTCCTACTTCAAGTCAGCAATGTTGAACCATGAACACAGTCTTTACCTACTTTTAAAGTGTTTTATATTGACTAACCTTAACAATACTAGGCTAATTGCTCTGTAGCTGCCATGTCCCCAATCTGTCCCGAACCTTTACTTTAGTTGTCCATCGTGGTTGGACAGTGCATTGCACAAACCAATTCAACTGAGACCCACCTTTCCATTAGAGACTTAATTAATATAAACAAACCAATATGCCCTCCTTTCCTCCCCTGTCCACACACAAACACATGAGACAAGAAAGCAGGAGAAGCAGCAGGGAGAAACTTTGCAATCAGAGCGCAGGACGCTCACAGATGCTGAACTACCGAAGAGTGAAATTCTAAATTGTTACAGAAAATTCAAGCTATTATTCAATTAGGCCATTACAATTTTAATGTTGCCCAAATTTATCTTGATGTGTTTTTTATGTTCAGCAAGAAAAACATTTACTATCGCTGAGGGAAACACTAATGCTTAATCAGAAACATAACTTCTGCATTCACTGTGCTGCCCACACTTACTGCCAAACTACTGTTTAAACAGATTAGTGTTACAGCGTGAGACTGGAACCTCTCAACTCCATCAAAATTAAGTTCCTGAAATGTTGATACAGTAACAAAATGTCTGATGTGCAATTTGAATAATGAAAAAAGCTTCATTTCCTATATAAGAAACACAAAACTAAATAATTAATACTGATAATCTTATTTAACCCACTGTGAAAAAGCCTATTTGGAAAATTAACTAAAAAACATGAAATTTTAGGCGCATCAACAATCGCTTTGTGCAGCTTTAACTTATATGTCTGCTCACTCTGCAAAGCTGTGTAAAGTGAAACCTCACATATCAGCCTGCATCATTTGAAAGTATTGAGGTTAAACCACACCTTGCAAGGTTCACAGCTAAAAAACACCAGAGTCTAGTTACACTTGTGCCCTCGGGTATTTAAAGCCTTTAACTAGAAACCCGAACTCATGACACAAGTCAGTACACTGAAGTTCAAGTTCATGACCAAACGCTGTATGTAAACAGGCTGCAAAAATGGATGGAGACTGTTACAAGAAATGACTTTCTTATTGCACATAACCTCCCAAAGAGGAAACTCGGTGTGAGAAGGAATGTTTTTCTGTAAAGAGTGTAGGTTTCATTTTAAAGTTTAATGGAGGAAAAGCACCTGCTGCCACAACTGAACCTCACACCTCCCCTTATAGCTTGTTAGGGGATATAATGTTGTGTGTTCAATTCAACTGTACTTCCTGAGGCAGTCAGCCCTAGCATACCTCAAGTTTGCATCCAATGTTACATTCCTGAACATCCAGCAGATTTTAAAAGTCATTTTCAATGAGAAAACAGTGAGCTGGTGTCACCACCAGACACCACACATCCTGAAGATAAAATCCTCCACTGCAAAAACCCCCCAAAAGGGACGTCTGAAAAGCCCTTCCCTCTTCACTTTTGCTTCTTTCCTGTTTGAAACATGTTCTGGTGCTGCTCTTTGAACACAGTAGCTATTTGTCATCTCGTAAATGAAAATTAAAACTATCTGAGACGCTACAACACCACACGTCATGTTATCTAACAGATCCTCATTTACGGATTATCAGCACCTGTGTGTGGCTCTTAGTTAATGATGGATTATAGCTCACAAAGCAAACAGGTGGTTTTTGATACCATCGGTAACTTTTACGATAATAGTGGCTTGCAGAAGACCTGGGCACAGACGAGAGATGTTGACAGCAGATATTTCCATGTGACTGTCAAAGACAAAATACCCGTTTGACATCAGTTATAGGGGCGTGGCCGGCGAGCCTGTCTGTCAGCTTCAGCACGTAAGGATTGCAGCTGCAATTATTTACTGCCACGAGTGATTTAGTACAGATTTATTACAGAACACTTTTCCCATATTGATGGCATGCACATGCTAAGCATTTCATTTGACGTGTCCACACCTAGCATTATATTCTGACACATCGTATCATCACACAGACAGCTTAAAACATTATTGTCCGCCTTACAAACTTACAGAAGCAGAACCCACACTTTTAACCTCATAATACTCATACAACCGAGCAGTTAAGCTTTAATCTACTGCAAGACCAAAAAACACCAGCTTTGTTGGTCAGTATCATACTGGACAAGAACTGTGTAATCATCATGCCTATAATCTATTCTACAACTCAAAATTAGAATTGCACAATTACCTTACATCTAGAAAGGCCCACTTTATAAATAATTCAACAGGAGAGTGTTTATGAGGGTGAGACTAAATAGATATGTCAACCAGCTATCCTAAGTATCCATGCATATTGGGCCATTATGTTGCGAATCAAAGAACGTGGACAAACTTGATTTGTCTGGTGTTTAATCTGTTGGATCAGCCAAAAACATGCCTGACCACGAACAGTTTCTCAATTGATTTTCCGAAAACTTTATTACAAAATATATATCAATATAAAATCAATATCTATCTCACCCATTCGTAGGTTTTAATCATCAAAGCAGAAATGGTCATTATAGGTGACTAATGCCCCAGATACATGAACACTAAAAAGGCTGAAACCTAGCCAATATCACCAGCTCAGACACTGGCAGCAGTTTCCAATTTCTTGATATTTCAAAACAGAAACTTTAAAGCGACAGGACATTCTGAAAGCCATAAAAAATGCACAAAACCTCTTTAGATCAGAAGCAAACTCTATAAGAAATGTGCTTTTAAAAAAGGCACACATTAAACTGGGTAAGGTGTAAATAATGGTGTCATTAATGGTTAATAACGTTCTTTAGCAAAGCAATATTCAGCGATAATGACATCAAGTGCTAGACCAAACATGAGCAAAGTTCTGGACAATAAAGTCCACAGACTGAACACTCACGATTAAATAAATGTTTATCATCACCCTAATACTTTATTGTTGTTGACTGTATTTTTGCTATGTCCCTCCATGATGAATTAAAGAGCAAAAACTCATAAAGCCATTAGTTTTAACTTGTAAGGTTTGTTTATTTGAAAGTGGTACAATAAATCCACCAGTTAAGTGCTGCGGACCACTAATGTTATCAAGAGAGGACTTTTTCACAGGGTTTATCATGCTTGTGCTAATGTCAAAATAAACAAAAACACTATGGTATTCAGCCAGAGAGCTCACAGTGTTTTTGCTGCTCTTGTGCTGATAGATGAATTTAAACTACTTGCTAATCCAACCGCAGAGTCTGGGGTAGTGACTGCTACTGTCTGCTTGTGTAAAAGTTTACATTGCCTGACCACCTCCACCTGCATCTGGTTTTGAGCCGACAGCTCAAGCTGTCAGGTAAACATTAACTGGGCCTGGACAGGCTTACGTTTCAGTCAGTCTGGTAAGGTTTGTTTTCACATATATCTAAGTCTGGTTGCTTTAGCTTGGATTACATATAATCGGAAATCATATTTGTACAGAATTACCCATGACTAATTTATATAATTTCCCCATAACATAGTTATTATGGTTATATGTTATTAAAATATAGGTTATTTAAAAAACTGATCAACTCACCAATACCCAACCCCACAAATATATCTGGTTATATCTACATATAAGCCTGCAGTATATACAGATGGGCATACACAAAGTATGAACATAAACTAAAATTCAAAATGCTTTTAAAATCTGTTTAATAGATTCTAATAACATGTTAGAATCTATTGTTTTCTAAATTTGAAAAAAAAAGGGCTCCGTTTTCTGATGTAGGTAAAACTTCCCATAAGTGATAAGGAAACAGGAAACACTTTTATTGGTTGGGAAGGCCAATGAGTTCATTCATTGACGCCTTAACCTCCCAGTATGTGCAGGGTAAATTCAGCCACACTTCTGGGTCAAACGGAGGGAATCTCGCTCCCCATAAGGAAAGCATGTCAACTGCAAATGAGAGGCCCAAAACGCTCAAACAGTGTGTTCGCCAGAGGAATGTGAACTCCATCAGACTTAAAGCTGCCAGGTTGGGTAACATCAGCCTGACCTAAGCCCTCTGAGAAATTATTTAAGGTTTTCTTTTTCTGTGACATTTAACATTTTGCTATCTGGCGTCTTAGAGGAGACAATGACGACAATCCCTTCAGTGTTATGCCATGAATGTCATCAGCAGTGGTACAATGGAAAAAAAAAATAGGTTATTTCAACCTTGTAACCAGGGCACTTGATGACTGTGAGCTGAAAACATGTAAGCAGCATTCAAGAGCGCGTTGCTAATATAGACTCCTGTATTATATATATATATATATATATATATATATATATCAGAAGAAGAATGTTCAGCCTACACATGATGAACTAGGTCTTGAAAAGGGGTTAATCATGCCATCGACCACCTCTACATTCATCTGTAAAGAGGCCACTCATGAACTTTGATGTTACAAACAGTGTAAACGGGCGGCAGCGGTATGACAACATTTTGCGCTCATGTGTCAGAGTGACGCGAAACTGGAAGCTTAAATGAAATCTCACGTACCTTGACAACGGCTCTCCACCAGAAATAAAGATCCACACTTAACTTTCATCAACCTAGTCATTTTATAAAAACTAGAGCATGGCAGCTGAGCGCAACTACCAGCGTCCGACTGACCAGGCGAGAGCACTGAAAGCGTTAAATTGCATAACAACGCCTAAGTTAATAACGCGCTGTTATTAATCGCCGGTGAGCTGTCTGCGGCTTCGGCGGTCCGAACTTATCAACAACACACGACCAAATCTCCCGTTCGTGGTCTTTGCTGGTTGCGGGCTGTGTCCGTGTGTTTTCCAGGCACTGTACTCCACATCCTCCGCTGGCAGTGGCTTGTAAACAGGACCGAGTGGCTGAGAGCAGAGAAAGTAGGTCAGCTGGTAGCTCAATACTTGGCTAACGACGGCAGCAGCATAAGCAGTCGGCTGTGCAACACAACCGACAGAAACCTGTAGTGACCGGGGAGGAGGAGGGGGGGGGGGCGCATTGTAATCTTTAACACGTGCTTCGTGCAAAATAGCACCCCACTAAATGTCATTTAGGGAGAATTACCTATATGTGTGGTATGTGTTAGTAACGCAGTTCATTCGGGGTGTGGAACTGTGAATGGTACGGTCTGAAGTGTAGCCTAATACCACTTGGCCGAGGAAGCAGGACAAGTAGCCTTTAATCTATTAGGCTGGGTCCACATTTATCCAGAAAGAACAGCCCGGTGTAAACTCGCAAAAGTACAGGACTGACATGATGATAAATGTGTATCAATTGACCAGGGCTGGCCCTTTATAGACACTGTCAGTCCATAGTATGAAGGCAAATAACATGCAGAGGAGGTGAAGGTAAATGGTGTCTCCTCCCTGCCAGCAAGTCAGAGCAGATTAGCCTGTCTGACCCTGTTTATAAGTTTATAAACCATTTATTTCAGTCTGGAAAAAAAAAACACCTGGGCCATACAAAAAGACTGCACTCAAGTCCATAAGCAAAACAAGGAGCTGAAGGCTTTTGTTTTTCCTTTTAAGTGCTTCCCCATTTCCTACGGGTTTTTTTTTTTTTTTTTTACAACTTCCTGGTTGCATTTTCCCTCAACTGAAGTCCCAAATGTGGGTCAGCAGTCTGCATGACTAATTTCAAGGGCTCATAATGGACTGGCTCCAAATGTTTTGCTTCTGTCAAATGATCACACAAATGAATTAAAACAACTGAAAGTGAGCATTTAAGACGATCTGTTTACTTAAAGACACTATGTTGAGATAATGAGGTGAAACTTTAGACTCTAAAACAACCCTATCAGTATTTGATTGTCATAATTATCAGTATGTTAATCATTCCACAGTTAATCTAATTGTGCAGTCTCCACAGCATCTACAGAGTATGTCAACAATTAAGCGTTTAATTCTCAATAGGTAGATGGCAGATACCTGAATGACCTGAATGTGATCCTGTGTTTTTGCTGATTAAAGAACAAAATCTGAACAGAAACAATTGTATTCTTGGAAAGTTAGTTGCTACATAAGCGCCCCTGAGTCTTTTCACAGTCAGATTTTTTGAAGCCTGGTGTGCTTCTTTGCAAAACAGAAGGGCATTTTCACACTAGTTGACACTGGTAGGCCATTTTAAAGCTGTGTCTGTTTATTGTTCATAAACAATTGAGTATTTTTTAATAGGAAATAACCTTTAATCTGTATCAGATAGCTATTTCAATTTATTCAATTTTTAATTACTTTTGCCATGTTTTTCTTTTTTAGTAAATTACAGTAGAACAATACTTAGAGTCTACAGCTATGCTAGCAGCTCTGTAAGGCTGCACAGCAGTGCTTTGAGCTAAACGTTAATGCATGGCAACATGCTCACAATGACAACGTTAACAGGTTGATGTTTAGCAGGTATTTGCATATAATATTTACCATGTTCACCGTCTTAGTTAAGCGTGTTAGCATGCTAACATTTCATAATCAGCAATAAACGCAGTATAGCAGAGGCTGATGGGAGTGTCATTAGTTTTGAGGGCATTTTGTCATGTGTTTACAATTCATCCTGAGGGGAACATGAATGTTTGTACCAAATTTCACGGCAATCCCATCCATTAATCGTTGTTGAGATATTTCAGTCTGGACCAAAGTGATTGACTGATTGTCATCCATAGAACCACACTCCTAGCATGTCTTAATATGCAGTGTGCCGGGTGACATCTTATTCAAAGCGACTCTGACAAGAAATGTGTACTTCTGTCAGGGTCTTTGATATTTAAACAAAGCCTTAGTGCTGTGTGTTACAAGAAAATGTTGTAGCTCCTACTTTGATGCTGCCATCTCTTATCTCACATCGTCCTTTCCTTTTAATTCTGGACGTTTAGGTTGCAGAGAAGACTTTCCCTAATGATAGACGGTCTTGTGGTAAAGGCCTGTTGTCATGTGAGTGAGGAGTACATACAACAGAGCACATGAGGATCAACTGCTTTGACAAGCCTATGACATCAGAAAACCTTAAGTGCATGTTCCCAAATAGACAAATGGAGCGTTAAATACAAACTCGCTCTTGGAATATATTTAGCAAATCATTTCAAAGATTTAAATGTTCTGTATCTCCTTCAAGCACACAATAAAATCTAAGACGTAATAAAACAAAATATTAAATACTGTGTGTACAGTTCAACCTGAGAAGTACAAAGGACACAAAAGTCTTTACATTTGGTCCCTGTGGCTGCGTTTAATAGCTTTTTCCAACATTACTTTTAAAACAGAAAACAGAAAAGTCTATAGGTACAGGATGTCAAAGCCAAGCAAATGGCATCCTCTGGCTCTGCCAGTCCTCATTATTCGACACTTTGTGATTAGAATTTCTCTCATGGCTTGAGACAAAGTTATAGCAGTGCTACATTCGAAGACCACTTGTCTCAATGGCCCTCTTCATGTAATGAGTCACACTTTCCCACAGCTGATGCAGACTGCAGCTGTTGTAGTAGTCCAGGTTTTGATGACTGATCTGGCTTATGATGTGGTACCAGTATGATGCCATTTTATCCAGCACAGCCAGTCTCTCTGGTCCTGCAGAGACTTATACCTTCTTCATCAGCTGAATGACTGCATCTTTGAGCTCAATGGAATCTTGAATCGTTGGCGTGGCACCTTTTGTGTTGAGGTGATAGCACTTAACTGTTAACTGTTTGTCAGTGCTAACTAACTCGAGTAGCAAATTTCCACTGTCTTACCACTCCTCACTGTTCCACAACAGGTATTGAGTTTGTGGCATCAAATCAACGGTCTATGACACATAACTTGAGAAGTGCGCTTAGTCCTACACTTAGTATATATGAAAGTGACCTGCTAAACTTCTAGCCAAGCAACTAAAATGTGCCTCTTACTTTTGATTAGGTTGGAGTTTCTGAACAAATTAACAGTGAATCACATAGATAGAAAATCATTGTTCCACTGCTGTGTATTGGTTGAAATTTTCACACATGTTACAGTTTAGCCAGGCTGAACACAGCGAGGCCACCAGTCTCCACTGAGGCCCCCCACTACACTGGCCACTTTCAATTCCCAGCGTTGACTCTTTCTGTGTGGAGCTCCCACTGTGTGATCACACTGGTTGTTCCAGTTTCTCTCAAAGACATGGAAGTCAGCTGGATGGCAGAAAGTGAGTTGGTAGGTAGGGCTGGACAAAGCCAAACTGATCAGGCCACAACAGATACAGCGCAGCTTATCAGACAGCAGTTTGCTTGCATATTGCTGACAACCACCAGTAAACACCAAGTGACCACCAACTGGTAAAAAAACAAAAAAACAAAACAAAGTCTACAAGCAAATTTGTATTTTTTGTAACCCATGTTTGCACAGTTAAATGTTTTCATTTAGCTAGATTTAAATTACAATACAATATGTTTGGATTATAACAGACTCTTGAGGATTCAGTTGTTATCTGGAAATTCTTCCAACACTGCCGTACATTCCCTTGTGTTTTGATAACCATAAATCCATATCTCAACGCAGCAATAACAAGATCAATCCAGAACTCACTGCTAAATTGATTTTACTGTGAAATAGCAAAGTATTCTCACATGGGAAGAACAGTAGGGACCGGAAGAACAAAATCAGTAAGAAGCCACTGTTATACTTCTATACTTTGACCCTGCAGATTTTGAAGCGCGTATAGTTTAATTTACTAAATAAGTAGGACTTAAATATTCTCAAACTCTAGAAGCAAGCACACTCTTGTAGAAATTGTACCATCAAAACAGCTTTGATCATCAAATGTATGATGCATGAAGCAAGAAATCAGATATCAAGATCTGATGTGGTTTATATTGCTATCAGATCTTGAAAAACCAAAAAGCCCACATGAAAGAACTGAAGTTTAGAAGAGCTATAGATGCAATAATAATATGCGTTGTTCATACAAGACATTTGATACAGATGGATGCAATACAGAATGTGCTACAGAAATGAAAAAAGTGATGCAGAACTGCAAAAATGAAACAGCCTATAATTAGACCACAGAGACACACGGTGGCTCCATTGGGTGATGAGAGGTAACTCTGACCTTAAACACCCAGATATCATGCCACATAATGTCAATAAACTGCACACAGCACACTTGTATTTACCAACCTGTCTAGTCTGCGGTTGTTTTACACCAAAGGGACAAGAAAGGCAAAAGAGTGCTACATTTTAGGATTCCTTATCAATAGTTCTTGCAAAGTAATGTAACATGTTTACATCATATCATAGTTTTTGCGTTCCCTATCAATGTTTTTTCAGTACAAAGACTTCTACTTCAGCTACTGTGGCCCTTCATGGCCCTGATAAATAATTTGCTTCACATTTGTGGCTTTGATTATACTGGATGGATTGCGATGATTGCATGCTAGCATGCTAAACTAAGATGGTAACCATTAAACCTTAAGCATTTAGCTTAAAGCACTGATGTGCCAAAGTCACATGCATGGCTGTAGGCTCTTAGTCTTGTTACATAAATATCTCTGCTAATATGCTGCACCTAAAGTTAATTCTTTGATCAACTCAAAAACTTTTAATGGCATATTAATGCAGGAACAGCTGCCACTTGTTACAAGTACTAATGAAAGACTGTTTTAAGTAAACAATGTTCAAAAAACATCCATAAATCTGTCATCTACTCATATATACTCATATGGTAGCTTACACACTGTGTACACAATATGGTACCAAAACGATGATAAGAACGTGAACAATGCCAGAGAATCATTCTGAACTAAACTGTTGCTATGCCAGCCACCAACAAGTGTGAGACATCTAAGATTCATAAAGATCTCCCACATTTTACTGCATTATTCACCATCCGCCTACATAGAGATTAGTTCCGCTCTTTTATGTAGGTCATGCTATTGGATGATGAGATGACATTTAGTGCTCATAAGCAGGCCTTGCTATGTAATAAATGCTCAGAGTTGGGTGCTTTACATCCTCTACCTTTGTCCAGACTGCTTGCCTTTACATCAGTGAAAAAGTGGATTATTTAGATAACCACTCAGACGTCAAGCCATATTGCCTCTAGCTACATCTGTGATACTGATATTGATGATGTCATCGTGGCCCTCTGCTGAAGCACTGACTGTCATTAATTAGACTGTGGCACTGCTGTTCGCTCTGTGTTCCCATGGTAACAATGTGTGGTGTCTACCCCCCCCCAACCAAGGCAGCTATGTCCATCAAGCTACTGGTTTCCGTTTTCTTCAGGTCCAGGACATATGTCACACAAACCGCATAAACCCATTTGTTAGTCTGATGAATATTTTACAAGGTGCAGGCAACCTTTCTCGCTGTATGCTTTGATTCCTCAATATAACAAACTAAACCTTCTTCAAACACTGTACACAGAAGTGATACAAGATTTATTAGTGGGCTTAAAGAGATGATTTACTGTTGCAGCTTTGAAGTAATAATTCCCTGTTTTTCTTTTAATATCAAATAATATTTGATATAAAAAATGTCGTAAATGACATTAATAAAAGAAGAAATCCTGAGGACATGAAATCATGAAATACAGCAGGGAAGTCTGAAATATGTGGAGAAGAGGTAAGATAACTAAAGCTAAAAGATAACTTATTTTTGATCATTGGCAATAATAAGTATGCATTAAAAACTTAAAGTGGAAAGACTGATGCTGTTGATGAGTGCTTCAAACCCCTGAGCTCTGTCTTCACCGGGAAAGATAAGAGCATCACATCAGCAGCAGATGTTCTTCCTGCAGCAACTGAAGAAAATCACCTTATTACAGGAAATGTTGTCTCATTTTTACATAACTGTTCTTCAGTCCATTCGCACTGTTGGCTGGTTTAAAGTTACACAATGTTCAGGTCAAGGACATTTTGCACCATGTAATTCAGTATAGATGGAGCAGCATTGGCCACCACTTCAGACGTTATCCAACAGCCGAGCAAGGAAATTGGAAAAAATCACAGAAGGGACTATTTGGGACATTCCCCGAACACCATTTTCTTCCATTGAGTACCGAATGGAAAAAGGCACCGCTCAGTAAAGAAACAAATCATCATGCCCCTCCTCAGCAGTGCTTTGCCACGAGCGCTGTCCGTCTCAACCAAACAGCAGCTTCACACTAATCCTCCCCTGGGCAACAGCTGAACCCTTGCATTCACTGAGCTCTACTGGACAATCCTGTCACAGTGCAGTTTAACACATCCTCACCTGCTGTGCACTACGGAAAAAGCACATGCCCTTTCCCCATGCTCTTCATAATGGTCTATGTAAACGACCTGAATGATGTAGGGATGCACCTATCCCACATTTTTAGTCCCGATACCAGTGTTCAATTAATAAGCTGTTTGTCTCACTGTGTGGTAGAGACTCTTTTACGTATAAGGCAACATCAGGCTTGACTTATACCTTTCTTTCCTAACTTTGTAAAACAAAATGTAACAAATAAATACATTTACTGAATTGTTATTTATTATTAAAATAATAAATAACCGTGCACCAGGAACTTGGTAAAAAATCTTCAAAATTAACAGGGCTTCATTCATTTTTTTTATATTTCATCCCATTCAGACCATATTTTCAATCATTTACCCAAGAGTGTTGCTTGCTACTCTAGAGAGGGGGCTACTAAAAAGGTGTGTGAGGAGGCCGAAGTCTTAAGTTATACTCGCGCGAGACACTGTGACGAGGGCAGATGACGCGTGAGCTGTGAGCTTGCACAGAGGCGTTTATGCTTGACGGGCTTTCTGTTGCAGTATTCTCTGGCAGGGGGCCTGCAAAAGAAAACACTCTGTGAATAAGGAAGAAGTCAATGAGTGTTAGCCCACAGCAGCACCTTCAGCTCCCTGCAAGTGGCCTTCTTGTCTCTCCGCAGCTGCTTCTCAATGTCCTTGTCGATCCTCTGGTTCTCTCTGTCCTCCGCCGACACACAACATCCAGCCAACATTCAAACTGACCAGCTCGCTCTCCGATGAGCCCTCTGCTGTCAACGTGAAAATGTTCAAGGCTTTTGGAGCTTTTCTCACTTCACAAATTCACAAGGGAAAAGGTGCAGAGCATCTTTAAAAGTGATGCCTTCTACTTCTTTCTTTTACGGCCAAATGAGAAAAGCAGTTTAATGAGGAAGATGGGGAGGTTTTAATAGTTTAAATATTCCGCTGCGATATTCTACCGGCATGCTCCTGACGCATGACGCACGTAGACGTAAACATAGAATTGAACTGAATTCATATCACCATTGGATCGGTGCATCCCTAGAATCATGTACTTAAATTATATATTTTTTGTGCTGAAATAATCAATTATTTCACTGTCAAAATAACCAGTTAATAATTTAAGTAGTATTTATTTAAGCAAGTAAAAATACCAGTGACATAATCATGCTGGCTATAACTATAGACACTACTATATTTATGGACACTTTTGTAATCTGAAGACATAATTTCTTCTTCATTTTATGTTAATACTACTTCATAACTAATAACAGATGAATTAATCCTATCATTTGTAGTGTGCAGTGAGCTCAATCCTGTTCAGTCTAACTGTACTTTTCATGTAGGTTTCTTTCACTTATCCTATGTTTTCTTTTCATGCTTACACAAAAACATTTGTCAATGATTTTGCTGATACTTTACCCAATGTGCCTTGTAATTACACATTCACCACACAGCGCAGCCTCATTGTGGGTGGCCCAATCCTTTCAATGAAAAAGCAGACTAATAAAACAAACATCCTTTCACCAGGTACATCTACTCTCACATTTCCCTTATAATCATATTCTCTCAACAATTCTAAATGAATCACCAAATTATTCCAGGCCTGTTATTGTCTGTTGCTGGAAGAGATGCAATTACCTAAGGCAGAGTGTGTGCAAATGTGGGTCACAATTCTAGGGCATGGGTGGAAAGGGCAACGCAGCTCTTTCTTTCTACTGCTGTCTCAAGCTCAGATCATAGGTTACATCTCTGATTAGATTCCTGTGGAAGGGTACTGATCTCTTTTACAATGCCTTCAATGAAGTATTTTGACCTGATATCCAGAATAATATCATCATTACAAATTCATCAGTGGATGTTTGTAAAATCAAAACCAGCCACTCTCTTATGCACAGACTCTGAGTGAACTCAAATAGCCTTTCGCAAGCCGTCCATGGAAAAAATGACCTTATGTCTCCATTCCTATCTATTGCTATTTCTTTTTCCTTGTTATGAAACACTGCCGTACATATTTCCAAAGCTTCCTCCTGAAAGCCCACGAATCTCTCTTGTTAGATTCAGGTTTCTCTTTAGAGAAGAAAGCAGCTTGCAATAAAAAGCATCCATCTGTTTCAGGAAACAGGTAAACAAAATGAGCTGAATATTGAATTGCACTGTGACCAAATATCCATGCTGTCTGATTTGTAATCCACAGAAATCAAAAGAGCTGACATCATTGGCAGCTACACATTAATTTTTCAGATATTTTTAAGGTAATTAAGATTTTTGTCAACTATAGGACACAAAATCTGCTTTAGATGGCATCTTTTTCACCTGAGGGCCTGTTAACTGAAACAAATTAGTTCACATATAATCACAATAGATGCCTGACTAAGAAAGTGGGTTAATAACATCTACATTTTTAATGATAAAAGGCTGGATCATTAGCCGTCTGGGAGAAAAAAAATCACACTGACTAGTTTTCACATTCACTGTTGACTCACTCGGTTTATGCTTCATGCCTGATTAAAGTATGAGGGAAAATACAGCTAATTTGGACCAAAATCTCTGTGAGTGGAATTGTGTGCACACATTATTCAGGATAACAGCTCATACTAACAGGGAAGCAGATTGGTGTAGTGAGTGTAGAAATCATGCTTCACTGTGATAATGATTCATGATTCTGTGTCCCTGAGCAAACCCTTCAATCAATTCCAGCTCTGAGAAAGACCCTGTCCTCTGACCCCACTGTGGGCCGAGGAACAGAATTTCCCTAGAGATTTCCTAAAAGCAGTGCTCTTATGAGATACATATCTGGTCAACAGAATATTCAACATACTGCAATATATGTTCAATATTTAACAAAGAAACCCCCTATGTAATGAGAAAACCTGTATACTGTAATGTACCTGCCAGAGCATCCAGGTTGTGGTGTGTGAGCTCTGACTCTCCAGTTCAGCGTCACTAGGCTCGATCAGGTTTGCCTCTTGACATCACAGATTGCAGATGACCTACTGAACATCAAAGGCGTGAGGGATCCATCTGGGAGTGCTCCTTTCATTTCAGCATCAGACCTGACATGCTTGTTTATGGTCTTCTTCTGTGTGTGTGTTTTACCCCACAAAAAACAAACAGCGTTGTAATGCACATGCAGCCAACACCCTATGCTAAAGACATGAATCACATCTAGGTCACACACAGGGGCCGGGCCCACACATATTGTGAAACTGTTTTTTTTTTTTCTTCATGTGAAATACAAAGTGTAGCCACACCCGAATCTTGAAAGTGACCTTTTGTCATGAAAGAAAGATAAAAGCTGAACCTCAAGTCCGGTGAATCAGCTATATAAAATAGACAGGGTCCTCAAAAGAAGCACTGACTCACAGGCAAAAGAGAAAAAATACTCTACAGCACACAGTGTAGCCCTCAAATAGCGGCTGAATTAATTTCATCCGATACTTAATGAACCTCATTTATGTAGATGAGATCTTCAGTCCCTTTGAATGAAGAGAACTACCTTAAAAGCCACTCAGAAATGTTCAGGTTAGCGGCATGAATTTTGCTTAATAGAGATGTCAGTGTAGTACTGCGGTGTCTTTGATAAGGTTTGGCACGTAATGTTCAGATGTTTATCTCGAGTAATGCCACGAATAGAAAGAGAGAGCAAATTCACATAATGTGATCAGTCTTAGAGTCAGATAAAGGCAACTTCTTCTTCTTTTTAAAGCAGCTAAATGTCTTAATCATGCCCCAGTGGATCTGAGCCTGAAGCTACTGAGGACAATGACTGTGTGCTTTGGAGCAAGAGATCAGCGACAGCAGCAAGGACGATGACGTCTGTAGAGGCAGTTATATAACTGGAGCTGAACATTTTGTCTGTCATAGTTACAAGGTTAAAGAGGGTGACATGAATACCAGTCATAGTCTTAAGAGTCATGTGCAACATACTGTAGTTCCACCGGCCAAATGAAGCCAAGTTCACAAATGCAGGCATCAGTAAAGTGCAGTATTGAGAAAAAGGATTGTCCATGTTTGATGCTGGTCATCAGCATGTCTGTCTGTCTGTCTGTCTGTCTGACTACTTGCTTCTCTAAGGGCTTCAAAGTCTCCTAAAATAGCACATGTTTACCCTCTTTACTGGAGATTCACCAACTATTCACATGCCAAGCCTACAATCCAGGACTTTCTAAACCTCCAGACTACAGTAAGGATGACAGAGCATAGTGTAGTGAAGTAAGATGTTATTGTCAACTCAACAAAGCTCATTTCGTAAATGTTGTGGTTTCAGAGTTTTACACGTCCTACCTTACAGATGGACATGAAAACAATATATTAAATATTACCAGAAACTTTATCGTCAACCTTTTTCTATTACTTTTCATTTTTTGGTTTTGTTTGTTTACCAGAGCGTCTGCAAAACACAAACTGAGATGTAAAACATATCAAAGCTCATATAACATTAGTGCTATAAACCATTTAAAGCCCACCTCCACCCAGAAATGTGCTCTGCTTGTTGTGCTTCACTTGGATGTTTGACCTTCACTGTGCAGATTGATGTATGTGCAGGGTTTTATACCAGGAGGCGGTTTTCACATTCATCTGTTGTTTAAGACATTTAAGATTATTTTGTGACATCACATAGTTTGAAAGCCAGTCCTGGTCCCGTATCCAGAGGCCTCCAGTGCACACTCGTCATAGTGTAATTCATGAATTATTGTGTCGTTCCTTTGATTGTGTATTCAGTTTTATCTCATTTCAAGAGGTACATAGTGTCTTTTATTCATCTTGTGAAGTTAAGTGGAGACTGTTGCTTCCAGCAGAGGAGAATAACAATAAAGGAGGTAAATGCTCACCCACCACTCAAGCCGGCTTTTGGTATGAATCCAAATGTAGCACAAGAAGGGTTTTCAGAGATTTCATTGAAAATACTGGACCAGAATGTAACAAGACTGGGGCAATACCAAAACATATGTACAGTATATGGTCTGTGGGTTGGTCTTTATATCGAGGACAAGTGGGGTCTACTTTATGGTAAACTGCTAATCACAAGTGCCATGTAGTGGAACAGCCTTCTGTTACACATCCAGTTGTTAAAATGAGAGGGGCTTATAGGAGGACTTTTTATGGAATAGGGTCACAGATTTATAATGAATGTTTT
Organism: Enoplosus armatus; assembly: GCF_043641665.1. Taxonomy (NCBI): domain Eukaryota; kingdom Metazoa; phylum Chordata; class Actinopteri; order Centrarchiformes; family Enoplosidae; genus Enoplosus; species Enoplosus armatus. The sequence goes on along the minus strand of NC_092192.1, from coordinate 16,485,175 downwards.
AATGACATTTTTACTTCAGCCATCAAATTGTCCTTGTCGTCCTGTGGGTGTTTCTTATTTCATTTGTGGTGATGCAATTTTCTTTCTTTATTGTTTAGTTTTATGTTTTGTCTTTTAACATCTTGGGACCATGTTGGAAATACGTGTTTTCTCTTTAACATGTTATCCCTTGGATTTTATGTCTGCAATCCATAAATAAATCATATCATATATTGTATCATAGTCTCCTCTAATGTGCCAAGTGTTATCTATATTATCAGACAATATTTGGTTAATTCTTATTTCCTATTAGCGCCTTTTCTTATTGTGGTGACGGCACCAACACAGAAAACCCAGGAAATGTTTTTTTAGGAAAGTCTATGAGTTGAAGTCCTCAACATCCTGTGTTTATGTTTAATATTGTTCATTATCACAACCTGTCTCTCTCACTCACTCATGCAGGACAAAGTATTCAGGGACTTGCTCTCCTTGGACAAGTGCAAACTGTCTCTGAGAGATGGACAAAGGGCATTCAAAACACTTGAAAAACTATTAATACACATTGTTAAGGAGTGAGGAAATCTAGTCTGGTTCTGATGGAAATTACAAATACTTTAAATGCCTGTTTAATATGGTCAGAGTGCCTGTTTCCCATCTCTCGCAGCTTTTTCTATTTTATTGCCCCGTATGAAGTGTTTTCACTGTTGCTCTGTCTAACTAAGCATGCTTCAGATGTTTAGGTCAGGTATTTCTTGTATACAGGAAAGACACTTAATTATTAAAAAAAAACAGAGCAAAGCACTGTGATAAGATATGCCACAGGATCAAGTTTGTTATTCCCAAGGGAGACTATTGTTATAGCCAAGTGTAATAAAACACACCCTATATAGGCTATAGGTACCATACAGGAAGTACAAAAGCATCTATGTACAAGTAACATGAGAGTTTCCACATAATACTAAACTCTTGCACCATGATTCCAAAGGTTAGAAATATTTCTAGAGAAGCCAACTCCAAGATTAATTTCATGGACTTCCTTACAAACAATACAGCACTTAAGCACATCTCTTCAGCTTCAGTAACACCAGAATAACATTTTAATCTTGGAAAAAAAAAAAAAAACATTGATGTCAGTGTGCGTAAGTAAAATGTAAATATTAATACAATTCAAATACTAAAAATGGGCGGCTCACACACAAAGGCATAAGACTGATGTTTAAGGTAAATGGGGCTTAGTCATTTGCAACCTGTGACGTTAGTCAACCTGTTGTCAGATTTCACTCCATTTCATGAGTGTTTGAGATGAATCAACATGGGTTCAACATTCAACATTCATTCTATGTGGAGCGCTGCTCTGTTTTCTTAAAGAGACAGAAGGTAGAAATGATCCCTTTGCTGTTGCGCAGACCTACACCATTTGTGCATGCCCAGTCACACTAAGCAGCTCTAGCAATATTCAGACTAGCGTTCAGTTTAAGCTTGCAGGACATGGCCCAGTAACCTACTTTTCCCACAACATGCTCTGTAACATCAGAGACGAGGCTGTGTGTCATCAGTTAACTAACCCTCACCACCACATAGTTTCAGCAAATTCAGAGACACAAAAACCCAGACACAGCACTGCTTAAGCAAAACCAGAATACCAATGATCACAGTTCTGTCTCAGAAAAGTAGATCTCCATGAAGCCTTTTGTTCAGTTCACTCTTAGAGGTGAAATAAAATGCTGTAAACTGATATTCTTTGCATATAAACAGGCAGTGGAGAAAGAAAAATACGAACATGAAGAAAGTTAATGGGACAAAGAAGACGGAATAAAGGGAGAAAAAACTGTCAGAGATTGTGATACCAGTGAATATGGGGCAAGTTAATTAAAGTTAATGAAAAAGATCTTCATGATTGTGAAATGTCATGGTAATGAGGTAATTAGTCATAATTATGAGATACATCCTAGTTATAAAAAAGTTTCTTAAAATGATGACACTGATGGATAGATTAGGAGATTTCTTATGGCATGCTGAGTGGCACCAGGACAAAGCCTTGGGTTTCCCCCTTCCTCTGTGTACATCCCATCCCATTATGGACCATGTATCAGGTGAACAGCACTATAAACTCTTAAACCCTACATCCTGATGCCCCCCATTCTTCTGAGTTTCCAAGTAAACATAAAACTCAGCAAATTTAATGATGACACTGGTAATACAGTATGACCACTTTCTGGACTTCTGGACTGGACTGTGGGCTGATTGATTGCTTGATTTTCTGGTTATATGTCACTCGTTTGTTGTATCTATTCTTTACATGGATTGATTTTAGAAAAATTGCAATATGAGTAAACATGGTTCATCTGCAGCCTTAATTTGTACCCCATAACTGTGGCAGAACTGGGCTTCCATACAGTGAGTGAGATAGCTAGTCAGTAGGGGGCAGCCATAGTACAGAAAGGATAAGGATCATAATTGACTCCTGACCTCAGTTTCCACAGGGGCAGACTTTATTCCAAAATGGAATATGCCAATGTATCTAGCCCACAATGTAAATTCAGATTGTAGGATTCAGTGACAGCTAACTAAAAATGAGCTGAAGGGAGAAGAGGATTGCATGAGTCATGAGGCTGGCCCAAATGTTGAACAGCATGATGTAAAAAGGAGCATATGGTGCAGTGAACACCCCAGTTCAGTCAGTCATGGAACAGCCCATCCTGCCCCACTCAGCTGTCAGCACACATCCTCATCACTATTCATGTCTGCTGGGTCAACCTCAGCACTGACGCAGCAGGCAGGCAAAATGGCACAAGCCTCAACACGAGTGTACGTGGATGAGGACGCAGAGCAATCAGACAATTGAACACTGACATGATTTGCAAGACTCCTTTCAGTTACAACATTTAGTTGTAGGTCCCTCAACAAAGAGACACAGTTGCCATCCACTTGGCATCAGTCTGTCAGCTCAGACAAGTAAGACGTGAGCCCTGCCCTGTCAAACTCCTGTGAATGTGGTGTCTTGCCAAATCACATAATCCAGAATCCCTCCACTGATTCATGGAGAAGTAGCAGATTTTGTCGCCTCATCCACAGGCTCACCCTCGAACCCATCACCCTATTACATTTATGCCACAGTCACTGAGGCTTGTATTTCATTCCTCTCAAATCATACAATGTGTTTTCAAACCCACAGCTGCTGTCCAGGTAGCTATGTCAACGCACACAAAACTCCATTATCTAAGTTAAAGCTCAACTGCGCTCCATCAATAGGGTCCAGCGTCTATTAATGTCATGCTCTTAAAATACACTCAGAGGCACACTAAGTTAAAGTGATGCGTAGAACTTAAACTGAAGAAAATGTTATGTAACCTACATGTAGTCATTTCAGTCTTATTTTAATTTGGGTTAAATTTTGAAGAAGCACCCGCTGCATTAGCTATTAACGTTAATAGTTAACGTTGGTGTCGAATAGACCGAGTGTCATCCAAAAAAAACATGTTTTGTCTATTTTTGTACAGTAAATATGACAAAGCAAATTCACATAACTAATAGAAGGCGTGAAGAGAGAGAAAGCCGTGAGAAGACGATGAGCCTGTTTTGCTTTTCATGCGAGTTTCTACTTTCAGCCGTTAATGTTAGCTAACGTTACACTAACGTTAGATTTGTAAGAGTAAGTGACGTTACAGGTAACGCAGCGACCCTGTGGACCGAACAGTTCACAACACTCAGCTGGAAACTTACCTTATTCTGTGCACCGAGGGTCAGACCAATCCAGACGGAGGCATGTGGGGGGAAAAGGGGCTTTAACCGACAAAAAAAAAAAACCCGACGTCCTATATCCCAAAAAAGTTTCCCAGAGATGAAACTGCGCCGTCGACTCCGTCTGGAAAAGATGAGTAGCTGCTACCGGTGTGTTGGGGACACAGCCTGTTGGGTGGGTAGGGGGGGGGTCCTGATCCAGCCAACTACCCTCGCATCTCACACTGTCATGTAACTGAGCGCCGATCAGGCCGTGTCCTGTCCACAGACACAGATGAAGGCTGAATGAGGAGTTTTCTGCAGCCACAGTGAGTCCACACACAGAGTCCCGCCCACTGGACTAAATAAAGTTATGTGAGCGTGTATGTGTGTGTGTGTGTGTGTGTGTGTGTAGTGGTGATGGTGCGTGGGTGGGTTTAAATAACACGTTTACAAATACCCTTTAAATGAATAGTGAATGAAGAATATTTCATGTTCTTGCCTGATCATACAAAGTATCTACAGGTTATAAAAGCGGTGGATGTGGCTCCATACATGTACAGTACTCTGATGGGGCTATGATTTGTGTGACTCATGTCTTTTGCGCTCTGACTCATGCTTTCAACGGCCATTATATAGCAGATCATCACATGTTGGTCTACGTGGACTTGTGCTGGCTAGAGCAATTGTGAAAATGTAAAGACAGATGCAGTGGTGAGATGCTTTTTAGTCCCCAAAGTTTCGCATAATCCAACTAATCAACCAACGCTGTAGCGCCACCTTTGGGTCAATCAGTGCAGGTCAGTGAATGAAGTGTTCCAATCCTTTTTAAGTTAAGTTGCAACAACACAATATAAAAAAATGTTCCATTACAAGTAAAAAAAAAAAAAAAGCCCTGCATTCAAAATCTATTATTATCTAAATGTACATAAAGTACTCATGAACGAGAAAAACGACCCCTGAGAATGTAATATTATATATTACTGGATTGTTAATACTAATGCATTAAGGTGTAAGCAGCATTTGTTGGAGCCAATTTTTATTTTATATACATGCTTTATTTATATACTGTGTAGCCTATATTGGGTAGTTCAGTCTCATATATTTCCTCATATCTTATTGTATATGTATATGTTTTGTATATGTACAAATTTTAATCTGCAAAGTAACTAAACTGTAGCTGTAAAATAAATGTAGTAAAGCAAAAAGTACTAAATTTAGCTCATGGGGCATACAATGGCAATATTCAAGCAAAGTACCTCAAAACTGTAGAGTACAGTACTTGAGTATATGTACTTGGTTACGTTCCATCACTGGAGCAATGAGCTGCCTCATTCCATGAACCTCGTGTGCCGCCTTTGTGAGATCTCAAACTGAAACTGAAAGAGCAGAACTTAAGCGACAACTCTGATGTGCTATAATATAGTAAACAGGTAGTGATTTTTGTGGCAAACCGCATGTGCTCTGAAATGTTTTGTCGTGAGTCACGGTTTCAAATGAGCTGTAGCAGCTTACTATGGATACGTACAGTCAAATTGTGCACACAAGCTTCAAGCTTACAACTGTCTGCTCCTTGCCCTTGTTTAAACTACAGCAGCCTAAACAAACACTGTGCGGCTCAGCAGCAGAGTTCAACACCTGATAGAGATAAATGTATAAGTGAACTACGTTTTTCTGGGTGAAAGCACTTTGGTAACCCATCAAAAAGGTATATGCTACACTATGTAGTGTCCCTTAGACATTTCTATTGATCTACTGAGATTACAGAGATACAGATTTATATAAAAAATAATATATAAAAATCACTTTCTTCACTCTGGGAAAGAGTGGTTTTCTATCACAGTTAAGTTGTGGACTTGTGAGACAGACAGATTTGAAAGAAAATAGCCAGCCTTGTACCTTTTTTACTCTCTTTTTTGCGCATCTTTTTTCTATATAGAAGAGAAAATAACATTCCCTTTCCCTCACTAAAACCTATTTGTGTGCAGGGTGAAGACTATGTGACGTTGTGTGAGCTGAAATGAGTCTGTGACCTGTAGCACGTCAAAACCCCTGGCAGCAGCCTGGATTGCTGATGACACTGTTTCTGCATTATTTCTTATGTTTTACTTAATTTCTTATTGCTTGGCAGGCAGGCAGAGGGACACCATTTTAAACCTGTTCTTGTTGTGAATCAGGATGCCCTCCAGGAGGTCTGACGGTTGAAGTGAAGTGTCAGATTGAATAACACTAAACCTATAAGTAGAAGTCTTTTTGCCACCATGCACACAGTCCAAAAAGTCTGGAATAATTCAAATGTGCGGGTCCTTGGAAAAGGCGACTCACACCAAAGCTTCTTGCACTCTGTTGAGTTTGAAATACCAGTATGTGTATATACTGTGTGAGTTTAGTGAATATAACCCCTCAGCAGTGAGAACTGGTAAAGGTGGGCAGCTCTAAACATTTCTGTTGAGTTTACTGGCAGATCTGTGGCCTTCAATCAACAAACCATCTGTGATATGAGAGACCAACCCACCATTTAGTCAGGTAACTGCACTCCACTGCCTTTCTTTGAACTGTAAACAATGTTCAGTTTCTGCAGAGTCACTATTGCTACATTGATAGCCCAGACACAAGGTCATACGTATTGACAAAACATTTTGGAAATATATATATATATATATATATATATATACATATATATATAAAATCAAGCTAGGATGTCAAATGTCAATGTCTTATGCTCAATTTCTCAGAATTTATTTTATTCACACTCTAATTTCATGGTATGTCAAGCTTTATCACAGAGTCAAAACATGTACATACAGACACACACACACAGTGCAAAAGTGAACATATACTGCCTGTGTGCAACCACAACTCCCAAAGCCAATGACAATCAATCTGTCAGTCATGCACTTCCTTTGTGGACCACAGTGGTACAAGTTTAAGAGAAGATTATGCAGCCTTTCTTATAACCAAATAACTAGTGACATCACCTTGTTTTTTAGTCAAGACTCAGACATGTTCTCAAGATTTCCATGACTGTTTTTATTTAAGCAAATTAATGGCAGAGAAAAGACAAGTGCAAAAGTAGCTTATTCAGTTGTTTTTACTCGTTCACTACTTCACTGAGGCATTCTGAGGCTGTAAGTGCACATATGTGAATTGTCAGTTGTGTGAATTATATAGCATTATTATAAAGGATGTTCTATTTAACACATCAGTATGTCTAATTTGTGTGTACCTTTCAATTCTAGCTAATAATAAGTATTGTTTTGGTAATTAACTTGTATAGATGCTGTGAAAACTACATCTGAATGCACTGAAATTACAAGCATGACAACGTTTTCTGTAACTGTATTTACATCTTCCAAACATATTTAAATACATATCCATTCAATCTAACAAGACTAAAAACTGTCAAAATGTTCCTCATACATGTACTGTAACATTTTTATTAGAATCATATGGCAAGATCCGATTAATCTAAAATATAGAAGGTCCATGATGTCCCCGTGCGTCATAATCATAGAGGTTCACTCATTTTAGACAACAACTCTGGAAAACAGTGATTTGGTTTCTGCTGTTAAGCTTGGTGTATGTATGATTCACCACCTTTCAATATAACCTGCACCTTTTCTTTGTTACCTTTAAGGTCAAGGAGGCCTCTTCCAAAATGAAACACAGATGCTATCCTTAGAGTGGAGTTCTCCAAATACTGCACTAGTATAAAACAGGAAGGCAGTGTTGGTATATTACAAAATGAGACAATAGAACACCTCTTTGTAAAATGTCTGTCCAAATATGTAAATGTGAGTAAGATTTCCCCGACAACATCTACTTGATATATGCACTGTGTATGTATGTATATGGCAGCCACATGTTACCTAAAGGTACACGAAGGATTTTTTGACACTGGCCCCTAAAAACCAAATATCTTCAAAATCCTTCTCATAAATATGGAAACTTACTCAACCTCTCCTGAATTATCAGAAAACAAAAGCAGTGAAATGTAAATATTTATCTGACCGTTTAATACTGAAAATGATTCATAATTTCTGTCTGAAATTGTTGGACTGAAAGTTGTACATTTGAATATTTATCATATCTATTCATTCATATTCGATAAAGAAATCAAACCGTCCACTATTGCATTGTTTCACTGGAGGGCGCTAACACAAAGCACCAGGTGGTCTGGGAACAACTTGAGAAAGGAGGAGGCCATTCACTAGCCTGTTTTAGCTACACACACCTAGCTACTGTGTTAGCTAGCCGGCGGCTAACAAGCAAGCTAAACATCAGTTTGTCTTAATGTCGCCGGTCTTATCAAGTGATGGCAAGAGAACAGTGTCCACAAACCGAAGCTGGTGAGTGCTGGTTGTCCCTTTGATTCGCGACTAAACATTGTGCATTTACACAGTTTGCAGTTGTGAGTCGGCTAACGAGCTAAGTAACCGAGTGCAACCCAAAGCTAGCTAACGTTAGCGCGGCTCAATAGTAACATGACTTAGTACCAAGCTAACACAGCTCTCTTTATTTTCAGAACTGTATTACCTCATTGCCAGATTCCTGCAGTCTGGACCTTGTAAAAAATCAGCACAGGTAACACCTTACAATAACCAAGAAATTACCTCATACCGGTTGTAAGTCGTCTAAATAAGTAGCTGGTGCTAGCCGCTAACGCTAACTGTGTCTGTCTGTTGTTAGATTCTGATTGAGGAGCTGGAGGAGTATGAGGTAGGTTCAGCTGGATCTTTCTGTTTATTCTCGTCTGTGGTTTCCGTAATGATGCATATTTTGCCGGTTTTTGTGCAACTTTTCAGTAATTTTGGCTCGCGTTAGATAAAAGAGCGTGTTGCCGAGCCGGGACAAAACAAGCAATTTTGTGCCATCTCTAACAGCTTGTCTTTTAACTTTAGTTGGTCCCCGAACGATGGAGTTGGGACGGGAAGAAATACAAACGGACCTTCCAAGACTGGGTGAGTGTGAAACGTCATTATTAACTTTTTAATCGAGTGAAGCGTATAACTTCTATTTTAATCGATAATTGCCTCTTAGCTGATGTCTATAATTTTTATTCAATTAACCATAAAGAATATACGTGGTGGTAATATGTTTATCTTTATTTGAACACATTTAACCATTTATATTAGTATAGGCCTGTTCGTAAATAACTACATTCAGGCGTTGCTATTGTGTGGGCTAATAGGAGGAGAATAGAGACGAGGGCAGACTGTGATAGGCTGAACCAGATTCACTGAGCTGTCAGTTTTCTGTTGGAGCCAATGAAATCACAGTTGTATTTGCGAGCGAACCGGAAAATAGTAAGAGACGCTGTTGATTGGCTGTGAACGTCTTTGCCCCTCCTCTTTAATCCCCCCTCCCTCCCTGTCTCTGTAATTGTTTTTCAACTAGCTGCATTACAATACCATGCTGTGAGTATAATAGGAAGAGAGAAAAACCCCCAAACAAAATGTGTTTAGTAAGTTTTGAAGAAGTTGACAGTTATATGCTTGTGTGTTACTACACAGCTTGAATTTTATCAATTTATGTACAGTATGTTGTGAAAAAACATCCACTAATATTATGATACATTTTAATTATAGTAAGTCTAAATGGTGTTTAGTCTAGTTTAAATCGCTTCTTTGAGAATGTTGTGTTCCAGTCTGATGTCTTGAAGGAAGTCATAGGAATGTGAAAAGAAAAGAGAATAGAAACTAATTTAGATGCCAGCTGAAATTTTGACTTTCACACCAGGAGAGGCTACATATTGATGGGTAGCCACCAGAGGAAAATTAAAAATGACTTAAGCTAGATGGAGAAGTCTGTCGGGCCAACATATGGTACAATATTTGACTTATTGCTGATGTATTTTGTATCGGTGTATATGTCAGCCAATAAATAACAAAATATTGCACTTGAAATATTTTTTGTAAGGTAGAAAGTGTCTCCATTATCTGCCAGAGAGCACTGACAAGTTTTTCTAGTGTGAAATGTCCCAATTGGTACACATCATGGTCACAGTTCTTAAAAAAAAACACACGTAAGGGATCACTTTCAAAAATGTTTGTTTGTTATGTTGTTGCATAACAAAATGACTATCAGCTGATATATCATTGTCCAATTCTTAAAACTCTAAAATATCTATTGGTTTCGGCATCAAAAATCCAGTATCGGCCAGTTTAAATCATTGTGGTGTTGTTTGTAACAAGCACCTGGACCTTTCTTTAAACTTTTGGGTGTTTTTTTTTCTTGCAGTCTTTGAGAATGTAACTGAGATGATAGTGTTTTGTTGTTTATTATTAAATCCTACTTATATATCGTTGTATGTCGTATATGTTGCATCACTTTGTAATAGCTGTCTGTGATTCCTGCAGGTGTCTTTGAACCAGCACATTCCTGCAGACTATCTGCTCCGTGTTTGCCAGCGGATAGGCCCGCTTATAGAGAAGGAGATCCCACCTAGTGTTCCTGGAGTCCAAACACTTCTGGGGCTGGGAAGACAGTCCTTGCTTCGTACCACCAAAAGTGAGCATTTCCCTCCCATCCATCATAGCTCTTTTCTTCTGTATTTATAGACAATCCATGTATCAGTACTGGTGTATTATTTAGATGTGTTGTGTTGTTGTGGTTTTTTTGGCAATAGACCTGTTTCCAAATCAATAATCATTATGTTAATTCACTCCCTGTGTAATTTAGGCTGTAGCCACAAAGTATGCAGTGGCTCAGCTGTCGCTGCACTCCACAGAGGACGTCCACCAGAACCTCCAGTCAGCAATGGAGATCCTCCAAATGTTGGTGTGTGAAACCTATTTTATTTACACCCATTAAGAGGACCCAAAGCCCCTAGACCAATTGCGTTAAATCTGTTTTAGCAGTCTGTTACTACTAATTGTTCTTGTGTGTCTTTTATATCAAGTGTCCATCATGGGTGCTCGCCAGGCCACAGGCACCGCTCGTTTTGGCCAGACCCTGCCGTCTTCCTCCTACCAACACATGAAGATACACAAACGTATCCTTGGCCACCTTTCTTCAGTGTACTGTGTAGCCTTTGACCGCACTGGTCGTCGGATATTTACGGTGAGTGATGATTTGTGGGCCAGATGATTATTGCAAGAAAACTTTATCTGTAGTGTATCACTAGTTGTGTCTCCATCTGTCAAGTCACATTTAGGCAAATGGGGCATTTCTCCTTTGGTTGAAGTGCGTGAATAAATACTTCCAGAACATAGGAAGAAGAAGTTCTGTCGGAAAACACATTCATCTGAAATAAGCAAACACAAAACATTTTCTCGTCCTGTCATTGTTACTGATTTAATATACAACATTAAATACATGTTAATGAAAGGAAGACATCCTAGGGATGTTGCTGTGTCACTTAGCATGTGATTAGCCTAGCTGCTGTTTAAAACGGGCTCTGCTAAATGGAACTAACTAATATACAGTGTAATGTATCAGTAATAAAGTAGTTTCACTGTTGATGTCACAAAAAAGTTCTTTAGTACAAAAGTGTGTTTAGTTCGTGGAGATTGGCGATGGACGTTCTTCAGTCGAAGGTAGCTCCCAAAAAAACGTATTTATTTGTTGCCAATGTCTTATGTGCTTTAGGGTTCTGATGACTGCCTGGTGAAAATCTGGGCCACAGATGATGGCCGGCTCCTATCAACACTCCGCGGCCACTCGGCAGAGATCTGTGACATGGCCGTCAACCATGAGAATACTGTGATTGCCTCAGCAAGCTGTGACAAAACCATCAGAGTGTGGTGCCTACGTACCTGTGCACCCATCACTGTTCTGCAGGCCCATGGTGCCTCCATCACGTCCATACAGGTGAGAATGACGCATTGTAAATCAATAGCCCCCAATGTTTTATATTACCCTTATCGCCTAGGTTTTCTGCACACCATGTCAACTTCTCACAACACCAGTTGTTTGCTACTGTAGTATTTTGTTAAATGTCGGTCACTCCTCGTCTGTGACTAACCAGCACTGACTTTCTATCCCCTTAGTTTTGTCCTGCTGTCAAAGGGACGACGCGGTACTTGGGCTCCACCGGTGCAGACGGCATGGTGTGCTTCTGGAAGTGGCACTCAGTCAGCATGAAATTCAAGTAAGTGTTTGAATCTGTTGTAGCTTTTTTTTTTTTAGCTCTACTGTTTCTAGGTCTACTAAAGTTTCTTTTTTTCACAGAAATAACTACAGCTATTGTGTTTCTCCTCTTTCCTCAGTGATCAACCAGTCAAGTTTGTTGAGCGGTCACGTCCAGGAGTACAGGTCTCCACTTCCTCCTTCAGTAGTGGTACGTGTATTTCCCTGCCTTGTCACATTTCATTTTCCAGATGTACTAATGTCCTAAGCTGCTGTGAGCAGCAAACTAAAGGCAGCAATAGCACAATAGCTGCTGACAAATTCTTAGGCTGTATATATTATGCGAAGGTAGTTGTTATGGCGGCCCACCTGCAATTAATGTGTTGGTAACATTGTAACTTTTTAAAAACTCTAAATTCTCTTTTTGCAAAATGGGAAATGTTTTGATAACATTCACTGGGAAGATTAACATGTATAAATAGTGACAGAGCTATATTTACTGTTAATAGGTGGTATGTTCATGGCTACCGGTGGCACTGATCATTTGATCAGGGTCTACTACCTTGGTGCTGAAACTCCTATGAAGGTCTCTGAGATGGATGCTCACACGGTAAGAAACCAAACGCAGTAGCTGCATCATTCTTGTTCCACTCTGTTTTGCTCTTTAAGCTTCATCTAAAAGAGTTGTCTTCTTTTTCTGTTTTTAGGATAAAGTTGTAGTCGTCCAGTTTAGCAATAACAGTGACAGGTGAGTGTGTTTGCTTTGAGACTTCAAACTGTTTTTTGTGTGGTTTTCGAGCCTCAGACAGTTAAATGTGTATATGTGTCCAGCCTAAGGTTTGTGAGCGGCAGTCGTGACGGCACAGCCAGGATCTGGCATTACCAGCAACAAGAGTGGAAGAGTGTCACTTTAGACATGGCTGCCAGGCTTCCTGGGTAAGAGAGTAAACAGTATTACAGAGTTTCATTAAGCCATTTATGTCTCCATAAACAACTCAGCATTTCATGTCTGATGGGATATTTTCCTCCAGGAGTACTGTTACCAATGGGGATGATAAAACCAAGCTGGTGGTGACCATGGTGGCCTGGGACCGTGCAGATCGCACTGTCATCACAGCAGTGTCAAACTACCTGCTCAAAGTGTGGAGCACAGCCACTGGACAGCTGCTGCACGTTTTATCGGTGAGTGGCTGAGGCCGGCATTTTTACTGTGCAGCTCTTTTTTAGGATTAAAAAAAAAAGAACCAAACAGCTGTTGACCAACTGACCGCCCTGAATGTTTGTGCTCTCCCTCTTCAAGGGTCATGATGATGAGGTGTTTGTGATGGAGGCTCACCCCTTTGACTCCCGCATCATACTATCTGCCGGCCACGATGGCAACATTTACATCTGGGACCTGGCCAAAGGAGCCAAGATCCGCAACTTTTTCAACATGGTAATTGATCGACAATGAGAATCACCTACCAGTAGTGTTTTGTTTTTTGTTTTTCATACCATCATTGAGTTCATATTAAAATATGTGTTAACAGATTGAAGGTCAAGGCCATGGTGCTATTTTCGACTGCAAGTTCTCAGCTGATGGGCAGCATTTTGCCTGCACTGACTCACACGGCCATTTGCTCATCTTTGGCTTCGGCTGCAGCAGACCATATGAGAAGGTAAGAGCACATAACTGTCGGTTGAAATATATTTCACTCTATCTAAGAATGCCAATAACCATAAAGAAGCTCTCTATTGTAATTTGCTCTGTGTCCTCGTCTGCCCTGTGGAGGCGGCAAGCAAACAGCTATTTGAACTCTTCATCAACACAAATGTTTTCTTGGTGCCCTCCAGATTCCTGACCAGATGTTCTTCCACACGGATTACCGGCCTCTCATTCGTGACTCTAATAACTACGTGCTGGACGAGCAGACGCAGCAAGCGCCACACCTCATGCCTCCACCCTTCCTGGTGGATGTCGATGGGAATCCTCACCCTCCTCACTACCAGCGCCTGGTGCCAGGAAGAGAGAGCTGCAAGGAGGACCAGCTAGTACCCCAGCTAGGATACATGGCTAACAGTAAAACCTGCTCCCTCATTCCCTCAATGCTTGCAGTTCAAACTTAGGAAATATAAGTGACAGAGTTTGACCCAACGTATGCCTTTTTGTTGCTTAGGCGATGGAGAGTTGGTTGAGCAGGTTCTTGGCCAGCAAACGGCAGAAAACAGAGAAAGCTTGTTGGACAATCTCATCAGACAGTTGCAGAATGAGCAGGACGAGCGTCACAATGAAGACGAGCAGGCTGAAGAGGCAGAGGGTATGTTTTTTCTTTATTATGTAAGCAAATCATTTTACACTGATTTTGTGTTTTGTTATGTTCTTGGTTTGTCTAATGTGTTCGGTGTACCTTAAATTCTGCAATGTATTGTAAAACTGTGAGTGTGAGCGTTGTGTGGATTCTAGATTTTTAATAGTTAAGTTTTGTTAACTTCTGTTGCCAAATATGCCATATTTCCCACAGAACATATTGTTGTTAACAAACATGTTTTCTTCTCATTTTTAGCTGATGACGCAGCAGAGATGGTGGACTCCTCTCTGGCTGTTGAACCACGCAGAAGTGGGCAGGTGGACGGCGTGTGGCAGATGCAGCACAATGCCCTGCGTAGTCAAGTGGCCACTGAGAGGGACCTGCTGGCCTGGAGCCGCAGAGTGATGGTCAATGAAGTGCCACATGGGACATTCAGGTGAGGAGGATGGAGGGAGTTTCATGAGATGTAAGGACACTACAGAGAGCAGATTTCTAAACACATTTATTCGTTATTGTGTGCATTCCATGACGGAAATGATCTTTTTTTTTTTTATTAGAGTTATGGAGGAGTGCAGACAAGCCAGAGGCGACATGGAATGCTCTCTATACAACGCTGAGAGGAGGAAGAAACCAGTAAACTGCACACCCAAGGTACGCTCCTCTTCACTTCACAGTTGTTGTCACGAGTCAAAAATATATCTATGCCATTTCATTTCTGCTCTCCTCATTTTCCACCCTCCTTCCACACTTTGTAGAGCGATCCAATGACTTCACGCCTGCGCTCCCTGCGGCCAACCAAGAAAAAGCAGCAGCACCACGCCTATCAGACCCGCTCAGCTCAGGTCCGTCGTCCTGGGACCAGGAGTCGAAATCCCAGCAACCGACGTGACTCCGACAGCCAGATAGACTCTGACAGTGATGGAGAGGTATGTTCTGTCTTTCTACTCTACATATCTGAACATGATCTGCAGAATTATGTTGTGCATGTGTTATGTCTAGAACATTTTTAAAACAAGTCCTAAGCAAAGTCTGAATAGAAAGTTACTGCAACTTTCATCTCTAAATATGTGTAACATGATGTTTTGATTTGTATATTTTAGAAAGCGTTTTAGAATTAAATGTTGGCAAAGATTAATTATTTCATTGAGTCACAAAAGCTGCCATTTTAACTGGCTGGAAACATGGAAAATGGAAATTATGTTATGAAGCCAGAAACAAGCACCATCTGTTAACCAGCATTCGTGATAGTAAAGGTGCTTTCTGTCTTTTTGTTGACAGGCAGCAGAACAGGTGGAGCAAAGCGATGCCTCTTCTGACGGTGAAGCTCAGTGGCAGAGTGAAAGCAGCTCCAGGTAAATAAATATCTTTGACTGAGCAGTGTTTTGAAGATGTCATTATAATCACACAACTAACAACACCCCTCTTTTCTTTCCCAGTAACTCCTCCAGTGAGTATTCTGATTGGACAGCCGATGCTGGGATCAACCTGCAGCCGCCGAAGCGACCAACCAGGAGGCCTGCACAGCCCCAAGGTTACAGCAGCTCTGAGGAGGAGGAAGGCGACGATGAGGCCAAGGAGGCCAAGAAGAGGGACAGTGAGAAGAGGAAGAAGCCCAAGGAGACCAAACAGGTGAGCTAGCATGGCGTGCAGCTCCTGTACTCACACTGAAAACATTAGTTGTGCTCCAGGTTTTAGATGCTGTCCAGCAGCGCTGTGCTCCTGACCAGACAGTACTGGAGAAATCTTATATGCAAACGTTTTGTTCTAACAAATTGTATATACTTAGAAACCCACGTCCTCTCTGGCTGGACTGGATGCAGAGGAGTGGCTGCCACCGTCATGGATAATGGAGACCATCCCACGCCGCTCTCCTTTTGTTCCACAAATGGGAGATGAGGTAAGGAGCATCACACTAATATCCAACAGAATCAGAAAAATATATTACATTACGTGCTTTTTGATCATGGTCCTCCTGTCCTCCTCCAGCTCATCTACTTCAAACAGGGCCATCAGGCCTACGTCCGGGCTGTCCGCAGGGCCAAGGCGTACAGCATCAACCCTCAGAAACAGCCGTGGAACAAACTTGACCTCAGGGTGAGGCGCAGTTTAATTTAAACACCAGTGTACAGACCCTTACATGCTCCATTAGACAAGGTGTTCGGAGAGTCTGAAAGCAGCAGGCAGTTTTTGTAACTTTCTGAAACTGATAATCCGATGGTCACTTTCCACTGCAGTTGGCTTGAGCTCTAAGCCGTCTGCAAATTCTTTCTCTACCTCCACCACTGTTCACAGCTGAACTGCATAGTCTACCTCTGTATTGGTAAATATTAGTAAATATTGCAAGTTTGTTGGATTATTAGGTCTTACGTTTTTAGTCATGCTAGCGACATGGCTCTAGGGATGGCAGTATTGGATTGGTGGTCTGTCAGTCCACCACTTTGGTCCAGACTGAAATATCTCACCAACTACGGGAAGATATCCATGGTGCCCAGAGGATGAATCCTCTGACTTTTCATCTAGCGCCATCATCATAAGATCAAAATGCCAGTACGTCCAATACTTTGGTTTATGACCAGATGCAAAAATAATGACATTACCATCAGCCTGCTGGGCTTAGCAGAATTAGCATACATTAGCATGCTAACACCCTAAACTAAGCACATTATACCTGCTAAACATCAGCATGATAGCATTGCCATTGGGAGCATGTTAGCACCACTGTGCCTAAGTACAGCCTCACAGATCTGCTAGCATGGCTGTAGACTCTTTAGTCTTGTTAAGTGAGCATTGGAATGGGCTGATTAAGTGACTTTTAAAATGTCATGATAGTTGGCGTATCTCCCGTACAGCTGTTGTCTTTGGCATAGTAAAAAGGGGAAGTTACTGGCGTTGCTGTGAATGAAAACAAATTGTGGAGAACTATCTGAAGGATCTATCATCTGCAGCAAGAATTCAACACTAATCACTGCTTATCTGATTTCCTCTCAAATGAGCTACAACAAATTCTATTAAACACGTTAAGGGTGAACATGTGTAGCCGTAGCCTTAACTTGTTTTCACTTTTCTTTTTGAGAAGTTCTATTGGTCTTGTTCATTCATCCTGGGCCTTACCTTTGCTGGATTTTGTTCTGCCCCTTCAGGACCAGGAATCTGTGAAGGTGGTTGGCATTAAATACGAAGTGGGACCCCCCACCCTCTGCTGCTTAAAACTGGCTTTCTTGGACCCAGTCTCAGGGAAGATGACCAATGACTCCTTCTCCTTAAAGTGAGCATTTGCGTACAGTACATACAGTCCAAGATAATAAATGTACATTTAAGAATATGTATTTCACAACTTTTTTCCCCACACACTCTAAAGGTACCATGACATGCCTGATGTCATAGATTTTCTGGTACTGCAGCAGTTTTACAACGAGGCTAAAGAGCACAACTGGCAGCCAGGTTAGTCTCTTGAAGTGATGTGTTTATCGCTCATGTTCATTGTTGTGGACAGTACTTCACCTATGTTTGACCCTTTGCTCTCTTCAGGTATGAGGTTCCGCAGTATCATTGATGACGCCTGGTGGTTCGGCTCTGTGGAGGACCAGGAGCCTCTGCAGCAGGAGTATCCAGATAGCCTGTTTCAGTGCTATGCAGTAAAGTACGTCTGTATCTCTGCAGTGTGTGTGGCTGCTGCAGGAGTACTCTGCTCTATCAGCTGTGCTCTCTGTTAATATCATGTTCTTCTTTGCTCACCCGTTTTCTTTTTATTCAAGATAAATCAAATAAGCGATTGTAATCTTGCACACAGCGTGGCTTGATAACTAACTTTTTTTCTTGTTTCATCAGGTGGGATAATGGTGAGCGGGAGAAAATGAGTCCCTGGGACATGGAGCCTATTCCCGAGGAAGGTCAGTAGTATTAATATGAGAATTCCACCTGGTTATAAACCTGTGACATCAATTTTTTTAATGTGATTTAATGGTTTACAGACAAAATGTGCAAAATGTCAAAAGATTTCACCGAGTTTAAAACACAATTGTAGACCATAAACTCTGCAGATGACTACACATACTGTATGAAATACCCTTTCCATTTAAATTGGACAGTACGTTAATGTCAGATGTTAATTTTACTCCAATAGATGACATTTATTTGTGATACCTATCCTCTCATTGAATTTATTTTAAAGTAAAATTAAAGTCTATATTATAGCTTTTTTTTGTTGTTGTACAGAAAACACATGTATTATTATCAAACCAAAGCATCCACAAATAGATATGTTTGTGTTTTTATTACATTCTAATGCTTCAGATTGAACTAAGATGATACATATAACCTCTAGCTACCTAGATTATTTTAGAAGAATATAAGTATTTTATCAGAACTGTATGGCGGGTAATGATAGATTTTTGCTTCATGTATGTGTTAGAAATTGACTAAATGCTGCTTCATTATCTGACACATCGTGTGGCTCCATCAGCTGCATTGCCGGAACAGGTTGGTGATGGTGTGGAGGTGGCAGAGGAGGAGACAAAGGCTCTGCTTTACAAGCCTCAGGAAGGAGAGTGGGGGGCTCACACACGAGATGAAGACTGTGAGAGAGTCATCCAGGGCATCGATCAGCTTCTTACACTGGGTACGCCTCCAAAGGGTTGCTGACATGTTGTTGAAAAAAGGTCCTTACCTCGGGCGTGTCTACCATGTTTGATCCCATTTCTGTTTGTTCACAGAGGTAGCCAAGGCATTCACGTCACCAGTGAATCTGCGGGACTACCCTCTGTACTGCACTGTGGTGGCTTACCTCACCGACCTCAGCACTATCCGCAAACGACTGGAGAACCGCTTCTACAGGTGCAGCAGCACACATAACCTCATACACATTTCATCTTCGCCATAGATTCAAAGTCCTGATGCCAATGTGTTGACATTTGAGCTTAAAGTGCCCATGATCTTCTCTGCGGCAGGCGGATCTCTGCATTAATGTGGGAGGTGCGCTACATCGAACACAATGCCCGCACTTTCAACGAACCCCAGAGCCCAATTGTAGCATCTGCCAAGGTGGTGACTGACGTTCTCCTGCACTACATCGGGTAAGACTCCAGAGTTCAAGTTGATCTCCTTGTGTTATAGCCACCTCATGGACACTTCAACACTGAAGTAACAGTGATGAGTACACGTGTCTGATTCCTTGGCCCTCTGCCTCCTTCAGGGACCAGAGCTGCACAGACATCTTGGATCTGTACCACAAACTGAAGTCTGAGATCAGCAGTGGAGGAGAAGCTGAGGTGAGAGAGGCAGGTTGTAAAGTGAACAAGTGTTTTTTTTTACATTATAGTGTCTGCTTTTTCTTTACATTATTGTTTTTGCTGTAAACAGTAATTTGGGTTTGTATGTGTTCCTCTGCAGGCTGAGTTGGATGTGGACTCTGACACTCCAGGAACATCTACAGGACATCGGGTAAGAGAGTCCAGCGTACCACAACAATTCACCTTTGAGCTTCACAAATTCAAGATCATCTGCAGTAGCTCCAGTCTCAGTTAATTTCATGTTCTCTCTGCCAGGGAGCCAACCCGAATTCTAAGAAGCGTGGTGTGGCTTTGGATGTGAAAGCATGGCGAGGACAGTGCCGAGAGCTGCTGCGTCGAATGAAAGCCTCGCCGGATTCAGAACCGTTCAGACGACCCGTGGATCTCTTCGAGTATCCGGTAAAACAATCCGCACACAACCATCACTTCACACAACTTGAAATAACTCATGCAGAAGCGAAATTAAAATGAATCTCTACCCCTAACATGAACATTACTGCTCTCCAACTTGTTTTGTTCAGGACTATCGAGACATCATCGACACTCCCATGGACCTGGGTACAGTGTCAGAGACGCTGGTTGAAGGGAATTATGAAAACCCGATGGAGTTTGCCAAAGACATGCGCCTCATTTTCAGCAATTCCAAAGCATACACACCTAACAAGAAGTCACAGGTGAAGTAACATCCCTGGGATTAAAAAAGTACTATAACAATGTAAATTATGACAAAGTAGTTTTATCACGACTGTCTTGTTTTATGTCTAGATCTACACCATGACCCTCAGCTTGTCAGCCTTCTTTGAAAAACACATCATCTCCATCATCTCTGACCACAAGTCTGCCGTTCAGAACGAGCGGCGGTCTCGTCAGAGACTCAGTTACAGAGACAGATTGCACAACGGAGGCAGCTCCCCGCCTATTAGTCCATCCCCCAGGTACTGAGCCTCTTTCACAAACCCGTCACTCGACACTCCACATTATCAAATGATCTTTTCCATTCCAGTGTACACAGGGTGTCTGCAGCTCCCGGAGATGTCTCTCATGTACTGCATTAAACTCAAAACCTGCTTTACATTCAGCTTTAGAAATACTGACTAAGGTTTCTGTTTGTTTTCTCTTCAATGTAATTTCTGCTGAGAAATAAGTCCTGGTCCTGGTCTAAAAGGGTGTCTCAAAGCCCTTAATTTAAGCTGATGAAAGCTGCAGGCAGCCTGCGGTTATATAATGTTAATTATTCTGAAATGTTATGTCTTTTCTGTTTCCATTTGTCCAGCCCTAAAGGGAAGCACAAGTCAGGAAAGGTCTCAAAGCCAAAAAAATCCCAGACCTCAACCAAGAATCGTTCGAGACCACATCAGGGTAAGACTGCGCTATTGTGGCTTTTTTAGGTCTCTGTGTTGTGCAGGATCTTGCTGTAAATTGTTGTTGGTATCAGTGATGGAAGTAACTTCAACTCAGCAAAAGTTGAGGGTGAAGATGAAATGTAATTATACTACTAATGTACTGTGAAAAGTAATATGATTACAGTCCTTATTAGTAATTAGCCCTGTGTTGTCGCTTTAGCTCAGCAAAGCAGCAGTGTAGCAGAGGAAGAGGACATCCAGCCTTCTTCCCCAAGTTCAGGGACGAGTAGCGAGAGCAGAGACCAGGGGCCACATCGGGTGACCCGCAGCCAAGCAACTCCAGCGAAGAAGTCAGGTATTACAAGCAATGCATTCTAACCAAAGTGTATCAACGTCTGTCATTTTAATGTGACTTTAAAGTCGAGGTGCAGAAGTGAACCATTGTCCTCTTGTGTTGCATCAGGGCACCGGCGTGACTTGCATCTAAGCAACGGCTCCAGGCAGCGCCACAGGCAAGAAGCGCCGCAGTCTGACGATGACGAGGAGGCGTCCGGATCCAACAGCTCCTCGTCAGAGTCATCCTCCACCTCGTCGTCCTCCTCTTCCTCCTCGTCGTCGGACAGCGAGAACAGCTCAGATTCTGAGGTGGAGAAGTACGTGGAGGGGGGAGATCACGACTACAGCAAAGCCCCCTGCCTGTCTGTACTCTCAGCTAAGGGTAAGGCGGCGGCCTCAGGGAAAAGGAGACACAAGGGAGGAGAGGACGAGGCACAGAGACATAAAAGAGCACGAGTGCAGCTGCCGATAGAGGAGGAAGAGGAAGAGGAAGATGAGGAGGATGAGGATGAAGAAGAAGAAGAGGACGAGGAGGAGGAGGAAGAGGAAGAAGAGCAGGAACAGCAGCAACAGGTGGATGTAAGACATGAAGAGGATGCGGGCGAGGAGGAGGATGAGGATGAAGAGGAGGAGCCCGAGGAGGAGGAACCTGAGGAGGAGGAGGAGGAGGACGATGAGGATGATGAGGACAACTCTATTGAGGTGCAGAGAGGGGCTGCGGTGGCAGCAGCTGGTGGTCCGAGAGGCACCCAGTGCAAGTCTCGGCGGGTCAACACGCGCAACCAGGGCCGCAGGACAGTTCTGTACAGGGACGACTCAGAGGACGATGGCCATGGGTCCAAGGAAGACCCCCTCAACCTGGGTATGTCCCGCTCAGGACGGGTACGCCGTATGACCGAGAAAGCCCGTGTCAGCCACCTCATGGGCTGGGGTCACTGACACGTCGCCCCTTTTCAAACCTCAATAAAAAACAAACTGTTAAACATGAGTAAAACTTCAGGGATTTTTTTTTCTTTCTTTTTGTACAAGTGTATATATAATATATATATATATGGTTTTCTTTTTATCTGAGACTGCTTATGACTGTCAAACTGATAGCTGGTGCTCATGATACGTTGCCAAGGAGTTTCCTTCCCTGGTCGACAGAGCTGCAGTTCAACACGGACCTTCTCCAACTGGATTTACTCACCTCGGCCTTACTGCTCGCTGGAGGAGCCTTTAAGACACGACACTGCTCTTCTTCCTCTCCTCCTCATCCTGTGCGTTTCTCGTCCAGTACTAAACACTATACTTTCTACTCCTCTCCCACAACGTTTCTTACTCCTGGTCACCAAAGAAGGATGCGGAGATGCCAAAAAATGGTGCTCATATTTTTAGTTCTCTGTTTTTGTTGAATAACTTAACTAAACTCTTCATGCTAGTGGTCACTAGTTCAGTCACGACCACTGTGAAACGTGCAGCATCACTTAAGGTCACTGATGTCAACTTTTTTGGTACCTGGTCTTTCCTCACAACCACAAGCCTTAGTTTTCAGAGCTCACATCAGTCAGATTTTGTTGTATCTGTTGCTGGAGTCAGGTGTAGTTTGGGCACTAGCAATACTGAGGCATCAGATTTAAATCAATACAGTACTATAGTAATACCCCAGCTCCTACAGCCCTTGTCGGACTACTTGATGTCCTCGGCCTGTGAATGTTTCATGTTTTCCCTTCTTCCCTTTTGGTGGTGTTGACTGTTTTCAGCTCTTCGATTCTGGTATTTGGTTAGAATTGGGTAATTGTTTGTCTTTTTTTTTTTTCATGGGTAAAAAAGCCACTGCATCCTGTTTGTATTTGTACTGTTGTACTCCCTGATGACCACCCAGCATGTGCAAAAGCAAAAGGGTCCCTGGCCTACTCTCTTCCACAGAAATATTTATTTTTCCATTGTATTATACTTGGGTTACTTTGACTATTTCGTACGTTAGTTCGAATAGTGATGAGGAACATTGAGGAATATTTGCACATTTATCTACTCCACGTGGCAGCTGAGTCATGAAGATATTAGAGAAGGAGAGGAGATGAAACCTCGTGATTTTTGTGTAAGAATGTTTAAACTCAAACATTATTTCAGTCTTTTCTTTTTTAGTTTGAACAAGTAGCAAGTTAAACCTGTGTATGATGAAGCTGAAGGTCTCATCTGATTGGCAAACATTCTTTTGGCCTAAAGCAAAGGTAGCAACCATAGATAACCCTTTCAATAGTATGTCGTACCCCCCCCCCCCCCCCCCCCGTTTCTAACATAACGGTCTGATGGGTTTTCTAGCTTTGGATAGATCAATTTCTTTTCCCATGATGTACTACAATTGGATGTTTAGCTGTCAGAATCACCATCTAGTTTTATAATGAGGGATTCCTGGCCTCTATAGTGGGACTATATCTTTTTTTTTTTTTTTTTTTTTAATGTTTACCTTAAAGCTTGTGCAGGCGTTGGTTGGTAAATCATTTGAGTCAGCGTCCAGTCAGGAGAAACCAGGAAAGCTGACTCTCAAATTCTCATGTCAACACTGGGTGCTCTAATCCAAACACACCTCCTCATCACTCTGCCTCTGTGTGGACACCGACATAAGAGAGAGGCCTCGGAGGTTTTTTTTTTCTATATTTTACTTTTAATTTTTTTTTGGGCCGAAGAGTTTGTTTAGTGTCAGGTTCTCAGAGATAAAACACACAAATCAGCATCTAGGGTGCTCCGAGCGGCAGCATTAACTGGCGTCTTAATAATTCTGGTTGAGTGTGATAAGACTAAGATTCATATTTTGGGATCTTATTTTCGTATCGTAGATGGCTCTTAGTCTCTCCGCGAAGCGTCAGATTAGTTGATGACAAATACAACAATAACATTCTGCTGTAGGTGGAATAAGATTATGTGACTTTGTCTTTTATACACAATGTTTTGATTGTATGTGTTTTTCTTTTTTTTAATAAAAAAGTGGATTTCTCAAAATGTTGATTGTGGTCTGCTGTTTCAACTTCATTTCAAAAGATTTTCTAAAATATGTCTCTCGTTCTGTCATGATTTCTGTCGGTGTGAAGTCAGCAAAGGCTTCGAGAGCTCTTCACCAGAAGTGGGACTGAGTCATCTGTGGTCCTTATGATTGTAGGGTCATAAACATGCACCAAAGGCAAAGACTCGAGAGTTACAGAATACCGGGACCGTCTATCCAACGAGATAAGACAGTCGGAAACCTGAGTGTACTATTTGCAACTGCCTAACTGCATTAATGCACTGAAAGCTGGGGTGAGTCAGACGAGGAACAAACAAGGTTGAGCTGTGACGCACCATGCTCTGCCACACCTAGAAAATGCAGAGACGCTGGAGGATCATGGGAATTAAAACAGATCAATGCATAAAGATGTAATGGTCACTTTAAAGGATGTCAAGTGTGTCGTGTACATACCGATATTGAGAACAAATCGAAAAGGAGACAAGGTGTATAAATGAGCTGCGTCATCACACCAAAAAGAAGCCTGATTATTCATTTGTATTAAGTGATTACTGAAAAATAGTTTACTGTAATTCTCTAGTATGCTGATATTATTAAGTGACTATAATGTGACATTAAAAAGACAGAGTGGGAATAGCAATGTGAAGATGTTCAGTTTCTGGGTTAGGGCAGGAAATATGGTCAGGTAAAGATTAATTTGTTGGCCAAACAATTAGCCGATATATTTCGTCAGGATTAAAAATAATGATCAGTATTAGGATTATATAGTCTGTATGTATGTAGAAATCCAGCAATAGACAAACGATGCTGGTGTTTTTCATCAAATAATTGGGTATCAGCAGTGGAATACCCAAATAGTGCCTTACTGGAAAAGTGTGTATAATCTATAAAGTGCGTATGACCCTAAAGCATTTAGGAAGAATGAACCCACACATCAACCTTCACAAGACTCCAGATGGGCCGCTCTCTAAATAATGTAGCATCTTTGTGTAAATGTACCAGACAAAGAGGTGAACCTGGGGCTTAAGGATGTATCCTACTGTAGTAAGAGCGACCAGGACTTCTTTTTTCAGTTCATACAATATTTCAAGTGTCCTTGGTGAACCTAAAAACAGGATATTCTTATAGTATGTCAGTACTGAGGAGGACCAGCTAGAGGGTGGGCGTATGCAGGCTTTGCAATGAATGAAGGTTTTTTTTATTTTATTTTTTTACTTCCAACTAAAACTCAAATGCTTTAAACAACAACAGGCTATTACTGTAATTCTTACTCACTTGCTTTGTTTTGGAAATGAATGCAATTAACTTTAAAGTACAATTCAAATGTTAATAATGATCTTTACCCATACTGGATTGGCTGAAAACAGCAGCTCAAGACTAGACAGCAGATCAAAACTAAACTGGCCTGATTGAAAATGAACTTGTGATGTGTTTACAGGAGTTAGTATGAAATTGGGAAAAACAACTTTTTTTTTAAGTAGATTGAAAATGCATGCAAAGACAATTATACAAATGACTGCAGTTTAATGAAGACTGTAACAGTGTAACTCAGAGCACCAATGGAAGACTCTGGACAAAGAGCGGTTGTGTTATATTTATTACCACAATAACACAAGAATGTGAGCAACTAGATATCATCACAGGAATATTTTAATTTCTCTACTGGTGAAACAGTTCCTTAACGATACACAACAAACCCAAAGTCTCAAGACAGATACATCACTTTACAGCTACATGGGGCACTACTGCACACAGTATTTTAGATGTCTTCAATATTTAGTTGGAGATTCACAAGCATGTCAGAAACACCTTTATTACTCAACAACAGCTATGTGCATTTACATTGTGCTTCAGTTAGCCCACAAATCCTAACCTGTGCTTAGATTATCTTTTTTTTTTTTTTTTTAATTCTGAGTACATGTACTGTAGCTATGCATACACAATGAACACACACACGGGGACAGAGGGCAATAACTCCTGGCTTCATCATAGACTGCTTGAATAATTGAAATGTGCAGGAAAAACCCAGAGAGAACTGACATTCACTACGTCCACGACAACAAACGACTGTCCCCATGTAATACACACAGAATTATTCAGCCTGTTGGAGATGGACATGGCAACTTTGAGGGAGAAAACTGAATTCAACATGCTCTCTGCATTTTCAGCTGTTCAGTTTAGATTTGTGAACATATTTTCTTCCAAATTAGAGACAGCCAAGGCTTTCTTTATAATGCCATGAAGAAGCAAATCCCTGTGCTGTTTCTACGAAATGGAATAGGAGAATTGATTTGATAAAATGCAGAGTGAATTGGCCATAATTCTATAACATCTAGCAAAATGATCACGATGCAAAAGCACGACTAAACACGACTAAACACTCCCTAAAACCATAACATCTTATTGGGATCAGAGTAACTCTGAGTTTGGTTTATTCTAAGGGACTGAAGGAAAATTATTGGGGGGGGTCAGAAAAGGGTGAGGGTATTTTTTTGACTGAAGGCAGGGGAGGATCTTTTTTTCATCATCCTAAATGTATATGTTTCAGCTTCTTTAGTTACAAAACAGGACCTTGCTTTTTCAACAAAATGAAACACGAGTTTCAGCCCCCCTCACCTCCCCAATCATTTTCATACAGTCCCTAATGCAACTGAACCATGGGTCTCTTGTTTCTACCTTTGAAATTAGGTGTTCACATTCACAAATACAGAACTTACAATATCATGGAAATACCACAGCACATTTTGGGTATACTGTCAGTAAATGGTGTCCTATTTCTATACAGTGAATACACAGGTTTGGCCGCGTGCTGAAACTTACTCCACTGAGACTGATGATTCACAAAACAGCTATATGGGGGTTTAACCCCTCAGAAACAATAAGGATTTATCATTATTCAAACTTTAACCAATTTGTTTTGCTGCCGACAGGTGTTTCATAGATTATGTTTTTATATGTTAGAGAAGTTTATCTTCTAGCCATAAAGAATTATCACATCACAACACTCTCCAGTATAGTGACCAGTATAGAGCCCCCGCCAAAACTGAGCTGAAGCAGCCGTAAACAAAGTCCTTCCACTTCAATGACCTCCTCTCTACGAGCTCTCTGAAAAGTGGGCTCTTAGCGTTACTTTCCTTTTCAAAAGTGTTCACCTTGAAAGGGTGACGTGCTTTGCCTCCAGACCCCTTTCAGTTCTGACCTTTCAGGATCATTCTTGTCATAAGCAGGAGGGATTTCAAAGCATTAAACAACACTGCGCCCGTGGTTGCCTGTTGTTGTTGTTAAAACTTCCATTTGTGCCTCTGCTTGCAGAGCACCATGCTGAAAGCAGCCTACATGCCTCCCTGTGGGCATGTCACTGTAGCTACACCAGGCCAGTCTGCATGTGGACATGTAGAGGGTAGGGGTGGTAGACAAGTGGGGGCTGAGCCTGGGTGATGAAGTAGCTGCTGTAAATCGGCTCCGTCATGTAGGGAGCCGGCTGATAGAAACAGGTGACGTTGGCCGTGTTGGGGATGGCGTTCTGCTCGCCCAGCACCCTCAGAGCCAGGACTGTGATCATATTGAGTGTCTGTCTCCTCTCATGTCCCATCAAACACACTGTGCTCTCATCTATCACGCGCCGCAGGGTCATCAGGTAGTCGTACTTGCTCGCCTCCTCGTTGCCAATGAAATGGCACTGCAAGTAGGCCTCAATCTTCCGCTGCTGCTCGCTCACATCAGGAAAGTCGATGAAGAAGCGGGAGCACATGTATCGCTCCAAGGACTTGATCTCTGTCTCGCTGGCTGGTCTGAAGTTCCTCACCAGCAAGTCGCTGTATTTCAGCAGACCCCCTCCTCGGATCTCCTCTGGGTTGCGGGTGGCGATGAGGCGGTGGCGGAGGTGGTCCATGGCCTGTTCAAAGTCTCCGTACATGCACTCTGCTTCGACAGTGATGGTGGGCTCCTCTGCTGCCCCAGCACATGGGCTGTTCGGGACAGCGTCTGCCAGCTCAGGTGTTTGCTCAATGATCTGAGGTTGTGAGGCTACATTTGCTGTACATGTGTGGCTTTGAGTCTCTGATTCAGGAGGCTTGTTCGAGTGTTTCGGCTTTACAGTTTGTTCTATAGTTTCATTGGAGCCAGTCCCATCCTGAAGTGTACTGGCTGGACTGCATGTGGGAACCGTAAGGGTGTCTAAGGTCTCCGGCTTGGAGGCTGGAACATTTGAGCAATGAACTTGAGAGCTGTCCTGTAAAGGAGGCTTTGGCTGAAGTGGTTTTGGGATTTCTATGGGTGGAAACAGCTGAGTTGTAAGATCTGACAAATCAGTCAGTAAAGACCATTTCTCAGGCTTGCTGATCATCTTCCGTGACATTTTTCTCTGTAATTTTGGTGAGGGGCAGTAGTCCGGTACAATGTCCTGTGATGTGCTGCAAGTTTTCTTGGCTGGAGGAGGAAAGGAAAATTCGAGATGTGGATCTTGCATGCTTGCGGTGTTTTCAGCTCTGCAGATTACAGAGTCGACTTTGAACTGAGTCATTTCTTCACAATGGACTTTTTCCTGTGGAGCGGACTTTTCTGTATGCACCACAGACGCCGGCTGGGAAGCTTGTGATGCAGATAGCTCCTCGTTACTCTGTTGCTTTAAACATGCATGTGTCATCAGCGGATCCCTGACATCTGTAAATAAAGTTTTAGGGGAGGAAACTAAAGGATAATCACTGTGAAACTGTCCTTTCTCTCCTCCATTTTCCTCACATAGCTCGAACACAATGTCCTCCTCTGAATGAACATCCTCTATGCCATCCACTTCCTCTACCTCCGGCTGTAAGTTAATGCTCTCAGGTTCTAACTCCTCCTGTGCCTCATGCTTCCTATCTCCATGCTCAACCTCTGCATGTGGAAGCTCTTTCTCAAGCACAGAAACCGCTTCATCCCGGCACTGACTTTCTCCGCTGGTTGCCATTGATGAGTCCTTTTCAATATCCGCTTCCACGTCCCGAGGAAGGCTTGATTGCTCTTGCTCTTTATTTTCGTCTGCATTGTCTCTTTTAGACAAATTCCCAGCATTCAATGCCAACTTTCCTCCTTGTTTCCTTTCAGTCTCCCAGTAAGACTCCAGCATACGATCTAGTATTATCTGGAAGGAATCGACGCTGAACTCAAACTGTCTCCGAAGGGAACTGATAAACCGGAGCCCCACGGTTTTAGCTCTGTTGTTAGACAGCGAGATGAGGCTCCATCTGTCATGCTCATTGAAAACTTTCACCATCTTTTGCACATAGGCCTCCTTCATTGTCAGGCAGGTGATCTTGCGTCTGTTAACCCCACAAGGGAGGAGGTCTCGGAGGCTGCCCAGCACCACCTCCTTAATGACCTGGAGGTCCTCCTGCCTGGGCAGCTCCACTCCAAAAATGATGTCTAAGTCTCTGTAGCCCAGGACGTTATCCCTCACCAGGACGTGGCTGGCAGTTGCGCCATTAAGCCGTATATCTTTCACCTGGATGTCTCTTTCGACCAGCCGATCCTTCACCACACGGATGATGTCTTTTGCTCTCACCTGCAACGTAGGGAAATTACCTCGTCCGTGGATGGGGATTACCTCAGTCAAGACCTTGTCCAGAGCTTGGACTTGCTCAAGGGTCAAGTTGTGGAACCTCTTCTCCGTTTGAAGCTCCATCATCCTTACCTGTGAAATAGAGGTCGGACATATGTATCACATTATGGCTAATGCCTGATGTGAGGAATGATGGCCAATGACAGGTTGACGCAGTGCAACAGAGCAGAAAACATACTGTAATCTAGAAAAACTGTTTTTTTCTTGGAAAAACATAATCCACTAGCCTTGCCCTTTTGTCTTCTGTGCAATATGCCCTTTTCAAATGGTAATGTGTGCAGAAAAAGCTTTTACACATTGTCTGTATCGTGCAGCACCTTGTCTACATCCTTATCCTTGAGAATATTTTTCACTCATTTGTTTATTTGGAAGTCTGTCTTCCAAGACTCGGCTTCTGCTGTTTAGTTTTCCTCTGCTCCTGAAAGTCTCAAATGCACAAACACAGTCTGACAAATACAAACTACCGTGCTGAAGGCTTTTTGTATATCAGCTAGATCTGAAATACAGTCGCTGCTCAGATTTTTAGCATTTAGCATGAAGGGCAGCAACATACTCAAAGTGAGCTCAGAGGACTGAAGAGTCTCAGTGATGAACTCGTCTGGTGTGCTACCACTAGGTGGCAACAGCAACACAACATACGGCAAAGTCAACTGAATGGCATAATGAGGGCTTGAAAATAAGCTACCAGTGATGACAGAATATTCTACAACATGGTAATAATAAAAGTATTTGCTTTAATATCTTTATCTAATGCAGACAACAGATTTGTAAGATGTGACAGGTTGAGCTGTAAAATAAGTTGGATACTTTACCAACCCTGCCACAATGCATTGTGAGTTTTGAAAGGGAGGGTTTTTTTACATTCCAGTCGTGCTATGAACGTCACCAGCTGTTTCTCACGCAATTTTACTTCACAAACAGTGATTTGCGACTACTGATAAACATTCAGTTGTCGCCATGTTGAAATTCCTCCATGATCATGTGCCCAGGTGACACACCTGTCTGTCACTCACTGGCTGTCAGCTGCTGGGACAATCTGGTTCATAGATCTATAAAGGGACAGGCTGGACTTGTCTGTTTCTATTGCGCCTGCTCTCGTCCTCTGAAGTAGGAGTGCTGAATTGAAGCTGGTATACACTAGACTGTATTATGTTGCCAAATAAACAGCATGCTGTTGATTGATGATGTGTTCATTCCAGATGTTAGTACGTGACAAGATTGTATTTGTAAGAGGGAAACAAGACGTCATTATTAATGTACGCTGACTCACTCATCACTGAGGCAAATGTCAGATTTTTAGCCTACTGCTAGTAAGCTTTAAAAGGACCTTCATACTCTCAGACACCATTGTGACATAATTAGCATTAAGGGATCAGTTAAGGATCCTCAGGGTGCTTTGAAAGATGAATGCTTATATATATTCTAAAAAGGACAAGATTAAGAATAAGACATTTCTCACAAGATTTTTTTTTCCAAATAAAGATAATTTAGAGAAAGTGTGTCTGTAGCTACAGTATACAAATAGGCATTTAGTTTATTAAATTTTTCCCTGCTATTTCTTTCTCTGCTGCTCCACCATACTAATGCTGGCAAAAAATGTGTTTCCAAATTTAATCAAAATCAATGTGTGTGAAATTGAATGTTTGAGTTAAAGGTATGTGAATCAGTGAAATGTCCTAAAGCCTGACAGAAAACGTGAAGATGCAGCAACTTTCAGTTCATCAGATCTTTAGAGCTTTAAGTATCACCTAAGATTATTATTGTTATACTCCCTTATTTTGTGTATAAGGTCAAAGGTAATTCCTATTAACATCCTTATCATACACTAAAATGTCATTACGCAATCAGAAATTGATACCAAGTATGTGCCAAATATATCGATCAGTGTAGATCTATATCATGTTCATGATCATATTATGTTATTTTCTAAATAATTATTATATTTCATTTTTGCACTTATAGTATAGGTATAGTTTTGGTTTGTTTCCAAAACATATAGTTGCATTTTAATAAATTAAATTAAATACAGCCAGAGAGACTAAAGTTTAATGTAAATACTTTAAAAACATATCAGTGGATAAAATAGCTAAAGGTATTGATTTTATTTGTATTGTTTTCAAACTGGCCTGGTCATGTGGTGCCCTGTAAACAGCACTCGGTCATCTGCAGGGTGCATGGTGTGTGAACATGCTCAGAGTGTGTTGGTCATCAGTGTAAATGCAGTGAGTGGCACGGGGAAGCATGGCCCACAGCAGCCTCTAGTGAATCTCAGGGGTTACATCAGCTCGGTCCTGCAGCAGGACTGCTCTCCTGCCACTTGGCTTCTTTATAGATAAGACTATATGAGTCATACAGCCCCTGAATGAAGCATCACTCGCTGGCTCTCCTGGATCCTTTCCCTGTGCGCAAAGACGACACAAAATGCACCACATATGGTGGCGTTTAAGGTGGTGAAATCCACACAATATTTAACCAGTAAGCCTGGTGAATGGATACAAGCATATTACAGACTATATTATTGAACCTATGGATTGTCGTGATCAGCAGGCATAGCTACATATTGGTGGACATTTTTAAACACTCCTATGACCAACAACATTTTGCAGAGGCCACTTTTGTTCTTTGCTGTTTCACTACAAGCATTAATTAGATGTTGTCCGCTGAAGTCAAAATGTTGCCCATGTATCAACTAACTAACTAAATCATCACTTTGTCCAAAATGAGCACAGCATCTGCATTTATACTCGTGGCAAGACATAAATGCAGGTCACAAGTTGACAGCCAGTCTAATATTTCGGCTGAAAGTGGGCAATATACTGGAGGGGAGAGAAACAGTAACGTTAACTGCGTTTTGCCTCAATTAGACACAATAACACAACAGCCGCACAATTTTTAAAACTCACCTCGTTTGTGGCCAAATTAAAAATGGAAAGCAAAGCCAGAGCAGAAACACCAGAAAAGAAAAAAAAAACACAGAGATATCCAACAGGTTTATCCGACCCCGCTGGAGAGGTTGATGCTGAAGTTAACACAGACAGTTTCCTCTCAGCAGCAGGAGCACTGTTTCCATGGCAATCAGGCGTCACGAAATTTACGGTAAATCACGACGCTCGCTCTCTCTCTAACTACCCAGTGACAGCCACTCAAGTTTGGAATAAACAATGTATGTTAGAGCCGTCCAAACGCGTCTGAGCAGTTTGATAAAGTTTGACTTTATTTGGCGGAGCACACCGCTGTGTCAGGCTGAACTACCGGCGTGCCACCGCACTGCCGAGCGCTGTTGCGGGGTGAACATCACATCAGACGGAGTGAGTCATCCTCTCTCCCCGCCGTGATCCACACCGTAAATCTAATCATCAATCAGCCGCCTTCACCGCCCACTACTCCGCCGGTACAACGCTACATCCACTTTTATCTGTCTGCACTCACTCACCGGACAACAACAAAGCGGACGTCCGCGTTTAAGCATTAAAAGTGTCGTGTTTTAATGTTAACGGTCAGTTTTTTTCTTTCATTCACATTTTGCGAGGAGGAGGAGGAGGAGGAGGAGGAGGAGGAGGAGGAGGAGGAGGAGGGCGGGAGGGGGGGGCAGCTCCCTCCTGACGTTGAGTGGAATACCGCCACCACGTGACGCTGACGTCGCTCATATTTTGGTAAGACATCAGGAAGTGCGGAAGAAGGCGAAGACCGAAACCTGAAACGCTGAAGTTTTACTGACAAGTTTCGCTTTATTTAACTCCTCTTTTCGCGGACTTTCCGCGAGGACTTGATCGTGTAGTTGTTGGATTCGTGAAAAGTCGCCTCAAGATGCCGAGCATGGAAAGTATCCTTTTAAAACAGTGGTGAGAAAAGGGACGCCAGACTGTGGTGTAACGTCAATAGCTTGAAGACCGAGCATAACAACATGACGGGACTGGCGAGATTTCTGCGCGACAGCCATTTGAAACATTGCTAAGTAGGTCAGATATTCACCAAAGGTACAAGTGCTGCTTTACTGAATAACCTGAACATTTCGTAGTCAATTCCAGGCGTCGTAAAATGGGACAGAAGTGGGCTGGAGGCCTCGGAAGCGTCATTGCTAATGGCTGGAAATACCCAACAACTGCCACTTGGTGATTGACAATGTAACCATGAAGTTGAGGTGTTGGTTAATACTCCAAATAATAACGTAAATAATGTGCTCGGTAGTCTTTACATTTGACGTGTTTAACCCAGGTAACCTTGTTGTGGTGAAGGTTTCACAGGAACTGCTTTAAACATGTGCAAATACAAAGGAAACTCTAACAATAACAATTACATAACCTGTATTTGTTACTGCATGTCTACTCAATGAAGAGTGCAGTCCATGTGTTTATTTTAAACCAAATGCCAGACATGGGTAAACCCATTGAGGAAATGAAGTAGGAACATACAGCCGAGGTTGGATTACTAACCCGAGCAAAGCAGGCAACTGCCCCAGACTTCAAGGGCCCAGAGGACTCTGGATCAACACAATTATTTTGTGATTATTGGTTGAATTGCGCTGATTTACTGATTTACAGGGGCTCATGGTTTATTTTTGCCTCCAGAAAGGGGCAGAACTATATTATAGTTTTGATCAAATGCATTTCCAACAATTATGAAGGATCTGAGGCGAGATAACTACATAACACATGAGAACAGGGATTTAGAGGCATGGTACATATATGTCAAGACCTCTCGCTGCTATTTCTTCCTGCAGTAGTCTTTAGAGGTGTCCCCAACAATACAATGGGTCATCCAAAGTTGTTTGTTGGGTTTGTTCTTCTTTAACCTTATCACAGACAACCTCTTCAATTTGAAGATGGCTGCCAAAGAACTCCAAAGAAATTCCAAGAAATGTGACAAGGAGGAAAAAATAGAGAAGTCTAAAGTCAAGAAAGTAAGTTACACCTCTAAAGCCAATCATCAAGATGGAACATTATGAAAGCCTGCTGGCTGGTGTTGGCCGCAGAACATTTTTACTGAACCTCCTTTTTATTTCTGTGTCGTCTCTAGGCTATCCAGAAGGGGAATACGGAAGTGGCGAGGATCCATGCAGAGAACGCCATCAGACAGAAGAACCAGTCTGTGAACTTTCTGAGGATGAGCGCTCGGGTAGATGCGGTGGCAGCGAGGGTCCAAACTGCACTTACAATGAACCAGGTACATTGAATACTGGGTGCAGCTGTAGTCCTGGAAAATCATTTGTTTGTTGTCATTTTGGTTTCCATTTTAGTGACGTGTTTTATTTCTCAGGTCACAAAATCTATGGCTGGAGTGGTGAAAGGCATGGAATCCACTCTGAAGAGTATGAATCTGGAAAAGGTAGTGTCATTTACATGTCAAATGATATTGTCTTCCATATTTCTTTTTAGCAAAAACAATGTAATTGTCACAACATTTGGTAACAAATTCCTCTGAGTTATAAAACATTGTCTCAATCCCCCTCCTTTTTTTCAGATTTCAGCCCTCATGGACAAATTTGAACACCAGTTTGAAACTCTGGATGTTCAGACAGCCCATATGGAGGACACCATGAGTAGCACAACAACACTCACCACACCACAGGTACATTTCTCTGCTCTACTTGCATATTCTCTCTTGTTGTCAGACGGTGTGCTTTAAAGACACATTCATTGTAAATCTAATGTGTGTTTCAGAATCAAGTGGACTCATTGATGCATGAAATGGCTGATGAAGCAGGGTAATCTTTTCATCTTTATATAAATAATATTAAATCACACATGCAGGTGTTTTAGACTGTATTATTCAGTATAA
Source organism: Enoplosus armatus (assembly GCF_043641665.1). Lineage (NCBI taxonomy): Eukaryota > Metazoa > Chordata > Actinopteri > Centrarchiformes > Enoplosidae > Enoplosus > Enoplosus armatus. Next base: position 16,449,791 of record NC_092192.1, on the reverse strand, counting down.
TGTAAGCAAAGATGTGTTTTTCATCTAAAAGTAATGTTTGAATGTTGGTGTGTGCATCATGTTTAGATTGGACCTGAACATGGAGCTCCCTCAGGGACAGACAGGATCAGTGGGAACCAGCGTGGCCTCTGCAGAACAGGTACACATTCACACTTTGTGTTCAAGTCTTTTCACATCTGGCCCTGATATATAGAAACAGATAGTATACATAAAAAACTTGTATCGGGTTACATAAACCAGATTGCTGATAGCAGTGCGAAATAAGGGTGTATTGCATAGAATGGGTGAAAAGGACACAGGAAATGTGATTTCAGCAAATAAATGTAAACTTGATACTGTATATTTGTCAAATAAAAGACTTTAAAAATGCAGTATTTGTAAAATGTTTAATGGAAAGGATTCTCCAAATCACCCTGATTCTTCTCTCGTCTCCATCTTCCTCACTGATGTCCGTCTTTGTTCTCTCTTGTCCAAAGGATGAACTGTCTCAAAGGCTCGCCAAACTCAGAGATCAAATGTAAAGGACGGCCGCAGTGAGCCGGCAACATAATGCAGAGATCTAGGACGCCCGTACTCTACCTGAATATTACTCCAAAACACCTTTTATTTACACAGTTGTCTTTCTCTCCTCTTTACATCTCGTGTCTCTGTCGAGGAGCTACCGTATCATTGTTTTGTTTTTCAGCAGATAAGGGCCCTTGTTGGTTCTGTGTTTATAATACCCTTTGGATACCTTTATGTACACTAACAAAGATGCTGTTTATGGAAAATGTATGTATTTCTTAAATACACATATTTACCCTTGAGGAAGATCTAACATTATTGTTTATGTATACTTAAGAACCTCATACATTTTTTTATAGTATGGAGCGTGGCAGTTATTACCCCGTATTTATAGGCTAATTTCAAATACTCGTGGTGAAGAATTATGACTTATGGTTTTGGACTATAGGATTCAGTTTTTGGTTCATATGTGCATGATTGCAGAAAACATAAATTCATTTTCTCTTCTTGGTATCGGAGTGTGAAAGACCTTTTCCCTTAAGGCTGAATTGACGTCTCGTGTTGATTTGTTGTATTTTACTTCTGACATATATTTTAAGAAGATACCAGATGTTTAGTCTGTGTGTTTGTCTGGTCATCTTCACTATTTTCACTGATCATTTTGGGAAGGGGTTACAGTTTTGAGATTACTGTAAGTAAACAATAAAATTTTATAATACTTTTATCTCTTTGCTTTTTCAATAAATTGATCATCATTTTCAGTGATTCCATATAAATCTCCATTCCACCTGTAGTGAAACTACAAAACAAAGTCACATACTGTATATCCTTGACTCTTTGACGTCTCTGAAATTTCAATGTATGTTTTTATGTTGAAGTATTGGCGCGCGCACACAGCTGTCGGATAAACAGGAGAGGAAGGGTCTCATTCGTTCAACGGTTGAGACAAAGTACACCCGGTATAAAGTATCCGTAAAAAATGTCAGAAATTCGGGTACTAATACACAACACATAGGACCATAATTTAAGTATCATGGTATGAAGTGCATAAATATGAAGCCCTGAAGTTAAGGACAGCCAGTGAACAGTATAGATCAAGTAGGTCAAGACATGAAACATACATGCAAAAATCTTGCAAATGTTGTCCTGCTACTGCTTTTCATTAATATCTCTGGTCTCTTTCCTTTGACAGACTAGAGGTCAGACAGCACATGCATAGTGTGTTCACACTGCTGTGTGTGCACAGTATGTCAACAAAAATGCAAAGTGAGAGAATTACTGAATGAAAGATTGCATTGCGGTACAGAAGCTGGTGGAGAACAGGCTAGCCTGCAAAAGAATTAGCCCATTGTATTTGTTGTAACATTTCTGTTCATTTCTCATAACTATACAAACGTGCAGTTTTAAGGTTTCAAAAACAGTAGGCGTATTATATTATGGCATATATGTCTGTTATTGCACCGTTTTGGATAAAAAAAATCCCAAACAGTACCATACCGACACATCCGGAGAAACAATCAAAAGCAAGAATAAAACAATCAAATGAGAAATAAAAAAGGACAAATAAAAGAGTGGGCGCCATTTTTGAGTGTATGATAGAGGTGCCTTGACCCCTCCGTAATCATGACTGTTCACTGCCTTCTAGTGGTCATTGTGAGGAACTGCAACACTATTATATTGGTGTATAATAACAGCATTAATATCCTTATATTTCTTTGTTTATTTCTACAGTTTTCAATACACGCTCATAGCAGCGTCAAGGCGTGATAGCATAGTAATACTTAATGTACAACCTTCAGATTAAACAAGTCTAAATTACACAATTACAGCCAAAAGACCGAAGACTGTTTATTTCCCACAGTGGATGAAGACAGCAACTTTGCTTATAAACTGATCATCGTGCATGAGGTGAAAAAGTCACCCACAGCTGTTTACTGTGGTCCCTGAAGCAGATGTCTGTGTGCTTTACAGCAGTAAATGTTGACCTGGCAGTCCATATCTAAACTGCATGCAGAAAAAGTCAGATTTTACCTATTCATACAAAGGATAATAATTTAATTTCACATTTTAGGACATACCGTAATTACTTTGTTAGAGACACAAGTTGGAAAATGTATTGATGTTAACTACTATTTATATTAATTTATATTAATTATTATTTACTTAATGAGTTACCTAAACTCAAATAATCCTGCCAAAAAACGACTAAATCAGAATCTATAGGAAACTAAACTGTTTATTTTGGATTGTTCACATGTTATTGATGTTATTTTATTTTGTTGTTGGCCAAAAATGAGACTCATGAGTGAATTTTACATTCTTGAAAAAAGAAGTTTGTCAAGGATGGCGAATGCAACCCTTTCAAAAGCCGTCAGTAGTTTCTTGTAAACAAAAATCCTACTGTTGGTCTACTAGTCTGATTGCAGTATGCTTGCATTTTTGAATGTTTCCCTTGTGCAATTTTACATCTAAATGTACTAGTGGTTTTCACTAAAACTACTGCAAACAATCTAAGAAAAAAAGGTATATTGTTATTTTTTCCTGTGTTTTGCCTGTTAGGCATCTTTAACTTCCGTTTACAAAAATCACTAAGACTGCAGTCCCTAAACTTGCCCACAGTCCCAACCCTAATTTGAAATTTTACAACCTGAACCTAAACGTAAACATTTGATCTGTGAGTGTCCTCGATGGTGAACACGAACTGGGAACGGAGCAAAAGCTGTCTGTGAGACCAAACTTGGGGCCATAGTGGTGTGCCCATCATGTGACTTTGGCGTAAACAGGAAGCAGCTGATCTTGACTTCACTGCCTGCTCCTACCAAGTAATGTATAACGTTACAACTGTATTCTTGAAAACAAATAAAAACTATAGTCTCAAATTGCCTGAATTTAAGTAACCGTTCTATCCTGTCCGGGTAAGTACACGATACACTGCTGAATTTTAACTTAGCTAGCTAGCCGTTTAGCTTGGCTAAGCTACCTGACATTTATCTGGACTGTCTGTCGTGCTAGCTAACTTAGCATTAGCTAATGTGTTTATCCGGAACAGAGAAAATTGTTTTAATAAAGTTAGTAAACTGTTTATATATTCTTTTGAGTCTAATAAACCCGTGACTGGTTACATGTTTGACTTGTTCGTCATTTAAACGTTTAAATGTGTAGTTAAGTTAAAACGCATTTTTGCCTCAGTAAAGCTAAGTGACAGCTAGGTGAAAATATTTGTGTTTGTTCAGCAGTTGAAGGAGAGGAAGAGGAGAGCTGCTGCGGATACGGACTAAAGTCATCTGACTTGCAGCTCAGAGAAATACTCTACATCGTGTCTGCTGAGGGGGATGTCAAGCACAGCAATGAAGAAAAAGGTGAAGCATTGAGGCTGATCATTGACACTTTGTAGTATCACAAGCAGTGGTGAAGTACATTTACTTAAGTGTTGTACTTTCCATTTCATGCATCTACCCAGCCTTTTAAATTTGGAGCTTTAGCTGTTTTCAAGTCTTAAAATGATTCTGGCAGCTGTAGTAATACCCACCATAATAACTGAAAATGCACATTTTGATATGCAATATTTTGTATTTTCGATCTGTCCCAAAATAAACATAAATCAGAATTTAAAGGTATTGCTCAACCAAACCATCTACCCAGGACTTGTAAGAACATTATAGGAAGGTTCCCACTTCTATTCTGCACTTCCATCACAAATTATCCTTCTTTAGTTTCATTCTTTAAATTACTCTGGTGATTTTAACAGGAGGAGGTTACATCCTACTGTCACAGACTTATTAGACATGGTGGGCTTTTTATTGCAGATTCTAAACTTATTTAGACTCATTATCTTTCAATGTGACAGATTTTTGGAAAATCATAAAGTTGTATACAATTAAAATGAGGAGATTTAGTATTGCTCCTTCAAAACTATATATTATATATATATACGTATATATATATAATATATATATATATATATGATATTATAATATTCCTGGCAGTATCGGGAATTCGGGAATTGCTGCTTCTCTATAAGTAAAAAATCTGCATATCTCTTCCACCACTGAGTAGAGGAGAGGACAGACAAGATTTTAGTTTCAGTGGAGGTCTCATCTGTTATATTTGTGCTTTCAGGTGTTACTGATGGGAAAAAGTGGGTCTGGAAAGACCAGTATGAGATCAATCATCTTTGCCAATTACATAGCTCGAGACACGCGCCGCCTTGGAGCTACAAGTAAGAGTACTTGAAAGAAAAGTGCTACATGAAGATACGGTTTTGATGCTGGGTGTTTCTTTAATCTTAAAAAATCTTTTCATCCTTTGTTAAATGAAGTTGACGTGGAGCACTCCCATGTACGGTTTCTTGGCAATCTGGTTCTAAACCTGTGGGACTGTGGAGGGTAAAGTACATTGTTTGCCATCTTTGGACCATCTTTTACAATTCAGTGTCTTTCTCCTGATCTGAAACCCTCTGTGAAACAGTGCTCTGTGCTTCCTTTACCCACCAGACAGGACACGTTCATGGAGAACTACTTCACCAGCCAGAGGGACAACATTTTTAGAAATGTAGAGGTGCTTATTTATGTATTCGACGTTGAGAGCCGTGAGCTGGAGAAAGACATGCACTACTACCAGTCGTGTCTGGAGGCCATCCTGCAGAACTCCCCTGATGCTAAAGTGTTCTGCCTCGTTCACAAAATGGATCTGGTGCAGGAAGACCAGAGAGATCTGGTAAGCTTAGCCATTTTTATTTCTTTATTAGTAGTGGTCCTCCTCTCTCATGTGTACATTTTTGCTCTCTCACAGACATTTTTTTTGACATGTAACATTTTTGGTGCTCATAGTTGTAGAACTTTATTGATGTCATTTAACTTGAAACTGACAATCATAAGACAAAGTTGTTACCAGTATGAGAATAAAGAGACGGTAAACCATTTTATATTTTATTTGAAGGCTCACTAGATTAACCCTTAACTCTGAAATCATTACTGTGACATAAATCAGCCAGTCATGACACTAGGAACAAAAACTACCTCTTACAAGACAAATAAAAAGATTGTAAAGATATTGTTTTTAACTATCTTTAGGCTGCTTGCATCTACACATCTGTATTAGATAACGATGATGATGAATATGCAAAACTATTTTGGCGGTCACAACAGCATGCGTCATTCTGTGAAGGATGATGTAGAATGAATGCAAGATGAGGTGAAAGAATATGATTGGATAATGAGTGATTTTTTTTAGCTGTCAAAAACCTGTCACCTAGGCAACGATTTCACCAAATAAACTCACATGCATCAATGAACTTTATGACTTCTGTTGGATTTTAGGGTGCCTCTTAACATCTGGTTGAAATGACAGATGAAAGTTAGCCTTCTTGGCCCATTTGACAGTTTTTGTTCTTTTTTTCTGTTCATCAATGGACTCTTTTGAAATAAACTGAGGTGCTGAACAACAATGAATCCTGACGTGATGTGCGACTGACTGTCTTTACTGTTTTCACAGATCTTTAAGGAGCGTGAAGAAGATCTGAAGAGACTGTCCAGACCTCTGGCTTGCACTTGCTTCAGGACATCAATCTGGGACGAAACCCTGTATAAGGTTGTGACAATTGACTGGTTGTCATGTTCAGATGTTGGGTGACGAAGTTGGCACTGTAAGAAACATGTTTAAATGTCTTTGCAGGCCTGGTCCAGCATAGTGTACCAGCTCATCCCAAACGTCCAGCAGCTGGAGACAAACCTGAGAAACTTTGCGCAGATCATAGAGGCAGACGAAGTTCTTCTGTTTGAGAGAGCCACCTTCCTGGTGAGAGCAGCCACTTCCCTCTAGCACGACAGCATCTGGGCAAAACATCTGGATCTTGTAATGAAAGTCTTTTCTTTGTTGTTTTTGCATGGTGTTCTGTAAACGCAGGTGATCTCCCACTATCAGTGCAAAGAGCAGCGCGATGCTCACCGGTTTGAGAAGATCAGTAACATTATCAAACAGTTCAAACTCAGCTGTAGGTGAGTTCACTTTCCAAGAACGCCACCTTCACTCCGCACATCGCCTGCTGAATCTTTCTGGTGTTTCTGATTATCTATTTATTTTTTTTATTCCAGTAAACTTGCAGCCTCTTTCCAAAGCATGGAAGTGAGGAACTCCAACTTTGCGGCCTTCATTGACGTCTTCACCTCCAACACATATGTCATGGTCATCATGTCGGACCCCTCCATTCGTAAGTAGCGATGCTGACGTTCTCTGCAGCGAATGTGCAATTAAGAAACCAAATCAGCATAATAAAAAAAATCCATGTTTCCATTTTTCTAGCATCTGCAGCCACTCTCATCAATATCCGTAATGCTAGGAAACACTTTGAGAAGTTGGAGCGGGTGGATGGACCCAAGCACAGCCTGCACATGCGAATGCGCTAACCTGTGCATTTGTCCCAGTGGATCCTCTCAGCCAATCAGTCCACAGGCCGCAGACGACATGTTGCGGCCTCCCAGCTCCAACACATATGAGCAGCCCTGCACTGTTTCCTCTATATCTTCACATTCAATCACAGTTATTATGGGAGAAATCATATTTTCTTTTGGTCTAATTTCTACAGCGATCATAAGTATCTTGAACAGCGATACATTCTGTTGAAATATTTGCCCTAACTCGACGCATTTAAGTAAAATGAATAGTTGTGTTTACTATGAAAGGGGCTACCTTTGCTGTCACACTTTGTCTTATACAGTAGATTCATTCACTCCATGCAGTGAATCCCAGTGATCGGGGGATGTTGTCCCCAAATGATGAAGCAGCAGATACTGTTTGATTTTCAAATGCAGTTTGTAAGCTGTTACACTTTGAAAGTACGAACAATATAGTTATATTCAGAAAAATATCATTTGCAATGTGTTTTTTCCTGCTTTTATTTTTTGATCAGCATTTACAAAAATGTTATGAACAGATATACATATTAGTACATATTTACTTTCTGTAAAAACCATCCTGCTCATAGATGGTTCATGTTTGCCTTTTATTCACTGCAGCGTCTCTGGCCTTTTGACACTCACCAGTTGTCTCACCAGTTGTCCCATGCACATGACATATGGTGGCAAGTGTTTGATGTGGTAGGGGGTTGGGCCTGTGTGTGTGTGTGTGTGTGGAGGGGGGTACAGGACAGTTCAGTGCACCTGTTAAGCGAGTTGCATGGAGTTGACAGCAGTGTACGTGCAGATGAAGCAGCATGTTTCTAGCACAACACAGTGAGTTCATTTCAGTGAATTTAACGTTGTGGCCAACAGCTGAGTTGAGCTTGTTGTAATCCCCTTTGTTAGTATCTCAATTAGCACTTAAAGCCACTGAAAACTTAAACCTAAAAGTTATTCTTTTAAACATTTATGGCATGAGAAACGGCCAAGGATATAAACATCTTTAGTTGTTACTTATCAGGAGTTTAATGCCCAGAAACTCAGCTAATCTGCTTCATCAGGACTTAGTGGGTGTGGCTTGATCAGATTTGATTGACACCTGTCATCAGATTTTGATTTGAATGGTGCTAAACTCTGATTGGTGCACAGAAGTATGCCCCTCCTACTTTAAACCAGCACGAAGAGCACAGAGAAAAGAAGAAATGCAGAAATATCTCATGGGAAATAACCAAAACTCTGCCTACTTTGACAGAAAATGGTGCACTCACATGGGACCCCGTCACTCATAGTAATAATCTGAGAGAGAAAACACGTTTTCACAGCCTTTAAATGAATCTGTCATGTTAATGTGCTGTAAGAGGTGCGTTAACTCTGTCCAGACCCTGTTTCCGTGCTGCCTACCAAATACCACTGAACACTTTGTTTTCAACATATAGCCTTGCTCCAACATAAGATACATTTTGGATTCAACGTTTGAAAATGCTTATATGATATAATAATATGTCACACTGGATTTCAAACTGAACTGTTGCTCTTAAATCACAATCAAGTGCTGCTTTTCTTCAGCCTGTAGGTAAGCTGTAAATGCACTGCTGTGATTGGTGGAAAATATGTTGTTATTGTCTTTCAGTCTTGACAGATTTTAATACAGGCTAGTACTGCTTTAATATTTGCAGCCTGTATAAAACTGAAAGGTTGTCATTCTTAAGGTCAAGACTATACATGGTCTTCTTCTCACTTCTGCTTCTCATTTATATCAAAACATTGTTTGAGCCAGACTAAATTTTGGTGCCGTCCAACCACAACCTATATCTAACTAAGTAAGCATGGGTTTGATGATTAGAAAATATCTGGGAATCTTAACACTGGGACAAAGTTGGTTGTTAAGTGAAAGATTTAGAAGTCTAGATTACATAGAAATATTGTTTCCACCACATTTCAATGATATATTTCGATATAGTCTACCCCATTGAGACATTTTTAATACTTAAATCAAATTTAGCTCATATATAGAGATAATTTGGTTAGCGAATGGTTACTGGGATCTCATATCTTTGTACTGCTGATAACACAGGTTTGATATCTGAACCTGCCATTTAATATGATACAAAAGAGAGACTTCATATATAGGCATGCTGTTCGAGCAGCCTGCAGCAGGTGTAGTAACTGGAGATTTGTCCATGGTACTTGATCCCACCCACTCCTTCAGGGGGCTGCAGGGGACATGCACTCATTACCTCCTGGCCCTTTATTATAGCCAGCTCTGCTACAGAGGCATTGTTCCAGCTGCGCTTATCGGCACTGCTCATGTGGTTGAGTTGTATCCTGGAATGCAGAGGCTGAATAACTGGAAAATCCCCAGTCCCTCGCTTCAGAGACTGGGTCTGCATAATAGAAAAGGGAGTAAGAGACAAAGTGGCTGACTCATTTTAACATAAGACTGGTAAATGTAATTTTATAGCAAATAAAAATCTCACTAAATTGAAGCCTATTTGCGGCACAACTGAAAAAACAGAAGCAACTGCAAATTGCGAGTGAGTCACTTCACTAGAGCCCAAATCATTTTCACTGCAAGAATTCGCCTCAAAGAAAATGTCAAAAGCGTGTTGTGATAATCGTCATAGTACGCCTGATTCAGGTCTAACCTGGAAAATAAGGGCACTGGAAAATAATTGTGTTTGTGTACATGAACTCAGCAAATCACCACCGTCTCTCCTTGGACTTTTTCCCCAGGAGGAGAAGCAAGAGACGAGGTGTTCAGGGCCAGAGCATAATATATGTCAAGAGAACTGAATCCCTCCGCTGACGCAACCCAACACAAGATGTTTACAAGTGACCCAAAAACTATAACAACCAGCAGTTTTCAGTGCTTTTTAGTCTGAAATAGAGAAAGTCACATTTAAACTTAATTTGCAGGTTTTAATGTACTCTAGTTTTTTTTTTTATGTTTTGGGCTCTTTTTGTCCTCTGTTTGCACAATATTCCGATGTAGAGACCCATCTGTATGGGCAGCAGGCCCAGGGTCTGTTTCATTGACTGTCTCTGCATCTGCATCCATGTCATCGCTTGCATCTGCGCCGCAGTCCGTTTGATTCAGCTGCCGCTCCAGCAGAGTGATGCGCTGCTTCATCCGCTGCTGAGTGTGTGTGTATTCGCTGAGTAGACGGGCAAAGCGAGTCTGAAGGGTGTCCAGAGAGGACTCCAGCCTCTCCACCTTCTCCTCTGTGTCCTCTTTGTGCAGTCCGCCGCTGTCTGCGTTCTCATCCAGCAGACCCTCCTTCATCAGGATCTCCCGGCCCCTCTCCTCGAGCACAGTCTTAGCATCTGGATACTCGGTCACTGCCTCCATCAAGTCGTCCTTAGAGAGGCAGAAGAGATCAGAGTAGCCCAAGCTGCGAATGTTGGCTGTGCGACGGTTTCCCATTTTACTACCTTTTATGTTCAGAATGCTGATTTCCCCGAAGCAGCTGCCAGCGGTGAGAAGAGCGTACTGTGTGACTCCGTCATCAGCCACCACAGCCAGCTTCCCCTCTTTAATGATATACATCTCCTTTCCTATGTCCCCTTTTCTGCAGATGTAGTCCCCTGGACTGAAGACCTGTGGGCGCAGTTTGAGCACGAGCTCCACCAGCAGTCCTGCCTCACAGTCTTGAAAAATGCGCACTTTCTTCAGGGTCTCCAGGTGTACATTAATAGCAATCTCAGCCCGCAATTTGTTGGGCAAGTTCTTCAGCACCTCCTGCTCGTCTACTGCTTTCTTGTTGGTCCAGAGGTAGTCAAACCATTTAATGACACGTGTCTCCAGTTCTTTGCTGACTTTGCGGAAGTGCATGTAGTGTTTGATGGCGTCGATCCGAGCTTGAAACTCTGCACGCGTGGCGTTCATGTTGGCTATCATGGAGCCGACGTTTCCCACAATTGTGGCAAAGATCAGCACCCCGACGAGAAAGTCAAAGACCACAAATAGGTACTCTTCATCTCGCACGGGTGCAGGCATTTCTCCAATAGTGGTAAGAGTAAGAGTCGACCAGTACAGGCAGTAAACGTAACTCCGAGTCAGGGAGGAATACTCAGGCTTGGAGATGTTTGGGAACACCCACGTGTCAGAGCCAAATCCTAGAGACTTAGATATAGCGTAGTAGATGCAGGCATTCCAGTGAATGATGACCAGGATGTAAAGCACCAAGTTGCCGATTCGGAAGATGTTGGGATAGTTGGTGCGTGTCTCAGTGCGGTCAAAGAATTCAAACATGCGCGGGAAGCGCAGCAGACGGTTAAACCTGAGCTGTGGTGTGTGGATGCCGGTGGTGATGTACGCCAGGTCAGTGGGCAGGATGGACACTACGTCCAGCTTGAACTGTAACGTTCGGACGTAGCTGTCTCTAAGCTTGGCATGGTCCTTCACCAGCAAACCTTGTTCCAGGAACCCTGAGACAAGAAACACAGAGCACAAATTCAGTTGAACGCTGATCTCAGCTCACTGTTATGTGTTATCTCTGCAGATCACTTCACATTATGAGATGAAGCTGAGCTGTTCAGCAGCTCTTTGTTTTGTTGTTTTGCAACTTTAGTGTTTGGCGCTCTCGTTAACCCTGTTTCCAGCAGACACATGCAGCTGTTTTCACTGAACATCTCTGATGAACCCACGGTATGCTACCTGTTCAGCACCAAGCGGCAGACAGATACAGTTAGCTGGTGAACATAGTGGAGCATCTAGCAGCAACTTTTGCCAATTTCCTCCAGGATTGTCATATTTTTTTCAAAAACATGCCATCATAATAATTTGAAAGATAATTTATCTTTGAATAATCACATAAAAAATATACACATGGGCACTTCAAGGCTTAGAAATTATGTTGTGTAATGCAACTACATAGTGTCTTGATGCCAGAAGCTGTATTTTGAAATAAGTTACCTGTGCGAAGTCGGACACATGTGTCCATTATGTACACAAAGTCAGAGAGGTAGTCCAACACCAGCCAGCAGATGTAATTGCCCACCTGTAACTTGTCAAAGCATGCCCTGTGAATATAAAAAGAAAAAATGATTTACTGCTCCACTCTAAAAAGTGGACTGTGCACCCATTCACTACATCCATCACCCATCTCTGGAGACTGCAGGGATCGACAGATAACGACTGTGGTGTTATTACCTCGCTACAACAAGGAACCAGTTGTAGAGCACCGCCGTGGCGATAACAAATAACCAGCGGTAGTAGGCGTTATCGGATGGGGAAACCACAAACAAATCCCACTTTTTCCTAAAAGCATGGAGAGACTGCAAATAAGACACTCAGACACAACAGTGGCTTATGTTTCTGTAGAGCATATTACTGCAGAGATACACGGAAGGATAGGGGGTATCAACAGTATTTTAAGTTTTACAAAGGTAGTACTATGTTGTACTGTATTGCATTACAATGTACTGGTGTCTCCCACTGCATAAAGTGAATATTAAAGTGCATAGTAATGGTTCAGGGTAACAGGCAGGCAGGCAGGCATACCTAAAGATCCCTTTGGCATTGTTGCCATTGGCATCTGGTTGCGTGTTGCTGATGCGGCTGGGGGCTGTTCTCAGCTCAGGGCCACGAAAGCGCTCCAGGAAGGAGTCCGGCCGCTCCTCCTCCTCCAACAGACTCCTGTGCGCCCATTCCCTCAGTCTCACCACCAGGCTCACCAGTCTGACACACACACACACACACACACACACAAGAAACACAAGAAACACAAGAAACACACAAGCTCTGTAAAAATGAAATATCGTGTGAATCAGACCTTGAGTTACAATTCTGGTCATTTGGTCTGGCAACACCTCGTAACGTTTTAAATAACTTTCTCAATATGTATGAAAACAAAACCATGACAGTGACACACAAAGGGACACTTCTTCAAGGAACAGCTTAACAACTCACAACCATATTAAAAACATCAAATGAATCTGCTATTAATGTATGTCGCCATGACAGAGAGGACTGGCAGTCTCACCAAACACTATTGCTCCAGCACAAACACAACTACAGCTGTCAGTGTCTCTCATGAAGCCAGACAGAGAAAGGGTGATGGAAAAATCACTGACAACATGTCTTTCTCCTCAGAAAGGTCAAATAGTAATAAACAGTAATAGTAATAAATGTGAAACTTTTTTTTCTTTTACCAAAAGCAAAAAGGTTTATTGGAAATATTGAGAAACCAACTTAGTTTGACTACAATATCATTTGGTTAAATGATTCTGGCAAGGAATCTCAATTAATGTTTAAAATGGTACGAGACAGCTTTAAACATATTCAATTGTTTGGGGAAATCATCCTCAAGCCTTTGATCTTGGCATCCAGTATATGTTTTCGGATACAATCACTGCCTTTACTGAAAAATATTAATAATAATTGTTTTATCTTTCTATTAGCAACTGAAAGAATCATCTGTCAAACAGGGCAACAGATTTTTGGTCTCTTGAATTGTCTTCAGCTGATCTTCTTGGTTTTCATCACATGATTGTACTTTCTTCCCAAGTACATCAAGAAGAGGTTTTACACAATGACAGAATAATATGGAAAACCTTCTCTCTGGTACATACTGTAAACTGTTTCATCTGACAAACATGAGCAACATTTTGGTCATCAAGGCCTTTGTGAGCTTGAGTGTGTGTTTTTATCCAGCCTGTGACCTTAAAAAGACCCCAAAAGAACAAAACCCCCTCTGCACATATTTTAAACTTAGACAGTCATGGACAGTTTTTAAAAAGCCAAACTCTGAGCAGTCAGTTTGCAGGAGGCTGATGTGCAACAGCTGGGTTGTTAGAGCTTTACCGTGAGATAGCTCCGTTCCTTTGGAAAGAGTTCCTGGAATTGCCTCCGTGCGGGTCGAGAGCAGCGACTCTTTGTAGCTCTGAGGATGTGTCATCACACACAGATGGCACCCTGAGAGATAAGAGCAAAAAGAAAACACACCAAAAAAAGTTCTCACTTTTTTTTGTAAAAACACAGTAATCTCTGAGACATCACAACACATGATTTAACAGTTGTCACCTGCTGAGAATACTCTCGGCTCTCTCGATCTCCTCCTCCAAGGTGGTCTTCACTGACAGATTGTGTGGCGACCGGTCTCTCTCCGTCGCCTGGCCCGTCATCTTCAGATCTGCAGGCGTTGACAAATACTCACATTACAGCCTGTTTTGCGCTCATCTCTTCTACGTGACTGGGAGTGCTGAACATGTTTTCAGTTGACTTTCCCTGTAGTGACACTGTGGCACCAAGTGTTTATGGTTAACAGAGAGTCTCTGGGAGTTTTTATGGTATGGTATGACAGATTATAGTCAGGGGACAGGAGGGGGGACGACTGGGACTGTCTGCAACAGTCCCTCACCTAGCCCGTCACACAGCAGCTGGTTGCTGTGGTGACTGGAGCACCGGCACGAGAAACTCAGTGACATGATACTGATGCTGCATTGTTTGAAATACAATATGGACATGATGGAAGTTCACCTAAAATCCAATTACAAGCACAAAAGGTAGAGACCCTCACCCCAAAATGTGAGGGCACTGACACACTGCAGCGCAGACAGATGACAAGGCGTTTAGGCGACTGTTACCATTGTGTGACTAATTGTTGGATCATTAACGAAAACACACACACAGTCGGCCTGAAGCTCTGTGGCTCAGTGAGCCAATCAGCTGCTCTCCCTCAGGAGCCTCATCACTTAGGAAACCAGGAAACTGAAAGCAAAGAGTGTCCTGTGTGATGGCTGCAGGGTTCACTAAGCCCACTGCAAAAAGTGGTAATGTATTCATTTATTTATATTGGTGTCACTTTACTTTATGGGTCCGTAATTTCCAAATAATCTTGTAGAAAGTTTCCTAGAAATAATTTGGGTGTAATTATAGGATCAATTCCAACTAGTTGCAAGTGTAATCTAGACATTTGTGTGTAGGAAAACATAAAGATAAAGTTGTAATAAATGAGAAATGAATAAATATTTACTTGGGTTTAAATGGCGCTTTTCTTTCAGGGAAATTCCTATTTTCCCTTTAATTAGTGCCAAATTACAAAGTTATTTCTAGGAAATTATTAGCAAATTACAATACATTGTAGGACAGAGCTTCTTCTGGATTTACTAGCAACATGAATATCGTGCCGTGAATATCAAATGAAACAGTTTTTTCACTCAAACAACAGTAAATGAATGTCATTGCTAATGTCAATATTAGTCATTAAATTGTATTCTTAACAAACTAGAAAATATGGAGTATTAGCATTGTTATTTCCTGTTTTCCAAAAAAAAGAAAGAAAAGAAAATCATGGAAAAATAAATCAGTTCACACACATCTTTAGTCTTACCTTTAGTTTCCTTCAGTTACTCCAATAAAATCCTCATGGTGACTTCACACAGACACACCCAGAGCAGCTCTTCCCCGGCCAATCCATCCTCAGTGGCCACAGTGGACGTTATGAGAGGAAAAAGCGAACGACATCCAACAATCCTGAAAAACAATCACAAGTCCTGTTCTGAAAACATTTTCTGTGAGTCTCCTCCTGAAGTGTGCAGGGACACGTGGTTCGTCCTGATCCTCAGATGGACCGAGCACATGCAGGAGGCTGGCAGGATGGGGAGACGCAAGGCGGGGAGATCTTTGAATGGTTAACAGCCCAGATGTCAGCCTTAGACTGAGGAGTCCTCTGGGAGAACCTCTTGGCAGCGCCTTTCCTCTGCATGTCTCTCACACTGGAGAATAGTGAGAAACAGCAGGAATACAGCAGACAATTCAACAGATTATATATTATAGATATATTATTATTGATATTTGTTGTGTTTGATTTTCAGCTTTCTTTATGAATCATATATTGATAATATTGTGTATATATATATACTATACCATATATATTTATTAGATATATATCATAGATATTACATAATGTTTTATGTTTGGCTATTTACTTGACATTTCCTTAAAAATCTCCACTATTCTCATATTTGTCTTAGTAGTGCATTGACATATTTGCCTAATATGATATAATATTACTAACTACCTAATATTATTAATATTACACAATTTACTTTTGTTTTTACTTGAAAAATTGGCTTGCAGTGGTCGACAAATTTGTGCTGCCAAACTTTGTTTTTTTTTCAACCCAAACCCATTGATTTGGGTGTATTTTTACATTGTTGTATTGGTACTTTTACTAGGATCTCATTAGGACACTTGGACTGGTTGTTGTTGTTTTAATAGATTTTTGATGTCTCAGGGGTTTGTGATTTGACGCTATCTTTTTAAATCCAAACTCTTTCCAACACCAGAGACACTCTCTGATGCAAATGGAGCTTGAAAATCCAGACGATGATGAAGGCCACAGGGGACAGCCTCCTCATCATCCAGCTCTCTGACGGAGCCTGACAGTCTCAGCTTTAATCTGATCCTTGGAAAACGGGGGGACCGTAGACTTACTGAGAAGCCCAGAGGACTTTACATCTGACTGAGATTCAGACCAGTGAACAGTAAACTACAATCTGCCACCGCTGTCCCCTGCTGTACTACAAGATTGTTGATGTACTGTAAAGAAAATCCTGCCTGTTGACAAGAGAGAGTTAACAGATCAAATGTGTCAACAAAATGTGTCTTATTATTATGGAAACATAAACATTACAACTGAGATTCTCCTCAGAATACCTCTCTGGTTAATCACAAACCACAAATGAATTCATTATTCTTTTATAACATTTGTCATGTTAAAGTGTTTGAAGAAATTAAATTACTGGGCTCAATCCCACTGCATTTCCTCTTGGGTAGACTTAACAGTCAAGCATCAAAAAGCAACAGGGGGAAGAAACACAAAAACCAATAAATATATATTTTTTTATGAGGTGCTATTTTAAACAGGTACGGCGTTTTACGATGGAAAAGAGGGAAAAAAATAAAAGCATGAGGGCCGTAACAGAAACTGAGATAAGAGAAATGAGAAGCAGGCAGCAGTAAAACGAAAATGAGGTTAAAGCTTGGACCATAAAAGTGATGTTAAAGGAGTTAATGTCTGCTGTTTTCCTCCTGCAAAGTTGCTCCACACTCTCATGGTTCTAATGGAGAACATTCTCTCTGACGACAAGACCCCAGAAAGTCACTGCCCTCCGCACATAAGCTCCTTAAAACTGCTAATTGGCGCTTTTACGCTTTGGTTTTTGTATAGATGAAACAAACAAGATCAAATGTGTTATTGTGCGATATTGTTGCCTGTGGACAACCTGATTTATGCTATGCTAAGCTAACTAGCTGCTGCATGTAGCTTCATTTTTAAGTGTTGAACGGTTTCTTTAAATGTAGACACACACACACACACGCACTCAGTTTAATAGGCTCACCTAGCTAAAGCTAATGCAGTCTAATATATCAGTTCTGCAATAATGTGTAAGTATTTGATTCTGAAATCCCACCTTCATGAAGGCTATAATGTTCCGTTTTCTTAACAGATTTATTTAGTTTAAAATGACCATACAGTTGAATCAAGGCTGAAATCAGACAATGCGACACAATATGCTGTTTATGATTAGATAAGATGCCCAGTATAACAGATTGGTCAGTAGGGTTGCCAGAACACCTATTTGCTATTTTAACTGTGTTTTGCACTTTTCCCCATGAGATTTAGAATTCTTTCCAAAGAGCATTCATTCAAAGGGTCTCCACATTTATGTTATAATATACAACTTTAAATTTAAAAATTTAGTTTTTAAAAGTCTACACATTACTTTTTGTCAGTGAGGAATAAACAGTGTCGGAGGATATTCAAGTTGTAATTGAGGAAGTTGAACATGTTTCAATTTTTAAAAAAAAGAGATACAAAAAAAATATTGAAAGTACCCACTTATGATCAACTTTGAGCATTAAATCAGGTCAGGATATTTGATTCACCATTTCTACTCATACTCATAACAGTGGCGGATTGACATTTCTATGGAATTTGTCTTTTTCCAGAAACTATGAAGATAAAACACACAAGCCCTTTTCAAAGTCATATTTATTGTTACATGTAAAGCACTTAAGAGTAGACATGAACACAAGACCAAATACAATTTGGCCATTGTCATAGAGTATCATGAAACTGGAATGAAGTTACTGTTTATATCTGGTAATGATGGATACAAAAGAAGAAGGGAAAACCTCAGAGCGCGTGTACAAGTTGTCTATGAGACAAGAAGAAGGCACAGCAGAAGCCAGGAGAGTCCAGTCAGCTTGCTCCTCATCCAACGTAACAGACCAAAACAAACAGCAAAACAGAAGCCCAATACAACAAAGACTAGACACCCCAAAAACAGCATTTACCTCATGTAATAATCCCAAAGAAACAAACAAATGAGGAGTACAAGAATATAGACAGCACACCAGGCTGGTCATTACTATAATTTGACCATATGGCTTCTGTATACAGATATGTTGAAGTTTATGGAGCTGATTATTAAGACATGCTTTTACTTCATTAAGTGAGAGGGAATGTTTAGGTTTTCCGACATGTGCTCCACCTTAACATCCCCCCCAAAAAAATGCATTCATAAGTATGGTATTCAGGAATGTGTGTTGCTTAGTCAAGGATATAATTTACTTATCAGTCCGTGTAAAAATATGTAAACAACCTTGCAGCTGGAAATATGCATTCTCGCTTTAAAAAAACAAAACAGCATTCTTATACATTAATCAAGAGTTCTGCATATTGAAGGTAACAAGTTGTCCTCTGTAACATGAGACCCATCTCTTTCGAAATTTTAGTATTGTGGACTCACTTTAAATAAGAGGACAGAGCACAGCACATTATTCTTCAGTAAACACCTCCGGAGAAGCAGGGACACATGCAAATTTCTGATGCATACCATCATGTTATTCTCAAAAAAAAAAATCTTTCTTCATTCCTTCAGTTGGAGGGAGCTCTTTCAAAACGCTAATGGCTTGTGGGCTTGAGTTTAGTAAGTGTCACAAAGATGTCAAGCCAATCTCTTAGACTCGCTTCATCCCCCGACCCATCAAGCAGGCAAAAACCGTCATCACCATTTTGGGATTGACCTCCACGAGGTCTTCTGGGAGAGCGTAGACACGGGCTCCGATCTTCCTCGCCATAGAGATTGCGTATCTAGGGATGGCGGAGAAGTTCACTTGTATAAAACTGTTCACACAAAATAACGGCAAAAATGGCTGCTTCTCTTTGTTTGTGTCATAGAAAATCTTACTTGGCATTCTCCAGCTTCTCGTCTTCAGAGAGGCTGCCGGTTTTAATCAGCTCGTAGTCGATGCTGCCGGGCTGGATGGCGTCTATCAGTTCCAATACTGCCAAACTGCTGCTGATCTCCTTGTCCTGATCGCCACAGAATGCACAGATTAAGGATATAACACACAGACTTGCCAGACTGACGAGAAAATGTAGTGCCTTTTGGTTTGTGTGACACTGCCTGTATGTAAATGACATTCAACTGACACATTTAGCTCATCAATACCAGCATTGTGATAGTGAATATGTTACTACTTGCTACTTTTCTTTCTCATTTTAAACATGTAAGTTCATTCTTGACCTTGGGAACAACATGTGTAACAAAGCTCAAAATATCTGCTAGCTTTTTCCTGAGCTTTTAACCACAACTCATGGTCTTTATCGGCAAATGGGGCTGACTCAGGGAAATGAGACATCAAAGTCGCTCCCACCCCCATATACGACTACATGACCCACACTGTACACTTAGTTATGAGATGACACCTCAGCCAGCTCCATTAACTGATGAAGGCCGTGAGGTGAGTGGCTGAAAGTTCGGAAAAAAAGCTCAAAGCTAAGCTAAAAAAAATGATAATAAGATTACCAAATACATCTCTTATTTTTTCAAAGTTCGAAATCAAAATATTTTAATTTAATCTAATCAAAAACAGGAAGAACAGGTTTACCTTAAAGCTTGAAATCTTGGTTGATTTTCCAGCCTCCGCCAACGTTTCGTTCACCCACTTCACAATGATGTCATCGTTTACTTTCTGTCCATCACCCAGTTCCTCCAGTACATTCAATGTGTATCTACGAGTGGAGAAGCAGCACGTTTATTAAGGACATGAATTAATTGCTTTGCTTTAAAAGAAAAACATATTTTGTAGTTTCAAAATACCACACAGACTAAATAAATGCCAGCCTAAATGCCAGCAGGGGGCAACTCCACTGGTCAGATTGTATAGAAATCTATGAGAAAATGACCCTACTTGTCACTTGATTTATTACCTCAGTAAACATTTTCCTAATGAGTTTATGGCCTGCGTCGCTAGTTTCAAGTCTTCTTCAATACAGCATGATGTTCATTTTGTAAACAGCGTTTGGTTGTACTAAAATAATTTTTTTTCCAATAAATACATTTACAAGCTAACTTTGTTAGCAGCTACTAGCTGGGTGCAGTCAGGCTGAGGTCCCTCATTTGCCATTTTTAGTTCTTTATGTATTTTGAGACATAAAAATACTTCATACTACTTCTACTTCATAAATGTATGTACTAAATAACATTTAAAAAAAGGTGTCAATGCCACTGAGATACAGCAGAGAATCCAGGTGTGACAATCCACCACACATTCCAAACCTTAACCATGCTCGGCATGCCAGGCCATTATGTTTTTATTTCTTGTAAACCAAAAGTGGGATGCAGTTTTTACATTGCGTGCATTTCTATTTTGCGAGCGATTCCTCATGTAGTTTGTGATTCACCTTCTCATCAGCTGCCACACAAGTGCCAGAGTCAGGGTAGCGTTGCCATTGTTCAGGTCCTGCCCGCCAATGCCAACGAGGGAGAACTTGGCATCTTTGCCCAGGTCCACTGCGTAATTACAATTCTCCAACTAGAGGCACAAGCAAAACAGTTGGCAAAAGACAGCCAAAACTTTTTTTTTTCTTAGCCAGGATTAAAAGGTATCTGATTTACCTTTTTCATGTAGACTCCCAGCTTGGTGTAAGGCGGCTTGTTGACCTTGTTCCAGTCAACAGCCACTTTAATCCTCTCATAGAGTTGAAAGATGACGATGGCATCCTGCAGGTCTCTAGAGGTCAGGAGTGTGTTTGATAATAATTAATATTAAATAAGACACACGAGGAGAATAGAAGTTTGAGTTATGAAAACTCTTCAGATGCCAGTGTATACAGGAGTGAGATAAACTGTGTTAATTTGTTTGTGGTACGTACCCATACAGATGATTGACATTAGGGTTCACTCCCAGAGAGTTCATCCAGTTTCGGAATGTCCTCTCTTCTCGTGTCTCACCTAGACAACAAAGGATCATGGGTTTTAGGGGGCTTTCAGGTGACATAGCTGGCAGCCATACTGGAGGTCTCAGTAATAGTCAGTGTAGTTCTTAACGTGACCTAACCCTAACCAATGTCTCCAGTAGGAACCAAAGCTAGGAGCGGCTTGTTTTCACAAGTTCTAATAACAACATTTGTCTCTATGCTAAAGTGAGCGTGAAAGCCAGTTAGTTAGCCAACATTAAAAAGCTGGTTCTTCTCAGGCTGTAGCGTTTAATGCCCTGGAGGGACCTGTAGAGTTAAGGGCCCTAAAAAACAAAAAATTCTTACCAGTAATGATGGGATCCTACATGAGCCGCATATACCGTCCTAATAACGCAGATTATTGAGTTTTTGACTGTTAAACTCTTAATAAATAATTCCTATAGTAAGGGAATACTGAATACTAGCAGTTAACGATCTGATCTAAAAAGTGAGTTCTTCTGCTCTCCACACCCACCTTCCAACAGTCCCCAGTCAATGTCCTCATCCTCAGGTTTAGTCAGCGCCGGATATTTGTTGAACAGATTGGCCACAAAGGCAAGGTTGAGTTTGGGGTTTCCACTGACGACGTCAGCTGGGGTGACAAACTGTCGACAGCCGAGCCTGTCGGCCTGCTGCAGCATGGCCTCTGCCCTCTTCATGTCGTCTTTCTCCTGAACAACACACAGACCACACGCTCTGATCAGAAACACTGTACAGCTGTTACCATGTGGTGAAGATACCCAACTGCTGTGCTCTTACACTGAAGCCTGCCATGTTGATGTCGATGCGTGGCTGATCCTCCTCTGTGCCTTTAGGAGAGATTTGATTCAGGAGGTGGAAATAGGCCTTTGAGTCCTGGAAAATAATACAAACAAAAACAATTAGATTTCTACTAATGAACGAACAAGAAATTCCACTGTGATAGATTCATATTAAGATAGCTGTACTGACAAACGTGATACTGCTTGTGAGCAACTGTTACTGTTCACACTGTTCACACTATGTTTTGTATTTTGTCTATCACCTTTAGAAGTTTTGGGTTTCTCAAAATGTGCAGTATTGTATTTACATTAGATTACTACACATATACACATATACATACACATATATACACACACATATATTTATATGAAGTAGAAATTATGAAATTATTATTCAGAGAATCAGATTGCAAAATGTTAAAATACTTTGCTGAACACTAATTAGAACAGAAAGAACAAAAGCAAAGTACCACAGAAAACTTCTGATTTCTACATACAAGATAGTCAAGCACGAGATAGCGTGAGACAAAGAAATACAAGGATACAGGCCAAACCAGACGGGTGCAAAAGACAGGTGCAGTAGCGACTCGTATACCTGCCTGCTTGATTTGCGTAGTGGCCTGTCAGTGTAATAAAACTTTACAACCAACAAATATTGTACATCTGACATGGTAATTGTTCCTATTTATCTGAACTTCCTTAGTAATAGGGCTGTTGGCAAAGAAACAAAACCATTTTTTTTTTACCTTTTTTACCACAAAATGTGCACATAATATTCAACAGTGCCAGTGTTAGCCAGAAAGAGACCTACTCATTCAACCCTATTTTTGGAGCAGTGGAGGCGGATATTTGAGTGAGTTTGTGCAAACATAAACATGCTCTGCCTGGCCCAGTGTGCTGACAGACACCTGTGTTGGTGGACCTAATTAAGTGCGGAAATATAAAAAAGAAAACCATACAGACTCACCCAAAGAACCTTAAAACCAAAACTTTTTTATCCTTCAAGTGTTATCTCTTAAAATGTTGAGTGGCTTGCCCACCTTGATGTCAGAGCTGAAGTTGTTGATCTTCTGCCAGCCAGCATTTTCCAGGTGAAAGTTTGCCCAGCGCAACAGCAGTTCTTCTGGAGACAGCTTCATCAGGTCCTCCAGGGTTTCCCCGTCTCTCAGCAATGCTGCCAGCGCTGTCGAGGGGTGTTAATGATCAGTTAAGCTACTTGACAACAGACCAGGAAACCCTAGTGATAGGAACACAAACTCATGTTATGTTATGGACCTATCAACTACGTCATGTACCTTCATTTCTGCTGAGCTCGATGTCAGCAAACAGGCCGATCTTGATGATTTGCCACAGCAGGCCCAGCACCAGATGGGGCTTCCCCTCTCTCAGGTCCAAAGCCCCAATGTTCACCACATGGCAGCCAATAGCAGAAGCCGAGTTCAGGGCCAGGTTCAGGTTCTCCTGTAAGGTACAAAGCATCAGCTGTAGGAAACTTTGCATAAAAAATAACAGAAACAGCAGCCCTGGCGTGCAGTAAATTTAACTGACCTGTATTGTAAACGGTGTCAGCTTCTTCTTATTTATGGTCCTCTCATCGATGGTGTCTGGCACTGACAGGTTCACCATTTTGCTGTGCAAACGTACAAAACAAAACATTAATTTCATGCAGTATCCATGTTCTAAAGAGAGAGCAACGACTCTCTCTACAGAGAGCAACCCAAATGTTCATTGTTTGCAAAAGATGAACTAACTTATTTTAAGAAAAGGACAAAAATGCTTTAAAAAAAAAGAAGAAAAGATTTAACCTTTTCCAAATGTTGCTAATGGTAATGAATGCATCATAAAGTGGATGTATGCACATTTAAGAATTAGACAAAATGGCAATAATGTAACAAACATGAATCATATTAGGTAGCTTCCTAATTAGCATGTACCTACATGTACACAGGTGTTAAATTAGCTTCAGCATGTGAACTGTGTTTCTTTTTGTCACACAGTTTTTCTGTTTGAAATATGTTCAGATGATTTGGTTTCTTGGCAGCTCTGCACTCCGTTTTATGTTCATCTAAAAACACGAGTGCAGATTACTCGTAAGACTTGTAAGTTGTCAAATGCTAACTTGCATTATACCTAATATGACCTACCCTTAAAGCAGCAATTATGATTATGTTACTTTAGTGTGAAAGTAATTTTCTGTTTCAACTGAAATAGCCTATTTGTGAACCTGAACTGGTGAAGAACAACGTAGACTTGGAACAATATGTAATCATTTCTTAATCATTTTGAATGAATGTAGTAATATTGTATTCGTATCAATATCTCCTCTACAATGCCAGGCAGACTGTTGTTATGGTTGACAATCCTCAATACAGGCTCATGTTTGTCTTTTTTTCAGCCAGATGATCACACAGTGATCACAACATTAAGTGCAGTGAGATGCAGGTATTTGACATTTATTTCAGAAGGGTTGCTAAGTGAGGGAGGGGAGGTGTTGTGTTGCTGGCTTCAGATGAAAACAGGAACTCTCACCAGAGTACTATGCCGTCTCCGACACACTTGAAGAGAGAGTCTGTGTTGGGATCCATGGGCAGGACATGTTGGCAGTCAGGGTCTTTTTCCAGAGCTGTGTTGATCCAGTTCACGAAGGCATATCGCTCCTCCTCTGTAACAATGAACATATACAGGTATCAGTTAAGAGCAAAACACCAACAATATAACGTGACAGTATCGCCCATAATGACTCATTTCAGTAGGTCTCATTGTCCATTATGGTTTTTCTTCAATGGTAAAATGGAGCATCTGTAGCTGGAGTGCAGAGGGTACAAAGTCAACAGTTTATGGCAAACATTAGCAGCAACTGGGGAGGGGAGGGGGACAGTGTCTTACCAGAGAACGAGTGTTGTGTTCCTTCGCTTGACAGCTCAGACGTCCCTCCAATAGCCAGGATGCCCTCTTTTCTGTTGATGGCCTTGCGGAAGGTTTTTGCTATTTCACTGCCCCTCAGGTCCTGGACGATCTAAAACAAGAAAATGTTGTACTTTTGTAAATTGAACTGATTGACATTACTTTTGTCAATGATAATGATTAATGAACAGAATTAGCTCTAATACTAGCAGTTGCCTGCCAATGTTTCAATTACAGCATGCTTGTAGTGTCAGCATCACTTTAGTTTTAACAAGGACATTATCACCAAATATTTTTAACTCCGAAAGCACTAACTGAATACATTTCTGACACTCAGTGGTCAATTTATTAGGGATACCTGTCCAATCCAAAGCAATTCAATACAACAGCTCTGCCATAAATTCTATGACTACAAAGTTTATAATGTTCAGTTTTTGTTGACACTGTCTGAAATATGTAAATTTGATGATATGTTTATTACTGATGTGGTGTTGTACTGGACTACATTATATTGAGAGTCGTTTCTTTTTTTTGTCCTCCCTATTTGCATACATGAGGGGGGCAGAATAACAGAAACACCTTTCAATATAATGCAGTCCAGCACAACACCACCACTAACTATGAGCTCAAAGCTAAAACATATAATTTAACAACTATATGATAATAATAATAATACCAACAACATCTATATGACAGAAAATTATAGGCATCATAAAAGTAGACTTTATGGCACAACAGTTATATTGGATTGCATTAGATTGTACAGGTGTGCCAAGTGAGTGCATAAATCTGCAAATCTATTAAGAAATCACAACAAGATCAACCATATGTTGTGTTATTACATAATGATTGTGGTGAATCGATTTGTAACACAACTTTCACAGATCATTTGTGCTGCCACAAATCATTCATGATGGGCATTTGTCAATAATTGTTTTAAAATTTCAACTTAAATCAAAAAAACAATCAATAGATGAATCAATGGTGAAAAAACTCTTTCGTTGCCGTCATACTTCTGTGCAAAAGCCTCAATCATCTTCTCTCCTTTTACTGTTGTTCGTTTCCCTTGTTGTCTTATTCAGCTCCTGTTAGCCACCATGACGGCCAAGGTCACTCGGCAGACACAGCAGTGCTGCTGGAATTTCTCCTCACTGGCATGAAAACATAAAGCCAACCTGCCAGCTCAAGGGCCGAAAAGACATGGTGAACATCTAGGCAAGTAACTAACTATTTTGAACAATATAAATGGGCTGAAAAACAGCGTTTCTTAACATGAAAGGTCCAGGAAGACGTCAGGTTGATGGGTTCATAAAAGCAACAGATGTTCTGTTGTGCATTTAAGTACCCTGTAGTGATTTAAAGTGAGACTGCGCATTCACTGCACGTCTAATAAAAGTATTACAGTGTTGAGTGTGTGAGTGCCGGTATGTCATTAGGGTTATCAACAGTAAAAGTACACCACCAGGTCCACAGCTGTTATCCTCCTCCACATCAACACCAGCCTCGGGCCTGTCCCCACATCCCAACATTAAATAATTATCTCTAAACATTAAATCAGTCTCAACAACAACTAATGGGACCATAGAGAGCTCTGTGGTGTGTTCGTACTGTATCTAGCTTATCAGTACTGCAAGACATGTGAGCGGCTTCAGGCAAAGCTGCTTTGACAATACGTATTCTATGGTAATATGTGCGATACTTCCTGAAGCTGAAGTTATCGCTGCTTCATCAGTGACCTCAGCCCCACAGGCGTGGTGTGACCACAATGAGCTATTCAGACGGGCACAGTGAGACTTATTTCATAAGCACAGCACATTTGACCACAAATATACACAAGAGTCTCACGGCGCCAGCTTGCATTTTTCAGGCACTGTAGGTAAAAAAGGTAACCACAACAAGACAGTCATGACCTTGCACAGACGATAAGGATTTCCATTCAATTCTTCAAGTTAGCAAAAAGCTATTTTTTTTAGCTTAACATTGACATTACTATGGGCAGTAAGGAGGATATTCATTCCACATGCATGTGGTGTGTCATCGTCCATAAAAACATATCTTTGTAAAGGGGTGTTTTATCAAAGCCTAGTGGTGGAGTACACTCCTTTCTAACACAATGGCACAATAGCAGCTAACTGGGAAGTCCCAAATGCTGTCCCTTCCAGCTGGCACATAAACACAGCATTAACATTATGCAACAGTCAAATCCCAGTTTTGCATCATCACAAAAATCAGCTGATCAATTGGGTGATCCTTGGGCCAACAGTGATTATCTCCATAGATTTTGTACAAAATGACCTTGTTACTTTTTGACACATTTGGCCAAAGGACAGGCAAAACCCCTTCCAACTTTGTTGACACGGTTAATTAATTTCAGGAAGTAACCAGAGAAAGTGTGGCTTCATTCTTTCAATAGATCATTTAAAAAAAAGGATCGGAGGTTTGCAGACATCAGTGATATCCTTTAATCACTTTAAAAAAAAAATAATGCTAGCAATACATTTTTTCCCAGTACTAATACATCTTATTGGTGGATTTTATTCTATTTCCTTTTTTTGTACATTTACTTGCCTAATTTTATTTAAGTATTGAAATGTTTTAATCCTAATTTTCCCATTTAAAGGATTTAAAGTTTTTTTTGTTTGAATGGTTCTTTATAACACTGTTTTTTTATTATTATGTAATACATAAATACATTACAGCTACAGTACATTTTGGTCGAACCTCCTGATCTTGACATTTTGAATCATGCTGCACTCCTGTACCAGAAGCTGCCCCTGTGAAGGACTGTTCTCCCCAAATGACTGCTCCCTCATCACTGCTGAAACCAAATACTGGAACTCACACCACTTTGCTGACCTCACTTCCACATTCCCTGACTGAGTGTGTGTGTGTGTGTGTGTGTGTGTGTGTGTGTGTGTGTGTGTGTGTGTGTGTGTGTGTGTGTGGTTTGTAGAGGCCTTTCAACTCTGTCGTGCATGTAGCCTCTAAAAGTTGCTTTGCATAGCAGCCCCACCCCGGGGGTGAGGTGCTTTTAGGCAGAACAGGCTCTGAACAGAAGGTGAAAACTTGTCAAGTGTGACAGTACGAGCTGTCCTGAGCTCCACTTAACGTACCGACAAAAACTCCTCAAAGCTGATCTGATTATCCTTGTTGCGATCGAGTTTCTGGATGATCTGTCGAACCAGGTATCCAGGTACCGAATGTCCAGCGTCTTTGAGGAGCTCATGGAGTTCATAATCGCAGATATGTCCATCGTTGTCCAGATCTTCAGGAACACAAAAATAAACCATTACACACCAGGACATATGGTACAACTAGGGCTGGAACTACTGAAACTTTTTATTACAATTCAAATAATAATGCACATCAGAAGTTAAAAATCACTTGGTTCACACACTGGTTTGAAATTTACTCTTTTAAATTTACTCTTCACAAGCTGTAACCAGCATTTGCCTTACATACTTATTAAATTGTCTAATTAATAACGTACTGTCATGGCAGTATGGTTTTTACTCACCAATTTTCCCAAAGACCTCCCTCATCTCCTCCATCTCCTCCTTTGTTATCTTTCCAGACATGTTTCCGTGATTGACCTGAGGTGGTCAGTCAGAGAAAGGTGAGACTGCGGAGAGGAAAAGAGCATTAAGAGTCATCAACAGGGTCTCGAGAGGAACCCAATCCTCATCAGCCTCCCATAAAACCTCCTTTCAGCCCCTGAAACTTATCGAGACTGCCACAACCTTCTGCGTCTTCAACCAGCGAAGGGATCTGCACCCCCCTTAACTCAAGTCAATCATCTCACTGCTCACTGTTCTGCTGCTCAGATTACAAACCAGTCTCAACTTTTCTGCCTCCTTGCCAACGGAGAAGTGACCTTTCCTCTCCAGGCAGAACAAAAGTCACTCCTCATCTTCTGTCAGGTCTAAAAAGTAGTAAAGTAGAACCTCATACACCCGTTTCCTCACTGATCCCCGCTGATCCCCACCCCCTGCTGATCATATCTACTGTTCTCTTTAGTTTCTCTCTTGAGCTCTTTTCCTTTTCCAAGCTCTCACCCATAATCAAAGTAATTTCCTGTTAGTTCCATTGTAAAGCAACAAGCTCATGCTGTAAAAAAAAAAAGCTGCCAGAGAAATTGAGACTACTCCAGTCTTTAGGTTATTTGATGATTTTATTCACCCCTTTCTGACAAATCTGCTTACTGCAACAGCATGTCCTCCTGACATTTTTTACTATAACCTCTTGCTTTTCTTGCCCTTCAATCTGCTCTACAAATCAAATGTAATCATTTTATTTTAGTGTTAAATAAAACAATCTTTCACACAAACTGTAATGAAAAGCGATGCATCCAGTTTTATGTCACAACGTAACATCTGAGTCTTTTGAGTGTTCTGCTTCTCTGAAATTGATGCTGGTTTCTCATGAAGCTGTTTGGGTTATATTTTTAAAAAAGCAGAGAAAAGTGCCCTCACCCAATAGAGAGATTAATTTGAATGTGTAAAGACTGAAGTCACATAATAAGACTACAGCCAGCGAGACTCAATCTCAGTTGTCTCAGAGTTATTTTGCTCAACCAAAAACACTGTGTTCCTGAACTCCTCTGAGGGAACGCAACCATCTGAAAATCACTGAAAATAAGGAATTCCTCCGAGCACCTCCTTCCCGTTCCGTCGTGGCGGAGGAATGCGTGAGGCCTGGGCAGATCGAGCTTCACTTACAAAGAGGTGAGCAGGGTGTACTGCCTCGCTCTCCAAGGCTAAACTGGTATGATGGCATTCCTCGCGAACACAAGAGGTTCAGAAAACAAAGATGAGGTTTATACTGCCGTTAAACGTTAAACTAAGGATCACAGATTTTTTCCAGACAGAAAAGTGTTCCCATTTCCTGATTTAAAGTACAGATTGTTGATTTTCACAGCATATTAGTCAGAAATCCTGGGCAAGGCCATTTCTAGTTTCCACATGTGCAAAACCATATTAGGGAATACTTGTATGTCCAGTTGTTCAAATGGATCATAAGTCACCTGATTATTAGTAACAATTATCAAAAGTACTTTATGCCTGAACTGTGTTTCTAGTGTTCTGTGGCCACAGCAGCCTCACAGACACACATTCAAGCAGATAAACAATGAACAAACGTCCAGTAACCCTATTTCCTCTTTCATGAATGAAACTATTAATATTACTCATGAAAGATGATCCAACAGTAGCCATGTGGTTTCTGAGATGTGACTCACTTGCTATCATGCTATTCTTACAAAAAAACAAAGTGATGAAATAATAACATTTTGTCTCACGAAATCAAAAATAAGTTTCCCAACAAAGTCATTCAGATGAAATCATGTTTATTCATTTTGAAAAAGGCCCAAAACAGTAGAAAACAGGTTCTCGGTAACAACAGTAACAAGGCCGGATTTGTCACCAACACTAACAGAGAGATACTTTTAAATGCCACTCCATGAGCCACAGAGAACAGGGTGTTTTTCTTTTCCAAAGTAATACTAAATCAGGGCAAGCACAAACTCCTGACTAAACGATTAGGAAAATGACGATGCCAGTGTTGCTATATTTAACTTTTCTCCCGAAGGATGTGAAATGTGGCTGATGAAGTCAGCCCGGCTACAATAAGGGCCGACAAACATTGCCTCCTTTGCCAGCCCTCGTCACACCCTCGACAGAGGGAGAGTGGAAACAGAAGAGAGGTTAAATACATAGAGCACGGGACAGATGGCAGTGGACAAATGTGAGACGTATCACTGGTGGGACAGAAGAATAGAGGGTTTGTGATCACCGTTACAAACCACGGCAATAAATCCTGTGTTAACACTGGAAAGCGAGTTCAGAGTGTCAGCCTCCAAAGACAGTTGCTGTCTTTGACAGCTGGACTGAGAGAAGAGAAAATGCCTGCACTCTTCGACTAAACGCAACAGCAACAACCTAAATGGAGTGGCTCATGTTTGCCTGGAAGCATATCAATACTGCTGATGGAGTTCAAGCACATTACTGAAATGTCAGCGCTCGGCTGCAGGGCAAGAGTTTTAATATCAGAATGATGCTGCCATACTCTTAACTAATAAATACAAAGACAAAAAGTATTGGGAAAAGATTTCCAAATTGCAAGATTTAGCACTTTTAACTAAAAGAGGGATTTAAAATGACCTGCAAAAAAAGCTCCAGAGGGATGCAGTTACATAAAATAAAAACAACAAGTCTTCTACATACATCTGTCCTCCAGGTCACATGATATCAAGCAGTGGACTTGCTTTGTAGTCTGTAAGACATTTCAACACTCATTCAAGAAGCTCTCTCTTGCTCTTGTTTTACAACTAGATATCACCCACAAGCATTTCTTTCTAAGCACCAGCTTTAATTGTTGAGACGAAAACAGCACATTGACGCTGTTTACAATCGCCTCTGATAGATCTTTCAGTCAATTTAAAAGCAGAGGGCTGTTCCCAGATGGCAAAGTTAAATGTGTAGAGCCGACACACCCCGTCCTGCCAGGGTTTCATCCACACAGTTACATGGGAAATGTGAGGCACACAAATAGCTTGGGCACCCTTCCCAAGTGTGGTCAAGTTCATATGCACACACCCAACATAGTCTGCAAGAACATGGACATTTTTATTCAGTCACAATCGCCTGCAGATGTGAGGCAAACTGACTCATAAACACCAAACAGTCTATATCACCAGCCCAGGCCTTTATTTCCTCTTTGGGCTGTGTGGATAAGATAAGCACCACCATACTGACAGGTAAGGAGGAGGTGACGACAACAAATACAGTGTGTAGAGTTTACACAACTCTGACATCATGAGCAGCTGCAAGCATAACGCCCTGGCCTGGGTTTAGAGGTATTATAAAAGCTTACAAAGCTGGGGTATATGGTGAATCATCATGAAAGTATTCAAATGATATGTATCCCTACCCATGAGCAGCTAATCTATATAACCCACTCTCTATATTACACTACTTTTCACCCAATGAAAGGATGTAGCTGTAGTAAAGAATGTCATTAGACAGGTTAGTGCGGTGCTGCTGAAGCAGTTGGGTTAGGCTGTTTCTGCTACAGGTAAGCAGCCACACCTACAAGGGTTTGCCATTACTCAACAAAAGCCCTGTAAAGCATTATCCTTTAAATGCTGCATAATCAGACAGTACAAGGCACAGTGGGTGTGAGATACCACCCTTTCCTCACGCAAACATGACGTGTGCCCTCGAGCAAGACATTGTGAACTGAATTGAAACTGAATTTCTCTGTGGAGATTATTGACTCATTACAATGTTTTTTTGTTGTAGTAGTAGAAGTACAGTAAGTAAAATGTAATCCACTGTACTTTCCACTCACATTTGTCCTGTATGCAGTACTTCCATAAGGGAGGTTATTTCGTCACCACTAAAAATAAAAAATGTGTCCCATCTTCAAATTAGGTACGTGATAAATTTACTTGGCCACAACTCAGCAATGGTTTCACTCACTTAATATTTTGTACGATTCTTCTTTGTACAGAGCCACATTGTTCACAGGATTTTAATTAATTGAATTAATTCAAAAACAAATGAGATTAAAAACATTTTCTATTCAAAAAGTAACAAATTAAGGGGGTTGTACAATCTTGGTGGAGAGTGCTTTCCAACCAGAATTATCTTAAAAACAGCTTTATAAGTTACAAAACTGTACAGCTGAAGAGCACAAAACCAAAAGAAGTAAAAACAAGTGCATCTTATAAGTAACTGGATCACTTTCACTGCGTTGAACGACACGTGAAGGCACCTGTTTAAAACCCTGACAGCGCAGAAAGTGGGGCAACCTGTTAATCTGCACAGGTGTGTGTGTGTGCAAGGGTGGAAACAAAATATAGGCACACTCCCTCCTCCTTCTTGACTGTCTGGTTTGTCTGTACAGAGATACCATCAGACACGTAATGTCTGTGTTTTGAATCTGACTTCAGCTGTTGTAAAGCATAGTACACATACCACACATGCACATGCATGGGCAATTTGACCACCCCAATCAGGTTAATGACTTTTCTTTCCACTAAAGGAAATGCAAACAGCACTTTTCCTACTGCTGACACAATGAACAATACTCCTGTCTTTAACAATTAAAGTATTTTACAACATCTCTTATCAAAGTAGCTGCCGCACATGCAAAACAAGACTTTAGCCAAGGATAGATAATAGGATGTACTGAACAATGTTGTCGAGAATCAACAGCAGTGATGCAGGGGATAGGACCACTGATGAGCAAGTATTTACAACACACGTCTTGTTCCAAGTCACAATATTCATCAAGGTCAAATGCAGGTCTTCCTGATACTATCAGACAGTTTTGTTGTTCAACATTGTCCCAACAGTGATCCATAATTGGGATCCCAGATGTACATGTGCTGCAGCCCCAGATGGCTCTACAGGAAAAATCTGGTCAATCACTCAGAGGAGTAAACAGCTTACATAGACCAGTTTTATGTGAGTGCAAAAAAACTGTGAGTAACTAAGCGGAATGTCTAATTTCACTGTTAAAACCCTCACCAACCTTTCACAACATACTATAACACCCACTTAAACAAAGACCATATAAGAACAATGCCTTTTGGATGATCTATTATCTCAACTCATGTACAGTGAGTGAAATTCCACTTTGCAAATGTCTCATCCAATTTCAAATAAATGTGGCACAGTAAGGGAGGGGTAGATCTATTTAACTGAGGGTAAAACATCCATTAGAATTGTGCTGGCATCATATAAAGTGGCATATAACACTGCAGCATTGCAAATGACCAATTACACTGGGCTTCATCTTGTGTAAACACTGTATGTCTGCGTGTCTGCATGTATGGGTCATTTATGCGCCAGCTTGGGTACCGGGAAGATTTTAAAAATGAGTGCAGGCTCCACCTATGCAGCGGTGTGCTAAAGGAACGAACCTGGTTGTGTCTTACTTGCTCCTTGTTGGGAATATTTGTCATATTCACAAACATGAAGTGATATTTAAAAAATGAAGAAAACATGGAACACATACTTAATTAGCACCTACGCTGAGTTACTTTACCTTATACATTTACCCTATATCTTTGAGTAGTAGTTACTTCTACTAAAAGTTATCTGGTTACAAATTAAAGAAGTCAGAGACTACTTTATGTCCGTATTTCTAGGACCTCTACAGCGCCGTGAGGATGAATAGGCTACAGTGAAGGTGTAGCTAAAGCTAGCCGGTTAGCGACAGACATGCAAGTTTCATGGGCAGGAAACTATCCCTGTTTACTCTTGCAAAATCCAGCCCTCTAAACAGAGAATAACGTCTATCACAGAGAGGAAAGATTAGGACAAGGATGTTATTTTAGTAAACGCTGCTCAGACAAACTCTAGCTTTAAGTAGTTGTTGGTCTACAAGTTGCCAGGAAATTGGTACTCACTGTCGGTGCGCCCGAAATTCCAGACAGCGTCCAGTTTGCAGTCCTGCCTCCTCCACGTAGAGACAAAAGTAGACAGCAGTTGGAATGTTGACCCCGCCCTGTCGGTGACGTCACCGCCAGACGTTGAGCTCCGGTGTATGGAGTACTGTCTGTGCCCAAAACACTAAAGCAAAGTAAAATATTCTTTATATTAGTATGGTAGTATATATATATTTTTTTAAATTAAAGAAGTTTAACAATATTATTTATGTTCATGGTTTTGGTATATTATATATATGTTTTATTGTACATTTCACATGTGTGTATATGTGTATGTACATGGACGTACCGTCTATGACTGTATATTTTCATTTGTAAACATGTTATAGTTTTTTCTGTCTGTTTCTTGAGTTTAAAATGAATTCTGTAAAAATCTAAAGAACATTTGACCTTATGTTGACTTCTGAATATTAATTACTTGATTGTAATTAGGGCACCCCCAGTTTTAAGACAGATAAAGGTAAAGATATGGCCCCAAAAGAGCTAAAGGCTGGCCCTGGAACCAACAAAGTCAGAATACAAACAGATTGAAATCAGTTTGCAGTCAAAATTAGTAGGGTAGTGGCTCGAGGATAGTGTACCAATAAATTATTAATATCCATCCATCCATCAATGATGTTTCTTTGCAGTGTAACATACAAGAAGGTCAGTGTTTGTTGCTGATAGAGGCCTGTTAAGAAGTGGAAGACCTGGGTACCTGGGTTTTCTACATTTTTGATTACTCATGATCAAATGAATAGTTTAAACAAAATAAATGGATGAGGATCTGTTGACCAGTGTATTTTATATTTATATTTCTTGACTTTTGTAGTACTTTTTAAAATATATTTTATTTTCTCTTACTATTGTTTATTGTTATGCACCAAAATGCCAAAGCAAATTCCTTGTATGTGAAAACTTACTTTGCAATAAACCTGATTCTTATTGATGAAACTACAATGGGTGGAAGCAGTCGAAACAAATAAATTAGTCATTTTTCTTATTCCTCTGCTGTGCGTGCAAGTTTATCACTCTTGCAGTAAACAAAATGCAAACGCATTTACAGAGTAGCAATTCGAGAAGGCATGTGTATGTGGAGTTCTGCTTGTGCTGTGTTGAAGGGGAAAAAAAGAAACTGGCTGCTTTGGCAAAGCAATCTGTGATACAAGGAACAGC
The DNA here is from genome assembly GCF_043641665.1 of Enoplosus armatus. Classification (NCBI taxonomy): domain Eukaryota; kingdom Metazoa; phylum Chordata; class Actinopteri; order Centrarchiformes; family Enoplosidae; genus Enoplosus; species Enoplosus armatus. The sequence continues at coordinate 16,414,363 of NC_092192.1, read as the reverse complement.
AGCAGTCTTTGTTATTCAGAAGCCAAATGTATTAAATGGGGAAAAAAAACTCCCAGACTGTTGCTGGAATAGAGAGCTGCAGGGAAGACATTTGATCAAAAGTAGACTGTTAAGACACGATGGTGTGACAATAGAGGAAGGTTAGAAGAAGTCATAATGACGAGAGGTCGGACAATGAAAGAGCAGTCAGTGAAATACTTGAATACTTGAATTATGAGACATGAGTGAGATTATAAGAGCTAATCTCAGGGCAAAGGATAGGCAAGAATTTACACTAAATAATAGCCTAAGAATAATAGATCATTTTTAGGATATATGTTAGTGCAAGGGAATTCATGCTTGTCAAAACTGTAAGCACGAGTACGATGGATCATATATGATAACTATTTTCATGAAAGAAACAGAGAAGAAACAACGAAACGAATATCTGATCCGCACTCCGGGGCAGCAGGTGGCGGTAATGCACGATAGATTAACATTGTAATTTTAACTGAAGCGTGTTAAAAATACTGAAAGAAGAAGAAAGGGACCATTCACTTGTTTTTGCCTACTAACAGCTATGTCCATTGCTAGTGATGAGATACAGAGCGCAGATTGAGAGCGCCATGTTTTTACCAGAATTATGAGAGTATAAGGACTTGAACGACTTCGTTTGTTTACCTGCTTCGCGATATGTCTGCAGCGATGCTGAGGTAAAAACGGCGGAGTGAAATGCGGTTGACTACGACAGAGTAAACGTTAACAGCGAGCTAGCTTAGCAACTAGCTAGCTGTGTGAGCTAACCGCTCATTAGAGCGATACAATAGATAACGGTAATTCTATTTTAATTAGCTACTGACTTAAATTACGTATTGTTAACAGGCATGTAAGGCCATGTGGGTTCGAAACACCCATTTCTTGACGGCTTAGAGGTAATGTTAGCTAATCTTTAGTAGCTATTACCACCTGAAAGATAACTTGGGGTGACCTGAACGTAACCTTAGCTAGCTCAAAATAAAATGTTACACGCAGTTGACAGTCTGTTAGGTGAGGTACACCTTGGTACACAAACAGTCCTGCAATAAGTCCCAGCTTTTGGTCATTTTATCATGGCTGTTGTTTGTGGTGCTGTTGAATTTGAACGGCGTCATGCTGAAAGGTGTTTTCTAATAACGTGTTCACGCTATGTATATTAATCAGGGTGTACTAAAAACTACAAACAGTTTAGTATAACGCAATACAGATCAACAGCATCACAAAGACCCTCGAAAATGACCTCAAATATAAATCAACACCTTTTTAAACTGAACCTTATAATCTCCACGAAGGTAGGAGTTATTGCTGTCACATAAAATAGTATTAGTTTCTGCCTTTTCAATAGAGAGCCCGAATCATGCCACCATGCTGCAATAAGAGCTGTAGGGCTTGAGTGGATAAAACCCACTTTAGACCTGCTACACCCCCTGCCCAAGTAACTAGGGGGACAGTCTTTGTAAAGTCGTTGTAAATCTCTGGACAATATGGAGGACTCTATATTGTTTACTGCATTCTGTAGAAAAGATGTCCTGCTTCACAACACCTGTGGAAGAATGTATGCATGAACAGCTTCATTAGCAATGTTAAAATCCTTTTCTGCCGTCAGGTCATAATCTTAGTCAGTAGCTGTTTCTCACATCAGAGGCTGGATCCTCTGAAGCATGCAGCCCATTTAGGTCCTATGAGGGCTCTGAAGACCAGACTGAGCTGGTGCTTTTTCCCCAACTTAGATGCAGCTTTACAGACACCAAAACACTATGGAGCATTCAGGTGTTTTTTTTTTCTCAATTTCTAAGTCCATTATTGCAAAAGTTAATCACTAATAAGTTGCCCTCAGAAGTCAGCAAAGTACATCAACACACAATACCCAAGTTTACACTATAAGTTGTGATGTTTCACTTCTACACATGATGGATTACTGGTAAAAAAGCATACCACGTTAATGGTAAAATGTCAACATAATTTTCTTTTTCTTTCTTCTACTTTGGTAACTGCCTCTGATTAACATTGGCGTTCATGCCTGTCTTCTGTTTTCATTTCCTGTGGTGGCTTCTTTATTGGTCTAGTGATATGTGATATGTTCATGTAATGACTGATAACCACTTGAACACAAGTATGTGGTAGGTACGTGTTCACATATTTCTAGACTTTCAGAGTTGATGAGGATCACCTGAATGCTCCATTAAACAATTCATTGATGCATTATAAACTGAGATACTGAGAGCTTTAGAGTTTAGGTTGTGTCCTGCAAATTAGGTCAAAAGCTGCATTGCTTAGCTGCATTTGAAGGAGCCTTTGAAATGGGACGGTCTTGTCAGGTTTCATTCATCACTCTCTCAAAGCTGAAACAAAATACTTTGTGAAACATGATATTTTCTTTCCATATTCCAACATAAATTGATGTCTGTTGTACTGCTGTATTGGACTGTAAAAGTTGAGATGTAAATGTTGAATGTGTATTGAGTTGATGCCAATAGTCTTGGACAATAAACTAGTTGATTCCACTAAATTCACTTCAAATTCTGTTCATCAGGCTTTTAACCAACAAGTTGATTAACCAGGTAGCTATTTCTAACTGTCAAGTTTTCCATAACCGCACTCTTTTTTTTCTTGATTGTAGCACCACTACCAAGCTGAATGTATTGGTCAACAAACTGCACGAGTACTTGGCTCATTCCACGGTTGAGGACAGCAATGGCACACCAGCCTCAGAGGATGCTCATGGTACAGAATCTGATTAATCTAACCATGAGCGATGGAAAAGTTCTCATCATGTTTACATGTTTAATAAACATTTTTAACATCTTCTGTTCACAGGTCTCTCAAACAGGAGCTGTTCTGTAGGAAACCCAACAGGTCATGCTGCGGCAGAGGTAACTGACCATTCTTGGTGATTGCCATATCCCTTATCAACTTTTGTACATTGGTGACACTAATGGTGACAGTAATCTCAACCTTAACTGAATCCAGCACAAAATTTGGTCACATTCAGAAATTTAATACTTTTTTCAGTTGCCTCAGTTTTAATACAATAATGACAAGACTTTAAGTATATTGCCATGTTAGAAACCATGTGAAGTTGTAAAGCTCATGACAGACAAGAAGTTAAATTACTGCTTTAAATGTAAAAAAAAAAAAATGATAATGTTGTATACTAACGCTTTATTCACAAGACTCAAAGTCTCCTTTAATTAAATTGTTTCCATAAACTAGCCACTGAGTGAGCATCCCCCTTTGGGACAGTGCTGTGATGGTTTCAACACTTAAAGTGACCCAGATTACCAGTAACAACTAAACTAGTGAACTTTCTTGCTTTGTAGGCTGGAGTGGATAACAAATACTCAAAGAGGTGAGTTGGCATTTCATTTATACCCTGCAAGCGTAGATAAGCATCATAGTATGAAACAGTCCAGATTTAATGCAGCTCATTGCTGAAAATAATGTATGTTGTACTAAAGTGAATGCAGTATATTGCAATTATGATGCACACCATTTGTGCTTAAACCAAATGAAAGTTAGAAACAATAGTCTTGATAATCATATTGAAGGATAATGATGACTTTTCAGGGCCATTAGCTTATACTTGGTTGATACTTTTAAAAACATGGATAACCCGCTGCCTCCTCTTTTACTGTCCAAGTAGGTTGCCAACCTGTGGGAAATGGACTTACGTTTTTTCTGTTTCATTGTTATCACAGAAAACCTTCTGTTGTCATAAAGCACTCTGGACTGGATGAATCTGGGGACTCGAATGCAAGTGAGGACTTGGATTTACCAGTCAGCACAAATGGTCACCTTGATATCACTAGATTGCCAAAAGGTAGGTCTTAAAGTTTCCCTGTTATGTCCCTTATTTACTCTGCCTCATAGCCTTTTCAGTGCAAATTGCAGTGCAAATGATAAATGGTCAAATATTGCCAGTTTTATTATTGGTGTCCTTTGTGCTTCGGTACAGTCATGTGTAAGAATTTGTGTTTTTGTGGACATTTTGGGCGGTGTCCTGGGCTAGAACACTTGTCGTCTACTTGAGTTCTTAAGTACCTGTAAGTGTTTTAGTCTTTCTGACTGCAAGACCTGAAAAATACATTTAGGTTGACACAGGTTGTCATCCTAAATGTGTTTTTTTGTCTGTAGGGTATGTAGGTCTGTCCCCATCTTTAGATTATAATTAGATATTTAATAATGATGGAATACCTTTGATTTATTTGTGGTATGTTTTGTGTACACAGGCACTGTACTAGTGAGGCCTGAAGCTGTTGATAATGGAAGAGATGACTTCAGGGGTCCGGAGTTTCGCAGCCGGAAATCAGGCGTACTGCGGAAAGAGTTTACAAGAAGACGTGGAGGTCAGTCACCACTGGTGTCATAAGATTGCACATCACTTCATGATTACTCAGACAGTCATTTCTTCAACATAATAGAACCTTATAGTGGGCAACAAATGAAACAAAATAAAGGCACTTGTTGGGGTACTCATCCATTAATTGCTTGTGGACAAAAGACACTGAAATACCACTTTAGTGGTCAAAGCAAGCTTCACTTTGTCTCTAAATGCAGCTTGATCATTATTGTGTTGTGAGAGAATTCACTGATACTCTGACAAGTGCTTCACACTCACTCTGCACTGCTTACAACAAGTTTTTGCATCCTAACCAGTGATCTTGCTCATGGACATCTTACCTGGAGAATGTGGTGGATTTAAATAGAGATTGAACAGGGCAGTCTCACACCTTTTTAAGCAACCCATCAAGCCATAATCATAACCATTATGTTGCTAATGACAGTGATGTGCTTTCATAGGAGTTGAACACATGGGAATTGTCAGTTGCACTGCATGTGGCCGACAAGTTAATCACTTCCAGAGAGATTCCTTCTATCGACATCCAGTTCTGAAAGTACTTATTTGCAAGGTGAGTCGGCTTTTTTATGTCAGAAAGAAATCCTTCAGATTCATTATTCAGATGCAAGCAATTTTATTTTTCAGTTTTGAGTGTCATTGAGTGTTTAGTAATTGTTTAGCAAAATATTATATAAATATTATGCAAACTAAAGCCAGTGTGCACGTTAGTCACTCAGTGTCATTTTATATTCAAATGGATAATACATATACTGAGGTAAGTCTGTGTGTCAACAACACAGCAGTTTGACTGATATGATTAGTCAGATCAATATTTAAATTATTATTGAAGGTGTTTGGTTTTAAGAAATTCAATCAAACAATCATTTAAACGACCCATTAGAAATACTTAATCATTGCTAACAAGCATATACAGAGCAATTTATTGATTAATATGTTATGGAATTTAGAGTAGATTTGTAATGTTTATATAAATTCTTTGCATGTTTCTACTATACTTTTTGTCCAAGCTGTCTGTAACTCTTTTATTACATGTTTTGTTTTTGTCAGTCCTGCTACAAGTATTACTTAAGTGATGACATCAGTAAGGACGGAGATGGAATGGATGAGCAATGCAGGTAGGCTTTGTTGTATTTAATATTTGAACTAAACATTTCTCTCAGCTAAGCTTTTATCAACTGTATTTATTATGTCTCATTTTTTCCTCATGCAGATGGTGTGCTGAAGGAGGCAACCTGATCTGTTGTGACTTCTGTAGCAATGCCTTCTGCAAGAAATGTATTCTAAGAAATTTGGGAAGGAAGGAGCTGTCTGGCATCTTGGAGAGCAAATGGTACTGCTATGTATGTAGCCCGGAGCCCCTTTTTGACCTGGTGATGGCCTGTGACAGTGTCCTAGAGAACATGGAGAGTCTGTGGCACCAGCAGCGCAGGAGGAACCGAGTAGAGCCGGAGAAATCTGAACTTTACACCATGTTGCCACACTTACCACAAAACATTCCTTTGGATAAATGGGATCACACTGGCATGGATGGTAATGTGGTGTTCAACTATAACACACTGCAAATTTCTAAGGATATTACCAAGAAGACCAAACATTTAGTGGACTCAACAAACATCTTAAACCGAACATTTGTCAATTTCATTCATTCTGTGACAGCGAACAAACAGACACCTGGTGTTCGCAAGCTGTATCTGAACTCTTTTTTGTCAGTAGTTAAAGGCTTGCGAAAATCACTTGCAGCTCTCGAAGATAGCCTGAAGGAAGAATTCAGCGATTTGGATGTGTTGAGCTGTTGGGAAAAGTTCTTTAGTGAAGACTTTGATGCACAGCCTGTAACACAAGCAGACACAGAGCTGGATATCTCTAATGAAAGATGCTTAAGTGACTTGCAGAAATTGGCAGCTGAACATTTGGAGGATGATGATTCTGACTCCAAGGGTTTCACAGATAGGAGAATTGCACATGACTGTCCTGGGGAAGACATGGTTTCAGATTCACGTGAAGCCAGACAGAGGGCACAAAAGATTGGTCTGAAGCCTTCTGAAAGTGGGGTCAACATGACTAAAAAACTGGTAGTAAAACTTACACCTGTACCAATGGAGCTGGAGCCATCCTCTGACGCCCCGAAGAAGGAGGAGGACATCCACATGAAGGATAAGAAGTCAGAGGGAAAAGATGTATCGGAAGATGAAGAGACAGGTGTTGGTGCTAAAGCTGACAGCAAGATGAGCAATGACAACTCTAGTGCATCTCTACACCTAGAAGAGGAACAAGGTAACAGACGGTCTCCTCGCGTGAAGACAACACCTTTGCGTCGACCAAGTGATGTCAAGGCCAAAACGTCTCTTTCAGCTGCAGACAGTGACAGTGACTCTGACCCCGAGGAAACCCCCAGCACAGTGCCAGCCAAAAACACTGAGGACCAAAGTCTGAGCAGAGCAAGAGATGACTCTGACTCAGATGAAGTCCCTGCAGCTCTGCTTGAGCGAGCAGCTATATCACAAAGCTCTGACGAGCCCCAAAGTAATGAGGAAGGTGGAAAAGCTTCAACTAAGGTGGCCAAGAAATGTCTCTTTTGGCTCACTAAGAACACCCCGATCTCACCGGAGAAGATGCGCCGCAAACGCAAGATGCTGGACCGTTCCCCTGAGTCTGACAGAAGAGTAAAATCTCGAGGGGAAAGTGGAACTGATTCGTCTAGTGATGATCAAAACTCACAGAAGAAAATACACTTGAATACGCTGAGGTCAATAGGGAAGCCTCACCTTGTCAAGAGAGAGGATGAAGGTGTGACCAGAAAGCAGAGTAGGATACAAGCTGGGAAGTGTAAGACTAAATCTCGTCAGCAAGCAATGGAGTCGTCATCCTCATCAAGCGACGATGAACATGATGATGACTCTGGGAGTGACGGAAGTGATCAGAAGATGAAGCCAATCACTGAAGATGTGGCCTTACTGGGGGCAGCAGCATTCCACCAATCATCAGGTGAGTCTTATATTATAGATCTTGATGTATATAATAATAAATATATCTTGTCAACGGTTGTTAGAAGTAGATCACTAGTTTACTACTGGTGGAAAGCTAAATTGCTAATGCTAGCTCCTACTCCCCACTGGATTTATTGGACTATGATGACATGTATTTGTCATTAGTGTGAGTGTTAGCTGCATGTGGCTCTTCAGATCTTGGCTGTTTAATGTGTTGAGCTAAGCTCTTGGCCAACACATGACATTGTTAAAAATATAATTTAAAGATCCACAACTGTGTGGATGTGTTCATCCTACATTCCCACAGGACTAAGAATGCACATATCTCAGGCCAGTGGTTCCCAAACAGGACAGCGGGAAAAGCAGAAGGACGACTCAATGAAATTGATAGGGGATGCCAAATGTGGCTTGAAATTTTGAATTGTTAAAAACTAATAATGACTAATAATATTATTTACTTGCAGCATTGTAATAAAATTTTTGCTGTTAGGAGGCTGTAATTAATGTTATTAGTTCAACCTGTGCTGCTCAAAATGTCTGCTGTGAAAGAGATGTATGAATCTCATTCACTTTTGAACAATAAAGAAATAAGAGTGCTTTGATGCCAACAAGGGTATCAAGATTCATGGTAGCAAGATATGACGATGCTCATCAAGGAACCACTATCTTCGCCACAGGTTGCCTCAGGGGAAGTTGTCTGTGCCACATTGTACTTAATGAGCTCCATAGAGGCAGTTCTGTGACCTACAGTCAGCGCATTTCTTATGGGATAATAGATATGAAGTAGTTTCGCTTGGCATGTCAGTATAATGCACCTTACAGTTCACCCGTGGTGGGTGAACGGGTTTTTTTCTCTGCTGAAACAACATGACTTGCTTAATTAAACTTTTTTGTTTTTGTTTTTGTAGGAGATGAGGAGCAGTCTGGGCCCTCGTGGGCAGCAGAAGATGATGATGATCCAGAAAATAGGTATGGTTCAAAAAGTCCGGATGTAGAGTTTGTAAAACACCATAGGTGTGGAAGAAGGGATGCAACTTCGAACACTGTCATTAAGACTCCGTTGCAGTCTATTCAAACAAGACCAAAACGTAGCTGCAGTAGAGCCCCAGCGATCAAATACACATTCTAGAGGTGCACTGTGAGACTGGAGCTGGCTTGTGAATGATGAGCAACAAACTCTGCTTGTCTGTTTTATTTAGTGTACAATCCGGTATACATGTAAATACGAGAGATACATTTTAATTAAGATTTTTATCATTATTATTTCTTGTATTACCATGCTTGTATTCTTATATACTAAGCTGCCCTTAAAGAGGTCTGAGCATACATTTGAACAATGAACGACACTTTGCCTTACAGCTCAACCTGTTAATGTATTAGAGGTTTGTTTTCAGTGACAGTATTCTAACATATTTAGAAAGTACTCTTCTGTGTTATTACAGAATGCGCAAAGTGCTGCTCAATGTTGTCCTCCATTGAGCAGCACTGTAAACTTAAGTAAATGGAAAATTGTTATTTATAGGTGAAGTATAAAGTTTGATGCCTGCCAGATTGTCTGCACATATTTACATTTCAAAAACAAATTCATTTTTTTGAATCTCCAGAAATTATTAATTGTGAATATGTTTTGTGTTCATTTGTGGTAGACAAGGTGTGCAAAGTTGTAAGCATGTATAAAACTTTCATGCTTCACCTTGACAATCACCTTTTGATATTCTGGTCTAAAAGGAACCCTACATGGTCACAGTTACAGTGTGACAATTTCATATCCTCCTGAGAACCAAGGGAAAAAAGTGTCTTACAATTTCTGTTTTTGTGTGATTTCCTATCTATTTGGGCCTAAAAAAAACACCTTACAATTTTTATTCTTTTAAATATATTTTTTATTTTAATAATAATCTAACATGATCATAAAATGTAATACATTAGCCTGAAACTAAATAAAACATACAAGTTAGTCGTGGCCCACAGAGCAAGACGACTTTGCTGCTCCCTCTCTGCCTCTGACTCTCATCAGATTCTCCTGCATCTTCTTCCTCTCCTTCTTCATCATCATCTTCACCTATCACAGGCTGATACTCATCCTCCTCATCCTTTTCCTCATCTGAAAGCTCTGCTTCACTTCTTTCTCCTACAACAATGTGCAGTCATTAAGTACATTAAAATGGTCCTGGTGTCCACTACAGTTGACATTCATTAAATGCCTGTTATTTCAAAACAGAAATAATGAAACTGTTTTCAGATGTAAAAATATTGTTCTTAACATGTTTATGAACAAGAATATATATAATTATCATGGTAAAAATAGCAATAGATAAAGAATATTTGACTTACCTCTCCTCTTTCCATAAAATGTGGTTGTTGGTATGGCAGCCATCTTGATAGAGGAAAAAAGTAAAGTTCCCAGCATGCAAACCCATCACATGACACATCACTGGAAAGCCCAGGATGTCCCCTACAGAATACTATAGGGCTTGGAAGGGTAACTCCAAATACTTAAGAAAGATACAGGTGAACAAAATGTCCATTATAAAGGACATAAATGAATGGGCCGGGTCTCAGGAGGATATTGCCCTAATTAGGATAAGCTGGCAAAAGGATTGTTTGTTAAAATGTCCAATATGAAGTACTCGGCTCTCTGTAAATACACAGAATTCAGCATCTGAGTTCATTAAGGCACAAAAGTTAGATTTCCTTCCTGCCTCAGCCCCTGTTGATTCTAGCCACAAAATACATTTCGTAATTCTACTACCAACATGACTTCAGCTTCACTTAGGGTAGCATTTTCATGAATGGGCCTGGGTTTGATGCCAGTGTTAATGCGATATTTCAGAGTCTGATTTCTTCCTTTGTTTTGAAAAAGTCTGTAAGGGATGGTATCATTAACATCTGTAAATCTCAGGATTTGTTATAGACTACTCTCAGTCACACTGACAAAAAGTTGGAAAATGTGTAAGCCTAGAAACATTTTCTGGTAATAAACACCCAACCCCCCTCACCCCAAACACCATAAACAGTTGTTACATTTTATTTCCATTGGTGTTGAGTTTTATTGTATGCAAATCATGGTAGACACTGACGTTAACGGCCAATTGCAGTAGATGCGATTTGTTGTGCATGTCAATGACATTCCTGGTGTTTGCACTTGGCTACCATGATGAATAATAAATTTCATTGTGACATAATACTCTATAACCTGGTATGTAGTCTCTCTTCTTTTGAAACTAGTTCACATGCAAGCTGCTAGCTCTGGAGTCGAGAATCAAACAAGTTTATTACTGCTGTTCCAGAAACTACTACTGGGCGACCGACACTCCCGCAATCACACCTAATATAGTTCAGAGCAGGCTTTATGGCAGATTGACACTCACTGGATGTCTTGACTGCTCGTTTGTACTAATTGAATTATGTCAGCACGTGAACATACGTGCATCTGACTTATTCAGTGTACTGGCTTCATTGACTATGTCAAGAGTCTGAAGTTAGAAACACGAGAGCCAGCTGCTGCTTCCCCGAATGATCATAAAGCCGATGAGATTACTCCCACTGTAAATATTTGGGCTATGACGGGTGGAGCTGTCGCTCAGCTTGCCTGTTTATCAATTACATTGATATATTGCTGCTACTATTCCCTTTACACGTATGCAGCACTGACCTGTCTTGTCTATCTTTTAGTGTTGTAATATTTAAAGTACACCTGGTCAAAGTGCTGTTGAGCTTGGGGACATGTACTTTTGCATATACGCAATATGCCACAGTGATATTTTTTCAGCTGTCTTTTTCAGGATTTGTGTCCCCCTACCAAAGTTTTATACTTGTAGATTTCAGAGATGGTGTCACTTTGTTTCTCTGACCGTGCTGCTTTCACAGAGATCTTCTTAAAGGGTTGGCTCACTCAAATTACAAAGGCATATTTTTCCCTTATGGTACCTTTTAGGAGTATCTAGCCACACACACAGTCTCCGTTTTATCTGCTGAGGTTTTGAGATATCCGTCTGAGGTTTCTGACACCGCCCAATAAAACAGAGCTGAATGAAATGTTGTTATTGCTGCTCTGAGGAACAGGGCAGGGTTTGTGCTGAGATGCGTCGGAATAGGAGGTCATGTGACATACGCTGACCCAGAAGGACTTTTCCTCATACAAAACATTACAAAATATGTAGTTGTAAAAACAATGAAGAAAATCTACTGTCACATGCGTTCAGAAGTTACTCTTTGTGTAATTCGAATTTGGCCATGAGTGCTAAAAAAAGTCACCAAAAGCTGCATCAACACATTGTTTTCTTGCCGTGTGTGGGCAGCGCAACCTTAGTTATATGTGTGTGATATGTGCCCAGTGAGCAGCTTTAATTGGAAAGAATGGGCACCACCTTGGAACACTGTATAATGCATCCATGCTCAAAGCACTGAGGAATGACTTTTGAACTTTTTTGAAACCTTTTATTCCAGAGAGGATGTCCTGGATAATCAAAATAATCTAGAGACCTCACTGTCAACAGTGTTCATCAGAGCCATACCAGTGTATTTGAATGTTTTACCCCACTTTCTATACACAGAGTGTACATAACTGCTGACTCTTTTCTAAACCATACTGTTGCTTTTAAAACTGATGAAGGAATTTTTATCATATTTAAAGATGCAGAGACCCTGCTTGACAGGTGAACCCTGCTTTCAAATGTTACTTAGAAGGTTGTATATCTGAGAATTGAGAGTGGGCTGTGAAACAAAAAACACTGTAAACCAAGAAGCGACCAAATTCACATCATTAATGATATTCATTTGTTTCATTCCATGTTTTTTCCAGGATTATGAATGTAGAGTTGTTAGACAGTAGTCACTAAATTCTGGGATATTGTAGCCTACTATCAGTACCAAGTCTGTTTTCAGCTGTGGTGATAGCAAAACGTTATTTTTAGAAAAATGGTCAGCAGAAATGTAAAGTTTACGTTGTTTGTAGTTAGTGGGCAAAAACATGAAAGTACTTTTGTATTCCTTTGAAATCCACACAGCATGCGATTACCAATGGCAATAATGCCAAATTCATGTGTGGCTGTATGTTAATTTTCTTCAGTGTTTTCTGCTTTTTCTGTTTTGTCCCTTTCCCAGTTGAAACGTGTCAAATGAGATCCAAGGCTCTGCTCTGTCACTGCTGTTGTCATCTGGCATTGCTCTACTGTAATACGACTTTTACAATAAACTCTCATTGGACGTTGGATTTAATGTCATTGAAGATGGCAGCTATTCTCTGTCCAGTGATCTGCACTGACAACCCACTTTGAGATCAGGATCGGACCTTTGTGCGCATTGCAGGTTTCTTGGTGAGAAAGGGTTCATGCAGGACGGACAATTGACCAGAGAGTAGACGAACTTGAGCCAGACCCATGTAAGCTGATCGCCTCTTGGGTATCATGGGTAATTACATGTCAGCCCTGTGTTGGGAAGTGCGTGTTGAACACAGGTAGATGTAGAATGGGTGCGTAACTGTACGTAATAATTAGTGGTCAAAACATATGGTATTAAAACCATAACCTTTGTACCTTTTACAAAACATCATGTTTGTCACAAACTCTATCAGATTACTCATTTTTGAAACTAACTTTATGCTCCACTGGAGTGTAAAGGGGTCAATAGGTGGAATAGAGTTTCATAAGTAAACGTTCATGTACAGACTGTGTTAGTAATTTGCTGTTTTTGTGATGCACAGGGCCCCCCCCTTAACACAATGTTAACTGGCTGGTAGTACCAGATGAATATGTTGCCTTCCAGTCAGCTCTCAGTTTGTGTTCAAAAAGCCTATAGCTCTTTAACTGTCAATCAAGATTTATGTCATTTTTATTTTCATTTGGAGAAAAAAATGGACAAAGCAAAAAACGTTGTAGGAAAAAAAGGAAAGTATCCCTCCCATTCCCCAAAGGGGAATATACTAAAAATATGTCTGTTTTTTCTGTGTAGAATACTTGTTTGTTGTAATAAATTCTTACACTTAAAAGCGTCTCTGTCTCATTTTTATCTTAAGTGCTTCCAGTGTTGTGGCAGTTCACTTAAATTGGTCTTCACCAGCAGAGCTTTATATTGGTACATAATGTGGCTTTACCTGAAGGGACTCACTAAAGATATATCTGATCACATTTATAATAGGTTTTTTTTAAGGCTAACAGCTCAAGGACTATTGGCTCCAAACCAGCACTAGAAGAATGATCTTTGTTAAATATTGAAGTCTAACTGTTATTACACTTTATTGTGATTTTTGCCTTGAAGTAGAACAATATCCAGTTGAAGACAATGTTACTGATCATGAAATGAACTTCAGGTACCTTTTCTTTCTTTTCTACTTTTGAAAGAATCGCTAAGAAAATGCTTTTGGCCCAAATCAAAGCCAACTACTCCTCGTGCGATGATATCACCTCGGATGAGGAAACGCAGGAGGATGACTCTGAGTCTGAGGGTGCCAAGAAGGTCAGACAAGGCAATGAGGATAATGGAACAGATGAAAATGGTGAGTCATTTTTTCAAAGTAGCACATTTTTAGCTTTTCTCTTGTGCATCTTTGTTTATAAGCACAAGTATTTCTTTCCAGTTCCAGTTTTAGTCCTATTAACTAATATTTTTCCAGTTGTCAGGTGCCTTTTGTGGGTTATAAAATGATGATAGAATATATCTCTGATACAGGGATAGACTTGGCTTCAGAATCATCTGACATCTCGTCTGATGGGCCCAACTCCAGGCACCATCTTCTCCGCCACAAACTAACCTTAGAGGAGGCAACATCAAATGACAAGGCCGTGGCAGAGAGTGAAGTAGGAAAGCAGGAGAGCAAGAAAAGAACCGGCAGCAAACACCAGAGCTGTAAGGACACCTCTAACATTAGAATCATATCTGTCTGAACAGGGAGTATCTACCCATCTCTAATTTCTGAATTTGATTTCTGTCAAAGCTGATAGTGAAAGTGATGGTGAGAGTATCGAGTCAGAGCTGGAAGACCTTGGGATGAGTGAGGAGCTGAGTCAGTCGGAGGATGAGGCCGGTGAAGATGGACTCAAAAGGTATGTGCATTTCAGCTGCCACTTATCAATGACTTCAAAAACAAAACAAAAAATATGTGTCTGTTCTGATTTTGAATTTCAATTTGCGTTATACCCCTAAAATGACTTCAACTTCAATGGCTTCACTGGGAAATGTACTCAAGTCCTTTAGTTAAGTAAAAGCATGGACATATAGTGTTGTTTGCCTTCTGTTAGAATACAGGGACCTGGATAATCTGATTCAGATTGCTATGTTTACTTCTGATAATGTTACTACAGTACCAGTACTTCAGTATATACTATGTACATGTACTTAGTTAATTTTCATTTCTAATGCTGTTTTCTGTTTAGTTCCAGATTATCCACAAAAGTGAAGGAGTCACCCCGAAGTTACGAACAGAAGAAGCAACAAGTGTCCTACATTTTGTTGTCTGACTCCAACAGTGAAAAGGTAGCAGCTGAGTTATGTTATTTATTAACTATTATAATCTTAAACTCTATCTCCCAGGCGAGGAAAAGGGGGTTGTCTTTGGTGTCTAATAGTGATATTGCTTGTTGGATCTTTCTGTATTTGAGCAGAGTGATAAAGAGGAAACAGATGAAGTGATGAGCGACAGTATAGGCACCCCCAAAGGACGCAAAAAGATCCGCAGAATCATTGAAGATGTCAATCTCCGTGCTGAGACCCAGGAAGCCCTCCGAGAGGAGGAGGAGCGATGCAAACGGTTGGCAGATAGGGAACAACAGATGGAGGACATGAGAGAGGTACTGCATACACAGCAGGTCAAACTGACCATTACACCTCACTGTGTTGATGTTATATCTCGGTAGACTAAATGCTGACCCTGTGTCATTGTTTTCCAGATAATTGTCATAGAGGATGAGTTGTCCCAAGTAGCGTGCCCCATCACCACCAAGCTGGTCCTGGATCAGGACGAGGAGACCAAGAATCCTCTCGTTCAGGTGCACAGGAACCTTGTGACGAGACTGAAGCCTCACCAGGTGGACGGTCAGTTTGTGCTCTCTTTTCACTCTCACTGAGGAGGACATTGTTTTACACTTATGCACAATACTGACATGTTGATGCCAATAACAGCATTAGCGAATACAGTTCCTGCTTCGCTCTTTATGCCAAACTTCACAGACAAAAACCGTCTAATCATTTTTTGAGCAGTAACTAATGTAGACTTTCACAAATCTTCACATCTTAGCAGCATATTTTTACAGTTGAGTCCCATTTTGCGTTCAGACAAAACTTACTTACCGTGTTGTCTTTCTCCAACAGGTGTCAAGTTTATTTGGGATAGTTGTTGTGAGTCTGTGAAGAAGGCCAACTCTTGTCCTGGATCAGGCTGTATACTGGCACACTGCATGGGCCTGGGAAAGACTCTGCAGGTGAAGACATACACATATCCACCTCCAATATTCTCGTTTGCTTTGATTTAAACGGATACACCAAACATTTTAGATATCGCTAGCTTCACAAAATTACAAAGTGCGCCCTGAAATTAACATGATTTTTATGCTTGCTACATGTACATCGCCCATCTTATACTATGCTTTATTGTCTGTGGTCTATGCTTTCATACTCATAGCTGTGTTATTTTATAGGTGGTAACATTCCTCCACACCGTGCTGCTGTCAGACAACCTGAAATTCAGAACAGCCCTTGTCGTGTGTCCGCTTAATACTATCCTCAACTGGGTCAGCGAGTTCAAGAAATGGCAACACAGCATGGGACTGGATAAAGTGCAAGTATGTAAAGCCATTCTGGGCAATACTAAATATTGTGCCTCACATGCTCTTATGTCTCACTCTTTGTTTAACGTGTACATATGTGATTATTGTTCAAACACACAAATATGTCACAGGTTACAGAACTGGTGACAATAAAGCATCCTCCAGAACGACTCAGAGCTCTGCAGAGGTGGCACAGAGACGGAGGTGTTATGATAATGGGGTATGAGATGTACCGTATCCTGTCACTAGCCCAGAAAATCAACGATGAGGAGAATAAGAGAGAGTTAAAGAGCATACTGGTGGATCCAGGTACATTAACTGTGTAATGGCATGATATTATTAAAACATTTTGTTTTATGTGTCATTGCTTTGCTTATTGAAAGTGTTTTGATCTGTCTTCTCTCCTGTGTGTTTTTTTTCCCCAGGTCCAGACTTTGTGGTTTGTGACGAAGGGCACATCCTGCGCAATGAAGCGTCCAATATCTCCAAAGCTATGAATAACATCAAGACCCGACGAAGGGTGGTGCTAACAGGCACACCACTACAAAACAACCTGGAAGAGTGTAAGTCTGCAACACGACGTCATGTTAGATACTGCCATGTGGTTACACTTTGCTTTAAGTGATGTAGAATATAATCCAACCACAGTTATGAGAATTGTGATGTTTTTCGAGTATTCACACTGAGTGAATGTGTGACAATAGAATGAATTGTTAAAGTCACCTCAATTTAAACAGGGTGTGCGGTAATGTGCAATGAGACCTGTCATCTTAATATGCGTTTAAATTTCCTACCTGATATTTCTTTGGCTGTTTGACTGTAGTGTTGGTGCCTTTTTAAAAGGGCTGTTGGCAGATTATTGTGTTTTCTACTTCCTGACTTAACTATAGTTGTTCAAGATGTAAAACAAGTGAGTTTGCTCAAGGTGAATTGGGTTCCCTGATAAAGTCATAACAACTGGAATATTAGCGCTTTTTGGAAAACTAGCCGACAGTTAATTAGTTTGTTTGCTGAAACAAAAACACAATATCAGATGTCATTGATGAGCCAAAGCTGCAGTACTATAACACATTGTGCTTCACTTTTAGATCCAAGTTAATAAATGAAGTGTAGGCATGACGTTTTCACAGATATTTCATTTTAATACATCCTATTGATACACCATATTTTGTTCCCACAGACCACTGCATGGTCAACTTCATCAAGAAGAATCTTCTGGGCTCACTGGGCGAATTCCGAAACCGCTTTATCAACCCCATACAGAACGGCCAGTGTGCCGACTCCACACCAAAAGATGTCCGAATCATGAAGAAGCGAGCACACGTACTTCATGCAATGTTGGCTGGTTGTGTGCAGGTAAAAAAAAAACTGTATACTGTGTGTATATGTACATCATACAGTTTGGTTCTATATTCTCGCTCTTACAACCCTGTTTTGTCTTTTTCTTAGAGAAGAGATTACTCAGAGTTGACTCAGTTTCTGCCTCCTAAGTACGAGTATGTGCTGGCAGTGAGGGTTTCCCCACTTCAGTATCAGTTGTACCGCTACTACCTTGACCATTTCACTGGTAAGAATCTGTCTCCACATAAGAAATGCAGATATACAGTAATTATAGAAGAACATATAAAAGAAAATCTTAGATTGGTGTCATTTGTTATCCAGACTGAATGTTTTTTCTCTGAAATGATAGATGTCTCTGAAATCTGCATATTTATTGGTCAAGACTGTGTTCATGAGTGTTTTCCAGAGCTGTAGTTTGGCCTTACTGAGTGTTGCTTTGTTTAATTATTGTTTTAAATTATTACTTATGGACTATTTTTTCCCCATGTCATAGTCTACTAATTGATAAAGACTCCCGCGCACACTACTTACGACATGTGACATTTACTCATAATGTAACTAATCCAACTCACTAAATCATCAGAGGCTGAGATATGATCATCATCAGCCAATGAGAAAAGGAAGTAAAAGTCAGTAATGGTGTTGTCCTGCACATTTGTTTTTCCAGGTGCGAGTTCCATGACTAACAGAGCAAAAGTGAGGACTGGAGCAAACCTGTTCAAGGACTTTCAGGTGCTCAGTCGAATTTGGACTCATCCCTGGTGCCTTCAGCTCAACTACATCAGCAAAGAAAACAAGGTACCAAAAAAATCACCTTGAACGCATGTAGATTCCTTGTTAGTCTGAGGTAAGGCAAAGCCTTCTTAACTGAACTGTAATTGCAGGGATATTTTGAAAAGAAAAAAGCTAAAGCGGCAGCTCTGCTGAGAAATGAAGAAACCACTGTGGCTGAGAGGTAAGAAATGCTATGCTCATAATCACAGTTTCACTTCATTTGTTTCTCATTAAAGCTTCTGCCTTTGTTGTGGCTTATGGAAATATTCATGTTCAGTTTGGCTAAATCAGGTGGACACCATGCAAATAGTAGAGTCATTTCACGTGTGATCAAAGTCATAGGATGCATCGAAGCAGGCATACATATGTAAAGTTGTATATTCCTGTAATTCTAGTTTGATAAATGTGCAAAACTTTCCAAAAATGAGGTATTGTGTGGGTTGGTGGCAGACAAGGCATCAACTTTGGAATACGTAACAACAAAATGTGAAAGAAATAAAGAGGGGTATGAGTACTTTCTGAAGCCATTTATATACTTTTAATAAACTTTTTTTGCCCGATGTAGTGGACTGAGAGAGACCGAAGCAAAAGAGGGGAATAATGCTGACAGCAGTGCAGCGGTTATTGTTGATGTGTCCAAAGGCACTCCAGCAGTGGAAGGTATTGAAGCTTTATTTGTCTCTAATACTCCAACTCTGTAGCTTGCACACTAATGTAGTTTGTCCTGTGTTATATTCTGTGTAGGAGAGATGGCAACCATTAGCTCCAGGTCTCAGAGTCTAGATGAGGGCTGGTTCAAGAGTCTGATATCAGAAAGGGACGCCAAAATCCTGGAGCACTCAGGGAAGATGGTGCTCCTGTTTGAGATCCTCAGAATGGCTGAAGACCTGGACGAGAAAGTGTACGTTTCTTTTCTGATCTGAAGAAAGTGGTCTGTCAAGATGCTGACTGGTCATCGCATCTAACCAAATCCATCTTCTGCACTTTCAGGCTTGTGTTCAGTCAGTCCTTGATCTCATTAGACCTAATCGAGGATTTCCTTGAGGCCTCTCACCATGCCAGAGACCCATCATCATTCAAAGGTATTCTGTTCATGAAAAGAAAATATGAAAGCACCTAGGAAAAAAAATGTCTTCCTTGATGGTACTTTACGTTTGATTTTTGTGCTTCATTGTTCTCACAGTTGGCAGCTGGATTAAAAACATTGATTACTATCGTCTTGATGGTTCCACCAATGCTACATCAAGGACGAAATGGGCAGATCTGTTCAATAATGCTGCCAATGTTCGGTAGATGACCAATCTTTCTGTATTGACTATACTGGAATAAGAATGACACAGATTCTCTTCTGATTGTATTTTATTGATCTTTATTTTAGCGGCCGATTGTTTCTCATCTCGACGAGAGCAGGCTCACTCGGTATCAACCTCGTTGCTGCCAACAGGGTCATCCTCTTTGATGCCTGCTGGAATCCCTCATATGACATCCAGAGCATATACAGGGTGTACCGCTTCGGTCAGCTCAAACAAGTGTTTGTGTACCGCTTCTTGGCTCAGGCAAGCTCACTGGTCTTCATTCATAGTAACTTGAATCTGACTGTTTGTGATAAACAGAAGAGGAAATGGGTTAGTCTGGTAATTAACTGATTTAACAATATCACTGCAATATTCAAAGTAAAAAGCATAAACTCTGTGCAAAAACACACACTTGGCACTTCTCTTCTTTTGGAACAAAATGTAAGGCTTCTTGAGCTGCAAGTCAGATACATTTGAGGTTTTATGAGATGAATAATTGATCAATGGAATCGGTGCAACAATATTCTGTTCTGCTACATACATTTATGTCCATTTTGTTTTGACTTTCCCCCAGTCTTTAATTTAAGAAATACTGGATAGTTTTGTTTTTCTGTGGTCAGTAAAAAATATTCTAATGAAACTGATACATGGCTGTTGACAGGCTCCTTTTAGGTTATATTCTAAAATTTCAATTCATGACCACTAATGTTTACAGAAACAATAAAACTATGCACTATATATATATATATATATAACATACAATTCATAAACAGCAAAAGGTGAGCCAATTCAATCATCACCATCATTATACCAACAATTCCACAAGAATGAATATATATATATATATATATATATACTGTATATAAACCTTTCAGTCCTGTTTATTATTGCTGTCATTTTCATCACCAGGGCACCATGGAGGAGAAGATCTATGATCGTCAGGTGACCAAGCAGTCTTTGTCCAATCGAGTGGTGGATCAGCAACAGATTGAGAGGCACTTCACCCTTTTTGAACTGACTGAACTTTACACATTTGAGCCAGACCTGCTGGACGACCCAAACTCTAAGAAAAGCAAAAGAACCACCTCTGTTGTGCCAAAGGTGACGTCACCATCTTTATTTTCAGGTTTCTGCTGCTTTGATGCCCTGAAAATATAATACACAGCTGTCTGACACATGCGTACACGTTTTGTTTCTGTTTCTCAGGATACAGTCCTGGCACAGCTACTACAAACATGTAAAGACCAAATAGTGTCCTTCCACGAGCACGAATCTCTGCTGGACCATAAACAAGATGAGGAGCTCAGTGAGGCAGAACGCAAAGCTGCCTGGGCCGAGTACGAGGCCGAGGTAAGAGCTGAGCACTGCAAAGCATAAATCATCATGAGCAGGGCTCTGTCTAATGCTAAAGATTTATGCCCTACACTTTATACACTGTTTTTTATTATATTTCTATGTGCTTACTGTATGTAAATGTATGTTTCTTCCTCAGTCAAACCCAGCCAACCTTCCCGTCAGCTCGAGCCTGAGCACCTTGGAAATGAAGACCAATGAACAGCTGCTGGTATGAATAAATATCATTTTCTTAAACCTTTTCTTAGAACTGCTGCTGGAGACGCTTGTGTTTTATACAACGTATTACATAAAAAATGTCCTTGCAGGAGTTGCTTAACAAGAGCAGAGCAAATGTATCGGTGGCCTTCATGTCACTGCAGAGGATGAGGTCTCACAGTAACGAGGACTACATGTTGCGAGTGGTGAGTGACCTTAAGGTGTCATGGTCATGTGGTGAATGAAAGTATTTTTAATAGTAAAACAGTGTGATTTTCAAAGATACAGTATGTTCATAATCATGAATGGTTATTTTATGAACTTTATTATTATACGGCATCAAGGTGCCCCCTGCAATGGTTGTTCGATCTTCCAACTTTGTGTTTGAGCCTTGAGTCAGAAGCTTTAGTTTGAGGTGTGCTTTTGCCTCCTCCAACCAGCTTTGTTGGTCATCTGTTGACTGACGCAGTAAGCATACTTTGAAATAATGAATCAGTTGATTGTAAGACGACATGAGCATTTGAATTTCTTTCAGTGGAGCATATAAAATGCATTGCAGCACATTACTTGTTAAGTAGTAGAGGATGCAAATGGCTCCTGACACCAACCTTATGTCACAGTTAAGATCAGTTGTGGTCATTTATTTATGTTACAGCGGCAACAGTATCCTCTGCTGCTTGAGGCGGCGGTTCAGATCAAAGCTCTGATTTGGAAACAGTGTGACCAGAAGGAGCAGGAACGAAGACAGGCCTTTTATCGAGACGTTCTTGCACAGCAACAATCAGTAAGTCATTTTACACATGTGAGAGTGTGTATGTCTGTACATACATGTGCAAATAGCCTTTCTCACGTTTCAATCACATCCCTCCACAGCTCACACTCAGCATTCAGGCCATACTGAACAGTCGACGAAATCAAGTGATGCCGGCGACAGTGACCACTGTGAACCAGCCTGGACAGACCTGAAGAAAATCATGTTTTAGTGGGAAAAGAAACTGATGCCTTTGTTCTTCACCACATAGGGACCTTGTTTCATCACTGCTCTGCCAGTGAAATGAATGTATGTTTTACCAATATGGAAAGAGAAGCGCACACTAAGCTCCCGTAGCATTACAACGACATAACAACGACATATCATCAGATGTTATAGAAGATATAGGATTTCATGTCCTCAGTAGCAACGTTCAGGTGCACTGACAGTTTTGTTTATTAATTTTAGTACTTTAACTTACACAGGATATGTAGGTAAGTTGCACAAATGTGCTTTATGAAGAGTTAAGAAACAGGGTAGTTCAGCTGCTTCATACCAGAAATATTGTGAGTTTCACTGTACATGCCTTACTATTTAACTTTTTACTATTGAATTATGGCTAACATGATTGTTACCAGTTGTTATGATTCAGTAATAAATTAACAAAATAACAAACTGAGTCTTGGTATTTTATTTTTATATTTGTCAACTATCAGCAAAATTCAGGCCGTGGCAGAGTTAGCAAATGTTTAGAGCAAAGATATTTTTGTTAGTGTTAATGATGGGAATATCTCTTCACTGTTTTACTAAAAAAAGTCCCATAGGAATATATTTTAATTGTGGTATTGTTCGGGACGATGAATTTGTAATTTTTTGCAAGGGATATAATTTCCTTGTCTTTTCACCACCCTCTGAAATCATATGCATTTTCTGCACCTATGTATCTTAGATGTTATGAATATGTGAAGCTTGCTACACAGCGTCAGTGCTGCATTAACCTTCTTCATGACATAAACCAACATAAGGCGTTCATGCCTCCCTCCCAAGTATCCCCGTAGAAACAGAGCAGCTGTTCAGACACTGAGTTGTTCCCCTGAGAGGAAGGCTCGTGCCCAGAAGTGTATTTGTTAATTAATGAAAGCAAGCCAGCTGCAGTGTTGGAAACCCTTCAAGGTTTCCCTTTAGGCTCCACTTCAACTGACCTTAGTGAAAAGGAAAGTAGTGTGTACAAAACTGTACAGGCCTGGAAAGGATCATATGTATGTAAAAAAAGAGTCTTTACACAGAGGATACATTTCTTATAAATTATATTTTTTGGTGGTATAAAAGGCATTAGTCTGGGGATAAAATCAGAGTAACAGTCTTTGTGCACATACATGTACAGTAGTTCCGTACAGAATTTGGCAGTTTCACTATCATAAAAAAGGTGTTAGTGTTCATACACTCGCATGCACGATCACCATGAAAGTGGTATGGATTTGTGTACACACATACCAATATCCATATCTGCCCCAAGCTATTTCTCTTTGATGAGTATTGTTCCCTTTCACAAATGTTATCCAAGGTTAATATCTTTTATGCTTAAATAGGGTCCACTTAGGTTCAAACAGTAGGAAATGCCATATTTTAATGCACTATGTGGATCAACTAGTTAAAGGTTAATGGTATCAACTATAATGCCTAAAATGCACTGGGAATGTTGAGTTCAGAGTTGAACAGGAAAGAGAAACGTACATTACGACAAACAGATGGAAAATGCTTGATACTTTGGCTGGAATGACATTGTGAAGACATGCATGCAGTCAGTCAGGTCCCAACAGTGTATCCCAACATGCACTGGGCGGAAGAGACAACAGCCCATTACAGGTTTAACTGTTTATGGTTAACAGGTTGATCTACACCCACTGACATATTTGTTTAAATTAGTTGCTTGACTTAAATGTGTTTAGAAAAGGTAAAGATGACGCATACACTCACAGGGAGAAAAAAAGGATCTGGAAGATGAAAGAACGCAACCCGTACTGTCAATCAGATCAAAGGGAAAGGGAAAAAAAGAAAACAACAAACGAGTATAAAATGAAAATAAATTATTCACAGGCTGAGTTACTGCCAACACTTACATCCATGAAACTAGTTTAGTTGGTTTGGTGAGGTGTAAAAAAAGAAAGGATAACACTCAGACACAGTCATCTTTAAGTTAATTCATAAAAACTTGGTATATTAAAAAAATAATTTCAGTCCAGTCATTTACAGTGATGGCTGTAGACTCCTGACGTCCTGGAAGTCTGACCCTCCAGAAGAAGTTTTAGTCTCTTACATGTACACAGATAAACCCATCACTCATGTTTGAAGTTCCTCTGTGCACAGTAAAAAAAGAAACATGGCCTGAGCTCAAAGCTGTGCAGGTGTCAGGGAACATATCCACGCATGTCTTGAGCAGTGGGTTGTGCAGTGGCTTTTAGTGTCCTGTATCCAGGTCCCTCATGTATTCCTGAAGAGCCTGCAGCCTGGCATCAATCTCCGACAGCTCAGCACCTGTATCTATGGAGCTCTCTGGGGTTGGAGATGTAAAATGATCAGATTAGATGTTTTTCCTGCCAATCAAAATCCTTTTATTGCAGGAAAAATGCAGAAGACTAGTGATGCGTTACCTTTGTCTTTCATTCTTTGTGTTGGAGTACTGCATAATGGCTTCCTGGTCAAAAGGCCTCCTCTAGACTAGAAACAGATAAATTACACATTAAACAATAAGCCTGGCGATATTTAATATTTTCTTATTGTCAACAAATCCAATGAAAAGACCAAAACCAACAATGAATTGATCTTCCTTGAATTGAATTGAATCCTGAGTCCTGCCTATACAGCTGAAGCTTGCAACGTATTCCTCTGTGCCATAGAGCTCCATTGTTGTCCCAAAACTATTAAAACACATCAATGAGCTACACTGCTCTTGGTGACACATTCTTTCATTACGATGAACATGGGAACTGTAGTTTATTTTTGTGATTAATCCCCGGCTGAAAATAGTCCAACAAATGCACGATTTGCTCCCTTTTTGCATAACTTTTTTTAAAGAACTACAATTCCCAGATGTTTTAGAAAATGACTGAGGCTTTAAAGAGAAAATCAAACCATATATTTGCAACCTGTTTTAAAGATTTATGTCTTCAGAAGGAACAAATGGGGTTGAGACTGTGAGCCACAGATAAAAAAGGGACAGTCTTGAGAGTAGAACTAACATATTGTTGGTTTGGGTCTTTTCATTGGGAAAATATAGAACAACCCCAACGTTATCCTTTACATATATAAAACAGAGCAGCAATAAACAGAGTACCAGAGTTACATTACCATGTCACTCACCACACTGGGTCCGTTGTAAGTCTGTTTTCTTCCTCTGTGAACACAGAAAAACAGACGTTAAAATAACCAGCTAAAACAACAGAGACTTCACAAAACCTCTATGAGGTAATCCCATCACCTGTACAGAGTTTTGGCCATTTCCTCCATATCCACCAACGAGCTTTCAGAGGAGTTCCTGCTCCCTCTCCGCTCCACAGATAAACTCCTGCCTCGGCTGCCAGGCCGGGACATCTGAGGATAGGCCTCTCTGGAACGTGAACGCCCCCTCTCAGGGACAATTGGCGATGTCAGCATGTCTCTCCGAACCTTCCTCTGTCTGACACGCACACAAAAAACAGGGTTAAAACTATTGTTATTGTCCTGAGCAGCTGCAACATCAAATACTGTCAAAGGGAAAATAATGGAACCAACTTTTTGACATCTGCCTCTTTCTGCCGGCGCTGTCTGTCCTGGATGTAAGCTGTTGGGTCAAAGCGTTGTACCCGTGACCCTGTAAGATGATAGGTGGGAATATTGAGATCCCAAACACATTATCACTCAGTTTTATCAATGTGGTTGAACACAGATATCATGAACAGAGCCAGTACCAGTGGGAGAAGGTGAGGGCCTTGGTATGCGAGCACGTGGTCCCGAGGAGTCCGCTCTTCGCCCTCTTTCCTCTGACCTTCGCCCTCTGTCCTCAATCCGCTCTCTGGATCCCGAGCGAGCCCGGACTGTCCCAAACCCCGACCTCCTCTCGCGGGACAGAGAGCGATAGATCTCCCTATCAACTCGAGAGCTGACGTGACCAGACACCGGAGTCACTCTGCTGCAGACACACAAAGAGGGTGCACGCCAAGTAGGTAAATAAGATTCAGATTTCAACTCCACATTGTACGTGAATGAATGTAAGAGAGAGAGAGAAAGTAAAGATATAGTACACGCTTAGATTGTCTAACCCTCTCCGTAGTAACGCCAGTTCATTGGTGAGACTCTTGACGCGAACACGGAGTGCGCACTCTGATGCTCTCAGCTCATCCAACTAGCCAAGACGGGAAAACAACGTTAAAACCAGCTGAATAACACAGAAAACATCCATCTTTTTCCAGTTGACTACTTTGAGAAGAAGAAGAGGTCCACCTGCTCCACTAGGAGGCGCTGCTCCTGGCCTTTCTTGCTCGCGGAGCGTTGACTTTTGGCCCTCTCCTTGACAAGCTGCTCCTCCAGCGTCCTCACCACATCCCTGACCCGCCAGTCCTCTCGTCCAGATGTGGAACTACTTCCACTGATCTGCAGTCGCTCCAGAACCTTAGCCATGGCCTCCTTCTCTTCTTTCACCAGAGCCAGCCTTGAAAACAGTAGGAGACATCAAAAATAAAGTCCCACACCTCTTCATATTAGTCACGGTGATGGTGATTAAATACAACCCACTCTGCTCGTAGCCGCTGTATCTCTAGTTCTGCTGATCTGTTAACTCCATGAGAGGTGACAGAGCTGAGCTCAGCCCTCAGAGATCTGACTTCCTTCTGCAGGGCGGCAGGGTCAGGCTTACCCACATAGGGCAGGGGTAAAGGGTAGTGTATCCTACAAACAACAAAAAAAAAATAGTAGTTACAAAACACTGAAAAGCTTAATCTGTGACTATGAATATCTTTCCACAGAGACACAAACCTGTCAAACTCCACGGTGTATATGAGGATTAGATATCGTTTGGCAGTGAGAGCAGAGGACTGCTGATGGCCACGAGGACGACTAACCACTCCTGCTTTTCTGTTACGTAGCAGCTCCAGGTCAGCATAGGTCAAGAGGTCAAGTGTAACAGAATCAGTCATCTGCAGAAAAAGCTCAAGTTAACTAAAGAAAAGAAACTTCATGGCCCTCAACTTCAGAAAAAAACTAAACTTATAAAAGATTATACATGTTTTTATGATGGTGGCCTCCTGAGTTTATATTTATTAGCTTTTCATGTGTGCCTGACACTTGTATGACACATGTACAGCAATAAAAATATTTTTACCATTTAATTTACATTTATCATTCAAATACACAGACCATAATAACACTTGTTATTATGGAAACAGTTGTTTCTCTGTCTTTACACATATTTGACTGTAGGTATTACTTTTGCTTTAGCCACAAATGGCCAGACAGACAGTACTGATGTGTGTGGATATGTGTGTGTGCGTGTGTGTGTGCATGTGTACTGTGCTTGTATGTATACGACAGTTCAGTTGAGACCAATTTCTAAATGTGTGCAAATGTTGAACTGTTTCTCTTATTTTCCTCCAGGCCCTGTTTTTGGCCCCTGTTCCTGTGCATTAATGAAAAGGAGAGAAGGAATAAGACAGCTCGGGAGAACTGTACATTTTTCGCTCAAGTGGAAACATTGAACTCGATTGAATGAGTCTCGCCTGAGCTCGCACAGCCTCGAGCAAATCTGTGTCGGTCACATCTTTCTATTGACTTTGTATGCATTTCTAGTCTATTCTATTTTTTCTATTCCATCTCAGTGCACCTTCAAACGTACCTTTCTAACAGCTGATTCCAACATGCTACAGAAAATGGGGAACTGCTTGAAGTTGCCAGTTTTGCGGGTGAGGTCCTCAATGTCTGAAAAAAAGAAGAGGAAATAATTAAATAATGTGACAGACCTTTTGTGCCTGTGATGACATTTAATCCATGATAAATATATGCTACTTACATGCTGGATCAAAGTCCCCCCTCCACTGATCCGCTGTCATTGAGTCAGAGATTTCGACTATCAGCAAACCCTTGTCCACCTCTATCTTCACAGAAAACTCCACTCCTCGAAACACAATATCCTCCATCACCTCAGAGCCCTCCTCCATCGCTCTGGGTCTGTGTAGGAGTAATCAATTATTCCTATGAATTAGGAGCAACTGGAATCCACTAACTCCTCTTCTGTTAAAAAACAAAGCTGGGTGATGTTAGTGTGCTATTTTACAAGCTTCTGTATGGTTACAAATGGCCACATCATTATCATAGAGCTGCATACATCTGATGCTAGGAACAAACTACAAGATCTAATTTCTAACATCTTGCAAAGTCTGCAAAAATGGAGCTATCAACATCATATCAAACATCTTGACAAATTTGGACAAATCCAAACCTGATTCCCTATAGTTTAAATAGGTGAACGAGGGAAATCTGAATGATAGATGCAAAGTTTTTTTTTTTTTTAGTATTTCATAAGTCCACTACTGGTTTCATGGCCACAGAGAAACAGTAGGCAGTGCATATCTCAAATGCATGTCCTGTTTTCTACTTACTAGATTGTAAAGGAAAGTGTGTTATATTTGTATATTTTTAAAAACCTAGTTGTAAAAACATAAAACAAGGGGTGTAACCATTATAGAAAAGGATATATGTCTGTTAGCTAACTGCCACTGGCAGTCTCTTTATCAAAACACACCGCGAGGGGCGGTAGCGAGCCGACAGAGTCCATTTCAAAAGGTGTCATCATTTTTATTGGAAAAAAGTTCTGGTTGGTGGGTCATATCATATGTCGAGGGCTCAGCAAATGTCTACAGTCATGTTTTACGAGGTAAGTTATTAATTATGTCTCTTTTGCTGCGTTACAATGCGTTCAGATTTCGCGCTTGACTTCACTTTCTCCCGTGCAGAGTGAAAGAGACTGACTCGAAGTCTGTGTTAACCTCATCTTTCACTGTAGTTACATGCACAGAAAACAGTACAGACGACCGGGGAGTTACTTGTTTAGCTAACGTTAGTTCACGTTAAGTTTGAGGTCGGCTCTATGGAATTGATAATTGCGGGCGTCTGAAGTAAAACTAACGCAACGTTACCTTTTACTTCTCTGTCAATATTAGATCAGCTAGCAAGAGTTAACATATTCGCTCTGGTACCGTCAACTGACTAACGTTAGCTAAGGTTAGCTAGCATGGACGTTATCGTTAGTTAGCGCTGGGTCACACAAGTTAGTTCATTTGACTCGCAGCTAGCTAACCAAGCTATCTGTATGCGGACCACATAACGGTATTTAGTGTGCGAGTAAACGCCAAACAAAGATACGTTAACGTTACCTTTGGGTGCAGTAATGATCCTTAATGAGGCAAGTTGTCAACACATCACTACTCGTTGGAAAAACCTCGCGGTTCGTTAGCTAGGTTAGGTGAATGAAACAGACAGCCGTTTGATGGGTGGTAACGTTACAATACAGTCCAAAACAATTTGTAAGCCACCGGGCACCGTGGAGACTGGGGCGGTTCAACAACCGGGAACCGTTAAATTCTTCTTCTTCACTCTGCTCTGCCTCTGCTGCCTCTTCCTCTGCCTACATTTGACGGAGACTCTACGCCTCTCAGGCTTATCACTGCCCTCTACAGGTAGTGAGCAGACATTACCTTCACAGTACTGCAAGATGATGCCGACAATGAACAGTGCTGGAAGAAGAATCGAATACTTTACTGAAGTAAAAGTAACAACATAATAATACAAATGTTCCATGTAAAAGCCCTGCATTCAAATGTTGTATCATCACTGATAATGTTGCTGCAGAAAACTGCATATGTGCTTTAAAAATGTAAAATATACTTAAAGCATCACAAGTGAAAGTAACAATTAAAATGGCGTCAGTGTATGTCAGTGGATTATTAAGTTTCGCATTAATTCATAAGCAGCATTTTACTGTTGTAGTTGTTAGTTACAATAGCTAACTTCAACTGCTTTATATACGTTTGGATAGTTTCCTCTCCAACAGTGCATCACATTTTATGAACTGATAACCTTTTGTGTGTGTAAAACCCTAACATGGAATGTAACTATAGTATTTAGAGTTGTCAAATAAATATAGTGGAGTAAAAAGTATTTCCCTCCAGCATGTAGTAGAGTAGAAGTATGAAGTAGCATCTAAGTAAAGTATAAATACATTTTAAAATTGTAATGTAGTATAGTTACTTTCCACCATTGCAAATGAAAACATTAGCCATCTTAGGCATCAAACGTTCATCTCCCATGATATGTTATGATATGATATTCTAACTCACCAAGAATATGTCTCTGTTGTATGATCTGCATGAACAGCCAAGCATCTCTTCATATTTTTGAGGCTGTTACCAGTACATAAAGTATATCAAAGTTATAATAGTGTTAATGACATATAAACAGTGTTCATACAACATTTTCTACACAATCGTAGAATTACATAATTGTGTCAGCATTACATTTTCAAAACTTGGAACCAACTTCCATGTTGACATTGTCCACATCTGTGTGCTCAGCCTTCCACTGTTTGGTTAAGTGGTTAATACCACTTTTCAGTAGAAAACAAGTGCCTCCTGTAAATGTTTGACCTGTTGCATAAGATCAGAGCCGACCCGGTCGTCTGCATGTCTTCACTCAGTCTTGGTGAAGGGCTGTTTCCAAGGAGACGTCGTTCACTCATTAGGCAAACAGTCAACTGACTGAGTCTGAAGTCTGAGGTCCTTGCTGCTTGTATGTGAAGATGCAGAAAAACACATGCAGCAGGGGAGTGTGACCTGGAGTGTGTGTGTGCTAAAGAATGACTGACTGAGGTTTTTTGGTCTTCTGATGCAGAACTCCACATGGAAGAAACACAAAAGTTGCGGGTCTTCATCTCTCCTTGCTATGATTCCCAAGAAACCTCAGCAGTGGCTGCAAGTGGTTGGACATGCAGGTTTGTTTATCCAGTCTCGCTTGTCTTTCATTTTGCTCCTTAGTGGGACTAATTCTGGTAAAAAAAAATATACACAATGTATGTAAGAATAACATGTCTTGTGTGTCATTTCCTCTGAGTCTTCTTTTCCTTGCTTGTCGTCACAGGGAGCTTTCATGTTGGAGATTATGGCACACTGCTGAAGAGGTTTTGTGAGGGGGAGCAACAGTGCTACCTTAGGCTGATGGAGGATGCTTTGAGGCCCTTTGTTCCAGCCTACCACGGTGTGGTGCAGCGGGACGAGCAGGATTACAACATGATTGATAACTTGCTGACCCATTTCAACACACCTGCCATCATGGACTGCAAGATAGGCAGTCGGTAAGTTTTAACGGGTCGATTTTTGTCACTGAGGGCAGCTGAATGAGTGAAGCAGGAAACATATAGTGCAGCACTAATTCTCTAAGGCCTTACAGTTTTTGATATATCCCAAATATCAAGAACTACATCAGCAAAACATAATGATTTAGTAATAAAATCAACAGAAAAAGTTTTCTTCTGAGGAATAATAGTTACATTATAAAACAGCTAGAAATGTAGTAATAGCTTAATTTAGTTGTCAGACAGAGAAAAAAAGATTTTCACGTAAGTAGTATTTCTAAATACTTTTACACTCAAGTAAAAAAAAGCCTTTAATACAATGAATATGCTCACAATAAAGACAGTGAGGCACTGTCCTTCACAGCACATACCGCGAGGAGGAGCTGCTGATGGCCCGAGAACGGCCCCAGCCTCGTAACGACATGTATAAGAAGATGGTGGCTGTGGACCCAGAGGCCCCAACGGTCCAGGAACGAGCCCAGCAGGCAGTACTGAAAACCAGGTACATGCAGTGGAGGGAGACGCTGAGCTCCACAACAACTCTGGGTTTCCGTATCGAAGGATTCAGGGTGAGCTCCGAAGTGTCAAGTGTCATGTCATTGATTCATGTTGATATATATGGAATAAATGCTGTCAGAGTGACAATCTTTGGAAAATGCAGGTTTTTTTCAGCAATAAATTTTCTATTTCTAAATTGTCTATTTTTATAATTTTGCATTATGATGCTGTAATCTGTACGTTTCCTGTGCAGAAGGCAAATGAAGAATGTCACACAAACTTCAAAAGGACCAAAAGCAGAGAGCAAGTGATGGAAGCACTTAACAACTTTGTTGAGTCCAATACACACATTGCAGTGAGTGTGACCTTCACTGACTTTCATTTACTTGTAGATTCGTTTTTCTTTCCTCTCTTGTAAATCTTGTATCTTTCCCTTCAGTGGGGCTATCTGAGGCGGCTGAAACAATTGCGGCAGGTCTTGGAGGCGTCAGACTTCTTCAGAACACACGAGGTTAGATGTTTTGAACAGGTTGATTTTGGAAATGTAAAAGAAAGAACCACTGAGTTTGTTCCATGAAAAGTTCCTTTATTGGACATCAATGGTGTTCATTTTGTAATGGCAGATGTAGGCAGGCCTAGGCTGATAATATACAGTAGCACATTTGTCCAGTGGTGGAAGTTCTTTCTAACAGCTGTATCCCTGCAGGTTGTGGGCAGTTCCTTACTGTTTGTACACGACTGGACAGGCAGAACAGGAGTCTGGATGATTGACTTTGGAAAGACAGTGGCCTTGCCGCCGCACCTCACCTTGGACCACCGCACTCCCTGGGTAGAGGGCAATCGAGAAGATGGCTACCTGTGGGGTCTGGACAACCTCATTGATATACTGGCCAACATGCTGCCACTGACCTGAACACCACTCGAAACGTGTGGAAATTTATTCTCAGTCCTTCCTTCGTCACTCATAAGTGCAGCTCGACTGCAGGTGGACTGGCTTCTGAAGTGGTTGTGTTGTCAGAATTGTGGGAATGAACTGGAATGAATGGATTGGAAAAAACAGTATGAGGGTGTAATTAATGGAAGATGTGCTTAATTACAATAACAACACACAAAATGTGTTGTCAAGTAAATACTTTCCAGAACAGATTTTTGTCAATAAATTAGGCCCACAACATTGGTCAAAAGATCCGACACTAACACTGAGTGTACCCTGTAAGAGCCAAACACAATCTCAGTTTCCAGCCTCTGCAGCAGATGTCCGACCCTCCTGTCTTGAGATGACCTGCTCATTATTTTCAGGAAACAGGTAGCACTGGCAATTATAAGCTAAAGATTTGACTGCCCCCTCTGGTTTGGGATGATCAGATAAATGTCACACTGTGTCATTAAAATGGTGCTAAAACTATGATGCTAAAGGGTGGACTGATTTCCTACATTTTTTGCCTCACTATTTTCATTATTCATAATCATAATAAGGTTTAAATGCTGTATTTAAATGCATCGTATATAATGGTTTTCACACATTACATTGTGAAATCATTTCACCATGTATGCACTCCAGTTAGGACATTCCACCGTTAACAAAATACTGTTCTATACTATACTATACTTCAGTGGATGTCAATGTCTAGTTATGAGTCCAACTGTTAGTAGTTGAGACCAATATGAAGTAGGGTGTTCCTTGTGGTCCAGCAAGATTAGACCTTCGCACGTAGTGATTTATGGGGTTCATTTTCACATTGAATTTTATATTATTTTCAGTCTTTGTATTTTTAATTACAAGTATCGGTCAGTGGGTCCACCACTTTTTTAATTGTTGTAGATTGTAATTTTTGCTTTTCTGCTTTCATACATTACAACTGATCAATCTAAATGAAACAATCAGCCTGACAAATTGCCTTTTGGCTAAATTGCGCATTAACAGCACTGTTTATTCACATGCAGTGTCCCTAAATAAACCAAATAAGTAACAAAGATATATACTTAAGTAAATTCTATGTTTACATTGGTTGGGAGTACTTGAAAGGTAATAGCACATTGTATAATGCATTGTTAATGTGTGCCAATGTCATGTTTAAATCCTGAATCCTGAATTATATATATAAATTATATATATTTATATGTTACATGGAGAACAAAATTAAATCATCATCATCTAAAAACTCTTTTACAAAGACATTTTATATTTTATAGTTTAGTTATTTTAAAAAGTAGAAAGGGTAGTGTTTGCAGAAAATAATGCATTGATGTATTTATCAATGCGTACATATTTACAGTCATTAAAATATCATGTAAAAGTGATAGATACGCAGTACTGTAATCCTGAACAAATCAGAATACAAATCAAACTCTGAAGTTCAACACCTGATACAGAGCCGACTGGTGAGATGAAGGCAGATGTGCTCTCTGTCTTCCACACCTGTCCACTCCTGTCATTCAGCCATCAGACGGCAGGCAGAGGGAACCCCTGCCCTTACGTGCAGCACCAGACGAGATTAAAGGGACGAACAGACAGAGAAACTGAAAGTCATGCTCAACAAATCCTCCCACACAGTCTGCAGCAACAACAAAAAGCCCTCTGAGAGGGGCTTCAAGCTGCACAGCACAACCACAGTCTGATGTGCTGGCTGCTGAGCAAACCCCACTGGAGCAGCTTTGAGTTGAGTGCTTTGCTCAAGGGAATCTCAGCGGTGATAGAGGATACAGGAAGCTCTGCTCTTATATTTCCCCCCACTTAAATTGATCCTGCTGAACTGGTGAGCTTCTGGGTCACATGACACTTTGTTTAGGCCACTAAACATTAGTTTCAGCAGCAGAGGAGAACCAAGGTTGATGTTACACTCCAATCAGGACTTGAAACACCTTGGCAGAGTGATTAAAGGACCAATTATATGAAGCAAACCTTTTGTCACCTGTCGCTCTTTAAGGTTGAATTAAAGTGAGGTGTGATGAAGGCTTGGCAAAGAGGAATAGTGCTTTTAAAATGAAGAGATGACTGCAGCAGTCAGGGTGTGCTCAAAGACGGAGGGGGTGGGCAGAGGATGATGATGTCAGTGTGTGACAGATGAAACATCAGACAGCCTTTCAGTTTGCACAAAAAAACACAAGAGCCTTCCTCTCGCTGGTCATTGTTCAGCAGATCCATGGAGCGAGCGCAGCAGACCAGCAGCGCTCAGGGAGACCAGGTACTATGTGTTCGTTTTTTACTTTAAACTTTGACTATGTGATGTGTGTGTGGGTTACATATCACCATATATCATCTGACTAAAAGGTTTTCATGAATTTAGTGTTTTTTTAAAATTATGAACAGCTTTATGATATACTGACTTAACCAAAGCTCAGCACGTTTTCAGTCAGATCTTTGTGGTTGAAATCAATTAGTATTAATAAGGGGGAAAAATAAAATACATACATTTTTGCTAAATAGAATAATAATAAAATATTTCCATTGTAGTAAACATACTACTAATATATCCTCTGTTTTGTTTTGTTTTCTTACAGGCTATATTCTCTTCAGATGCATCATTTTTCTCCTAAATGATCAAACCTCATCCAACAGATGTTTTTCAAACCTGTGCAGTTTTAGAGCCACATGCATTACTGTCTATGTAAACCAAAAGTGCTTTATATAGCCAGTGCATGTGTGTTTTGTGGCAGGTGATGCATGTACATACTGTGAGTGTGTGACTGGTGGAGGCGGTGCATGTTGTTGCAGTGGTGTGTCTGTGCTGCTGCTGTGCT
Source organism: Enoplosus armatus (assembly GCF_043641665.1). NCBI lineage: Eukaryota > Metazoa > Chordata > Actinopteri > Centrarchiformes > Enoplosidae > Enoplosus > Enoplosus armatus. The sequence continues at coordinate 16,378,912 of NC_092192.1, read as the reverse complement.
CATGGCTCAGAGGAGGGCTGCTGGTGGCTGCTGCTGCCCTAGGGCGCCCATGAATGAAGACAATGCCCGTTTCTGCCTGCTGGCCGGGCTCATCCTGCTCTACTTATTGTGCGGGGCGGCCATCTTCTCAGCCCTGGAATACCCCTTTGAGCTGCATGCCCGCCACCTCTGGAAGCAACAGCTGGACAACTTCACCCGGCGATATAGGGTCAACCTGGGCGCCCTGCACACTCTGCTGCGGCAGTACGAGGAGGCAAACGGAGCTGGGATCAGAGTGGACACACTGAGGCCCCGCTGGGACTTTTCTGGAGCTTTCTACTTTGTGGGCACAGTGGTGTCTACTATTGGTAAGTCTTGAAGCTTTTTTGATCTTTTGAGATGCTAATTTGAAAGTTCTTAGATGATCCTTACGTGATACTGACCCCAAATTGTTTGTGAACCTTGACCTTTTAACCTTTGATTTTGTCTTTCTCTTCTCCAGGCTTTGGCATGACCACACCAGCGACCATAGCTGGAAAAATTTTCTTAATCTTCTATGGTCTCATAGGCTGTGCTGCCACCATCCTCTTCTTCAATCTCTTCCTGGAGAGGATCATCACCATGTTAGCTTACATCATGCGCTGGTGTCATGAGCGCCGGCTGAGGTGTGCTGGAGTCGGGGTGGTGTCGAGTAGGGAGGAGTCGTCTGGCGAGGAGGACAGCCTGGAAGGCTGGAAACCATCAGTCTATTACGTGATGCTGATCCTGGGTGTGGCATCGGTTGTGATTGCATGCAGTGCCTCCACTCTGTACAGCTCCATGGAGAACTGGAGCTACGTGGACTCCCTCTACTTCTGTTTTGTGGCCTTCAGCACCATTGGCTTTGGGGACCTGGTGAGCAGTCAGAGGCAGCAGTATGAGTCCCAGGAGGCCTACCGGCTCGGGAACTGCCTTTTCATCTTAATGGGGGTGTGTTGTATCTACTCACTTTTCAATGTCATTTCTATTATCATCAAACAAACTCTCACCTGGATCGTGGGTAAGCTGGTTTGCTCGGGGCGGCATCAGCCCTGCTCCTGCTCTACAGCTAGCTGCCGGTGGCTTTGCTGCCCCTGTCTCCAGAACAAAAAACACAACCAGAGGCGTCTGCCTGCACACCTCAGGCAAAAACGCTTAAAACGCAACACCGTGCAGCCCATCTCATCCCATTGCCCTGCAGGAAGACACCGCTACACGGAGGGCTCGGTGGAGACCGTGTGTGACAGCGAGACGGATGCAGGTGCAGTGGCTGATGGGGTTTATGTGGGCCGTCGTCTGTCGGGAGAGATGATCTCTGTCAATGAGTTCATGGTGTCCAATAAGGTGTCTCTTGCACTGCTGCAGAAGCAGCTGAGTGAAACAGCTCATCAGGGCCCACGGCAGAGCTACAGCCATCAAAATGGATTCTCTGGTGGTGTGGGGGCCTTGGCCATAATGAATAATCGCCTACAGGAAACCAGTGTGGATAGGTAACACCACTGAGATGCTATTCTTGTGTACATTGCTTTGGGTTCTCTATAGTGGAGTCTCAATCCAACCATTTTCCTTACCGAGTGATTACAAGAAAATCTATAATTTGTCCTCTCAGTAGGACAAAACCAAATTCTAAGAATAGAATTTTTTTCTTCTAATTAGCATCAGTTCAGCACCTCTCTGAGCAGTTTCAGTGGAAGTCTATGCAGACAGTAGCAGACATCATATAATTGAATACATTTTGTTCTGTGTAGAGAAAGAGAGCAGACAGACGAATACAATTTAAAGAATTCAACATCACTGTGAAAAGGGGTCTGATGTCCTGAAGTGATTGGCTCATACAAAAGCAATCAGATGAAAGAAGCAGTGGAGGACCACTTTAAGGGGACTGCTGATTTAAGAGTGCTGCACACGTCCCCTGAGCTCCTCAATAAATGTGGCTATACGTGAGGTGGTAGTCAGTGTTAGTGGCATAAACACAGTGTCTACAGTTGACAACTAGCTGCATATATAAAACATTTGAATTGTGATTTGTATTTAAACAGAGCTTCTCAAACCCACTACAGGAGCTCAGGAGCACTGAGAAAGAGACATTTTTATTTGTTGATTGCTCTACAAGTTGCCCATCTTGTTTCATCAACGCATGTCATTGAAATTCAAAGTAATCACGAAAGAGCGCTGAGATCCAGGGTTTTCAATAGAGCACATCTAATCAAACGTGGCCTGTAGAGGACGTCCTTATGTCACTAAGTGCTGTACAGATCACATCAACAGAGCGGAGAGTAAGATTCAGGCTCTCCTTGTCTAACTGGAGGAGATCCTTTACTATGCAAGAAAACCCATTTTAATTCATCCTGTGTATCATCTGTGTGGTGAGTTTTCATCAGTGCTTGGGATAATGAGAAAAGCTTCCTCCTTAGAGATCTTACAAGAAACAAAATCATCCATTTTCCTCTAGTGGTCTTCCTTGACTGTTACTAATTTCAAAACAATGACAAAAATAGTTCCTCAGTAAGGTATTGTGGCTAAAAATACGGCAAATTGTCAGTTAAATATTCTTTATTTAGGTTTAAAACAGTCATGACTCTTAACATGTAACGTCTACACGCAGAAAATTACTCACTGAAATATTGTAACAATGATGCAGATAAATTGACCCATCGTGAAACCGACCTGTTCTGATGCTGTTTGTTTTATCAACTATATAAAAGATGAATAAGGCAGCACAGTACATATCATCCAACTTATGGAAAAAACACATTTCACATACACTGTATTGAAGAATGTGTTTAGAAATAGGGTTAATATATTGAGAGAATTGCAAAAAATGTATACATGTAGATTTTAATCATGTAAAATATATATTGATTGGTCAGTAAATATAGATTTGAGGGTGTGTTGCCAATTCTTTTGATACTTTTAATTATGTTTTTGGTCATAATCAAACCGCAACATGCTTTGTAGTTCTTTTGATAATAATCTATCAAATTATTTTAACAAATAACTCATTTTCCAAACGTCACTCCAGCCAAGTGGATCTCATTCTACATGTTTAAAATAAACATAAAATTTGTAAAAGTAAACAGCTCTTCAAGAAGAGTTTAGATTTTGTGTGGAATGTATTTTTTCTTGACTAAGTGTGTGTGTATGTGTTGAGATTGAATTAGTAGAATTAAATGTTTAATCAGTGTTTATTTGCCTGTCACTTTCGACCATGAGGGAAAAAGATTCATTTGTGCATTCCCATCAGATGGCCAGCTGTTAGCACTGTTAGCACTCTCTGTTGAAACAAATGGATACATGTTAGCTTTTGGCTAGCACTGACAATGTTTCAGTCAACATATCTTTCCTTAAATTCTTATATTATATCTATTCTTAAAATATCTTCTTTAAAATATAGCACAACATATAATCATGTTCCTTATTTTATCCAATGAAAATGTACAATTTCACAGTTGGCTGTTATTCATTTGAAATTATCATCTGTATCTGCATCATTTTGCTGAATATGAGGCAGAAGTTTGTTGCTGGATCAGTGTCTCTGAGTACGTTTTACAAAATGTCCTTCTTGTATAAATATAAACTGTATCAGGCTTTATTAGATCTATTTTTGCATTGTATTTGTTATGACAAGATTCTGCTCGCTGGCATGATGTAAACAAACGTCCCTGTCTGTTAATCAGCTCCCTTTTTGTCAAATTGCACACATGAAGAAAACAGTTTTAATATTGACATTAATTACAGTCCCTCCATGGATTCTTGGAGACAAAATCCTGCTGGGCTTCTCAGGAGCCTCCCAGGCCCTGGACAGACAGGTAATGGAGAAAATAATGGTGAATATACCGTGCGCAGTGAAGGAAATAACATGTCCTCTAATGGTTAGAATGGGACAGATGTGTAGTTTGTACTCACATTTGGCAGTGTGGGCTTGTGTGTCTCTCTTTGTTGATAGTAAGCAGAAATAATGCAGTTCCTTCTGTAACACACGCAAGTTACATGGTGTAATTTCCCAAAACAGGGTATAAATGCACACACGCATACACATACACACTCATTTTGTGTCTCTTACTTGCTCTGAATGCCTCCACCTGGTGGTAATCCAGGGATGACAGTAGATGCGAGGACTGTGAGGACAGACAGCAGGTCAGGCTCCTCCCCTCTGGCACACAGCTCATTATATATCTCTGTCAGATATTAAAGCAACAACGTAGAAACAACAAATATAAGCACATTTGGCAATTCTTTCAAGTCTTACATGCAGAGTAAAGAATAAGCCTGCAGTTATTCTTTATTTTTGATATTAATAACAAAACAACAAAGCATCTGTCTCTCAGTGATTTCAGCCCCAAGCCTATTGGTTCTTGCCAAAGACTTAGCTTTTTAAAAAAGTAGATTTGTAGATTTGAGCAAACGTTACTTTAACAGAGGTAAATAGTGCATCTGTTTTCAGATGCAGATTAATTAATTAATTTGGCTACACAGATGATACTTGTTATTGTAAGCAGGATCAATTCATTGTTGATTTTGGTCTTTTCGTGGGATTTGTTGACAACAAGAAATATATAGAACATCATAGCCTTATACTTAAAAAGATTAAAGTGCAGGACAAGTACAGATGAGTCTTGTCTCAATGCGCTTCAATTGCAAACCATAAACCTCAAAAAACAGAAAAGTGTCAAAATGCCCAAATGTCCAAATGCCTAATATGACAGTACATTGCCAGTACGTTGCCACACACCTGCTACTTTGGACTCCAGCAGGTCTTCCAGCTCGGCCTCCTGGTGTAACGCCTCTGCTGACAGCTGGGGGGCTCCAGGGAAGCACAGCAGAATGATGCTGATGTTGTCCAAGCTGCCCTGTGGAGCGAAGCGGCATCAACAGAGTTGAGTCATGATGTCTGACCTCACAAATGTCAACATAACAAACATTATTTCATCCTGGGTGAACAATTTTAGATATAGATCATTTTCACCTCAAGGTTTGTGCACCAGTGTCACACGGATGCAGTGGAGCAGGAAAATGGAAATGAAGCTGTGACATTTTGAGGTCATTGTGCAGATCCAAACTGAAGCACTGTTACATAACACAGTGACATGATGGCCAAACAGACTGCAGCATGGATATTAACGTGTGCACATGTGGTCCATGTCTATCCTGATAAACCCAATGTCGTTTATTAATTGCCTTGAGGTTCTGTGAATCCTGGGATGAGTTTAATGACGAATGAATGTTTCACTTGTTTCAACAATTATTCTCCCTCTCTGGTCTGAAATTATTCCTTAGGTATAAGGACGGTACAATGAGCAATTATGTGTTCTTGAACATCAACCTTCAACCGTCTGACACTCTCAGAGTGAGAGTGGCTGAAATGAGTCCTTATAGAACCCAGAATAATCCCATCTAACCTGTTCTGACACCTCTGCAGTCTATTTTAAGGTGGTCTGTCACACTATTATACCATGTATAGCATCCACAGTCTAAATGAGACTGAACCAAACCAGAGCTGCTGCTTTAGTATAAATGCGCTATTACAGCCAAAGACACTATTCTCTGGTTCAATTTTAGACCTTTGTTACCTTATGGGTACAAATGTGTTTAAAATGGCTATAATCAATATATATATATATATATGTATAATATAAATAAAGTACAATAAAGGGGTCGCTCATAGTGACAAACCCACAGAAAATTATTACTCAACTCTGCTATTCCCCTCAGCTCTACAGAGCATTTTAGCATCCTTCAGCTGTTGTTTTGTTTTCTCGTACCCTGCACTGCACCAAATGGCTGACAGACAGTTAGCAACTAGCTAACGAAGAAAGCGGAACAGAACCAGATACTTTTCTCAGGAGTTGGAGGAGAGCGTAGTTTGCCATATCGACTCAAAAGAGGATCATATTTCAATGTTACTTAGCACATATTTCACCAACTTAAACTTCCAAACCAGTGGATTTTCTCATTCATCATGATTGAGTAGGTGTATGTACTATTAATCAAAGAGAAACTGTCCCTGAGTTGCCCTCATAAAGCTGAACTCTTTTCTCAAAAAGTGGAATGACCCCGGCAACCTTCAGATTAAGCCAAACCAACTCAACACAGACACAATTTAAGGGATTATGTTATTACATAAAATCCACAACCCATTAAAAATGATGTAACACAGTTTTACACTGGTTTGTGTTTATAATCAAGGATTTGCTATTTTAACTACTGAACATGTAGAAATGCACAAGGTGCTGGGTCACTTTGTTACTGAAAGGGATTGAGATAACACGCACACTGCTTCTGACCTTATAGAGACAGAGGTCAATGACTTGGGTGCAGACATCCCTCAGGTCAGTGCAGACACGCAGCCGGTTGTGGATGAAGGCGCACAGCTCTTCGTTGCTGATGGTGTCCCACACTCCGTCGCAGGCAAGCACCAGGAACTCATCTGCCGGTGAGCGCTCCACCACACACACTTCTGGCTCTGGTGACACCATCTGCTGGATGGGCGTCCGGTTCTCTGCCCCCTTGTAGCTGAAGTCCCCCAGAGCACGGGACACTGCCAGGGAGCCGTTGATCCGCTGGATGGTCACGGATCCACCTGCGTTCTCAATGCGCTCTTTCTCCAGAGGGCTGTAAGGTTTGTGGTCCTCAGTGGAGAAGCAAACCTGGCCAGACCGGCACAGCATGGCCCTTGAGTCGCCACAGTTGGCGAAGTAGATGTAATATGGTGAGATGAGAGTGGCCACCACAGTGGTGCCACCCCTCTCCCAGCCTTCTCGACGGGCCACAGAGTGCAGGTGTTTGTCTGTTTGCAGGAAGCCCTCGATGATGGCTCCTCTCACCTTTTCAGGGTCGTCCTCTGGACCCATTCCACCTGTGTGCAAAAACAGATACAATGTTGGAACACCTTGTGCTTTCTGGATCCAGCATGCCATAAAAACACATCATTACATAGAATAGGACAGATGTTTGCTGAAAGCTATGAAACATGATCAGCCATGTTATTGATGTCGAATAACAGGAGAAAATGATCTCTCTTTCACTGTAATAAGCACCTTTTCTCCAGGAAAAATACGGTTCAAGATCAGAATGTCTATGAATAACATAGCTGAGCATTATTACAAACAATCAAAGTTAATCAAAGTTAACAACAGGTTTGATTCAATCTTTTATAATCATCTTTTATCAATCAATCATGTATTTTCAGTTGCATATCTTTCACCTGTGGCCAGGATGTCACCCAGAAGGTGCTGGGAGCAGTACTGTGCCACCGTGCTGCCCGCATGACCATCGAACACAGCGAAGAAGCTCCAGTCGGCCAGCTCTCCACCCAGCTGTGGCACACAGTTGTGGAAGTCCTCCATGTTGGCCCTCCAGCCCTGCATGCTTCCCAGGGCGTAGGTGAGGCCCCAGCGGGCGCAGCCCTCCTCTGCTAGCTTGTCCAGGACCGGCCGGTCCAGGTAGGGGCTGGGGATGACCTCCTCCTTCTCCCCCTCCCCTGGCTGCTCTCCCTCTGCTGCTCCTCCACGGCCCCCCTTGAAGAAAGAGCTGACCCTCTTCTCCGTCTCCTTCACCAGCTGCCGCATAAACGCAGGCATCTCCACGCTGCCTTTCCTGGATGTCCTCATAGCTCTTATGCACAGCTGATGTGAGGAGAATCTTCTTTTATCCCGGCCCCCGGTGTTTGTGGCTGGGACGGAGGGCTGAGCTAGGCCTGACGCTCTAGGGCTCAGAGCATGGCTGCCTGAGCTGATGGATGTTCTCAGTGCTGGCTGCTCACCCTCCTCTCCCTGCTCATCTCCTTCCTCTCCTCTCTCCTCTCCCTCTCTGGAGACCTCACTGATCAGCGCTTTCTCCTCCACTCATCCTTCCTCTCCTCCTTGTTTGGTCTCTCCTCTGTGCTGCTGTGATTTCACCTTCTCCCTCGCTTTTTCATCGCTCTTCCCTCTTTCACCAGCTCTCCCCTTGCCTTGTTATTTTCCCCTGCCTCCGCTGTGATTGGTTGGCTATTTGTGTGCACCAATCAGTATAGCTTACATCGCCTCTGTCATGTCTGAGCTCACCCTCTCTCTCCGTCCTCCTATCTGCAGCTCTGTCCCTCCCACATCTATGATAATCTCAACCTTTGATCGGGTGGGATTATGGGCTGCCACGGCTGTGGATTACAGGACTGTCGGCCATTTAGCACACAGTGTGTGACTGACGAAGAGGAGACACGAGAAGGAAGTCTTATTTCATTATGCACACAGATGATTCCTTTAAACTGATATTTCCCTGTTATACATTGAACATGGTGACAGTGCATGTAATGTACCTCCGCAGGGATTCATGACTGATCATCCACCAATTAAAACCTGAAATCAGAGCTGCATTCATTCTTTAATTGTGAGTCAGATTGGACTCAAGGTTGCACTGTTTTTGCATCCACAATCTCTGTAATGTAATAAAATATTTTGAATGTTATTATTGTGTTTGTATTATTTTATCATTGTGTATCACATGTTTAGTGACTGATATTATTCAGGAAAATATGAAGGACTGAACTGTTCTATCTAAATATTGATTTTGTAAATTATACATTCAAATGCATTCATGGCTCATCCAATTCTCTTCGCACTATATTTTTGTTACTTCATATGTCAATAAAGCAAACTCTGTTATATGCTGGATGTGGTTATTAAGCATGGGTGTAAAATGATCAGCAGTTCTGTTTCAGAATCAGAATCAGAAATACTTCAATAAAGTATGTTTAAACTCTTTCTAAAATATGATTGCAAAGAAAAAACATCAACATCATTAGCTACAAATGTGTATGTTTTCTATCTTGAGAAAATTGGAAAAAATAAAGGGGAAAAGATGGCTGCATTTCCTGACAGTCTATTTTATATTGCACGAGCAGAAATGTGATTTTGGTTTTTCATGATTATGCATGTCACCACGACATGTCTTACATCTGTTTTGTTTGGCACTCTTCCCCAAATGACTGCTTCAATCTGTGGAGTCAGCCAGGCTCACATCGCCTCTTTCTGTAATTCTCCACATACTTTGGTTTAAGGGCTTTGGTTTAGATGGATATTTAAAGGAGCAAAGGATGGAGAAACAGTTTTAAATGTTTCCTCAAACTCACTTGTCATGATGGTGTTAAAGCAGCTTGTCACAGGGGGACACACAATAGAAACACACCTCTGACTTTGTGTCAGTGTCCCAGGAGATACATGAACATGGTACATTCTGCAAAAAGTGCTATTTTGAAGGAGCAAAATAAGCAGATCAACATCTTTAGTCACAGCAGCAAAATGTACAGTTATACGGCTGTAGATGAGTTTGAGCAGCTGCGTCACACTGAAGGAAAATTAATGATCCGGAGGAAGTCCAGCCAGAGTGTGCTGTGTTTCTAGTCATGATTCAGGCTGTATTATAAATGCATTAGTTTGTCATGAATGCTGCAGTATACGGCTGGAGGAGATAGCAGCCATACTAGCCGTGGCTGTGTTCTTGCGATCCTGATCGGTGATGAATTTGACATTAAAAGCAGTTTCTCACTGACGTGGCTGCATGCGAAGGCCTCTGGGTGCAGGTCGGCCTCCAACTGGCTGAGGAACCATGAGAGTCTCTGAAAGCTGAGGGACAAGTACATGCTGATGTCTCAGGTTCCCAATTTGAGTGTGTGTGTGTGAATGCAAACAGGGGGTATCCAATACAGGATAAAATTAGGCCAGCCAGGCCTTATATTGCTGACGGAGCTGGGGTGGCCAAAAAAAGCCTGGACTGCAAACCAACAGTGGAAGTGCAAGGAAGAGAGGAGAGCAAGCAGGACCGCTGCTGAAATGGCCACCAAACGTAAGGAAATAAATTGTGACAGCTTTAAGTAAAGTGAATCAGAACAGACAGGGAGCCGGGCCAGCTGTCAGGTGGAGGAGGAAGACAGAATTTATTTTTCCCCTCTGCTGGGCAGGTGTGAATACAGACAGGATGACCACTCAAATACTGAGTGCAGCATGTCTTTCATTTGGTGGACAGGTGGACAGAATGGGACTCAGCTAAATGAGACCCTGTTGCTGATTGAATGTTGTTGTTTGTTTCATTCTTAAAGGTCCAAAATGTCTCATAAGAAAACGAGATTGATGAGTGTTTTCTTGTCAGGGGATTATATTTCACTTTTGTTAATAGGTTAAGAATCAGAGTTAGGTTATGGTCATGAATGCTTGGGAAATGACTTTATAGGTGTGACAGCAAAACTATGAGTGTCTCTGTTTCTGCCACACCAGCGTCCTGTCCAAATGTGCCATTAAATAAGAAAAACGTTCACTTATATATTTCTCTGGAAACCTGATCATGAGAACTGGTTGCTGGTTTAGTTGTGTTTATGTGTGTGTGTGTGTGTGTGTGTGTGTGTGTGTGTGTGTGTGTGTGTGTGTGTAAATGCATGACTCTGTTGCTTGTAAATTGTCTTTTGGAAGACAAGTTGTTGTTGTGTGTGTCTCTAGTCAGATAATTATCTTCAGATTGTTTGAGATTGAGTTCATTTAAAGTTTTGGTGGTTGAAGATCTAAAATCATATGGTGACTCATAGTATAATTATTCATTTATTTATTATTTATTCAGAAATATGCAAAGTGCATTTTTAAAAGCAACGCATGCATTCAGAGACGTTTCCTCTCCTTTTATCATAGGCTAGTCTCATGAACTGTATGCTAACATTGTGAAGATTAACAAATGTTGTTGATTGTTTTTGTTGTTTTTTTCCTTTGCTTTGCTCCTGATAGTGTCATCCTTTGCCTAACTTTTCTCATCCCAGATATTTTTAAATAGGTATAGCCTTTTCTTGCAATATACAGCCAAATAGACAACTTGTGTTTGATCCATATCATTTAGGGAGCTGTTTAAGCTTACTCATATATAGTTCAAACAGAGGGTATGACCTTTCCAAACTTTAAGTTCTTCAAAATCTATGCTTTTAAATAACTTACTCTCCATTTTGGCTCTCATATAACTAAAGCTTCTCTGGCACAGAGGGAGGGGTGTGTGTCACATTTCCGTCAGCACCAGCACGTTTGTTTGTAATAAACAGAGGAAGACAGAAGACGATCTAAGCCGTTTGAATGAGGAGTGAGAATCAATCACACTCAGTGCACTTTGAAGCGGTGTCACTTCGCAGAATTTTGGCAAACTGATATGAAACCATGCGAAACAAAGTCTGAGCCTCTTTAAACAACAGGAACATGTGATCTACCATTCAAATAGAGATATAAGAAAACAGTTAAGAGTTCAAATGTCTGTAGTGAAAGAAGGTCACATGTCAGAACAGTTCATATTATCTATATTTGCTCAAATTAAGTTTAAAACCCAAAATAATACTTTTAATAATGTGCATTTATTGTGTGCAATGTGCATTACTCATTTTCTGTTTTTTAACATGTGTGCATGATCTTGTGCAGTTATGGACCTGGTGTACTGGCGGAACATGAGGAAGACTGGCGTGGTGTTCACGGGGCTGGTGATCAGTCTGGCCAGTCTGTTCCAGCTCAGTGTCATCACCGTGCTTGCCCACATCTGTCTGGGCGTCATGTGTGTCACATTCTCCCTCCGTCTCTACTATAAACTGCTGGAGCTGCTGCGCTGGAATCCCGGGGTCCACCCCTTCCAGTGAGTCCGTCAACGTTGACTGCTCTGATAATGTTGCACTTGTGGCTAAATGTAGGGCCTACATTGTTTCGTATCACTTCAGCATTTAAATGTGGCAGCTCTGTGTGTTCTTAAGGGCCTGTATGTGTGTCTCTGTCACCAGGTCGTATCTGGATCATGACAGCACTCTGACAGATAAGGAGACAGTGATGCTGGTAGAGGAGGTGGTGCTGTTGATCGCGTTTGCCATCACAAAGATCAAATGCCTGCTTTTCATCGACAGCATGATCGACTCCATTAAGGTCTGAGTGCAATGATTAAATAATGACAGATACAATAACATATGAACACCAACTGAAAAGAAAAACCTGAAAGTTGAACGAGAAAGCCCACAAATCAGGGGTCACAAAACTAATGTATTAAAAAACACAGTGTGCTGACAGCAACGCACAACACTACTGGCTACCAGCATTGTCAGCTCGTATGGGCATGTGGCTGTGAGGAGTTTCCCACAGTTTTAAATCAACTTATTTTTTTTGTTTGGTGTGGCTCAGCAAATCAAAACAATGTCCTGAAAGCAGCTAAAAGCTACATAGTGAGTGTCCATTCTCAGTGAGATCAACAGTACAATCAACTGCTGCACATTACAGGGACTCGTTTCAATATCATTACATAATTCAACTTAACAATCAAATCAAGAGGTTTTCTGTGCTCTTTCTCTCAGTTTGTTCTGCTCCTGTATCTGCTGACCTATGTCGGCGTCCTAACCAACGGACTGACTCTGGTGATGACTGGTGAGTTGCACTCAGTGCATGTTTACTCCTAATAGATTTCCTCTGACTATGTTTCCTTATACCTAAACAACAGAGTAGGTTGTTAGGCTGTCAGTGTCTTCCAACGGGACTTGTGAGTGTTTTCTGATCTGCCACCTTTATGATTAAGGTCTGCTTAGGTTTAGACAACCAAAACTACTTGGTAAAAGTTAGAGAAAGGTCATGGTCATGTTTTAAAGAGACAAACTTTGTCAGCAGACAGGACACAAACCTCAGGCTCCTGTTTCAAAGTCATGCGCTTCAGTGTCCAACCCACCCTGACCTCATCCCTTAGGACCCATTCACACAGATAGGGTGAATGAGATATGTTGCTTACAGAAATTGTTTTGTTGAAATTGTAGTTTTTGTTCAAATAAACCTGTACAATATTACTGAAGTAATAGAAATATTTTCTCCTTTGTTTAACAGCTGTGATCGCTGTTTTCTCCATTCCTCTGTTGTACAAAAAACAGCAGGTGAGACTTTTATTGTTTTTTCACTGAACATCATAAAACTGCAACACTTGCTCAAGCAGAAGAAAAGAGAAGTTACAAGCTACTAAAAAAAAACAAAAAAACAATGAAAATGACTAAAAATATGAGTGCATAAACTGTACTTAAGAAGTCCAGGAAATACAGAATCTCTTTTGCTGGAGAAATTAACAAGAACATATTTTAGTGAAACCATCTATGATGCCAGAGAAATAAGAGGAAGTTAAAAGTTAGATGCAGAAATGCTTTGATTGCACTGACCTGTCTGTCATTTTGGTGACAGGTGAGAGCAAGGAGGATGGTTAGAACGGTCAAAGCTTTCGTAAAGAAAATCAGAAACCTGTAAGTAACCTGCTCCGTATATAATGTTCTTTTATGTGCTCTTAATTTCATGCTAACAAAGTATGAACATCTGTTTGTTCTTATTTGTCTTTTACACTGTGTCGTGATTTGTTGCAGGTGCCTCAGTCTGCATGATTCAGTGAGACCCTCTTCTGCCCCTGAACCTGCCCCAAAACCTGCACCTGCAGCTGCACCTGCCCCCAAACAGAAAGCCAAGTCCAAGTAACTTGTTGGTGGCACGTTGAACGCACCCTGGATTTGGAATTTGGAAAATGTTGGAATGGCACATCCTCTGTGGGGCCGCTGGAGGGGCCGCTCGTTTTCCATTTCTCCACCATGATGTTTGTTTACGGGAGCACGATTGAATCGATCCTGACAGCTGAAACAAAGCTGCCATTCACCCATACAGAGGGAGTGGAAGTGTATGAGGAGAAGAATTTTATTTACTGAGATGCTTTCTGTGGGCAGCGTTTAATATAACCAGTTCACACAGTCATCCACTCCAAGCAGGGACAGCACAGAATATCACTGTTTTTTTTTCTCTTCGATAACAGGTCTATTTTTACATAACTAGTGAGCACTGTGTTCCTGTTGAGCTGCAGAATTATTCATAACGAAGCAGTGAAGCATAATTGCTGCTTTCATTATTTAGCATCATTCATTGTTAGCTGGATAGAATAAAACTGACATGAACATCACCTGCCATTAATTAACATTAATGGTTTTGCACTTGCCATGCTAAGTATTAGCAAAAGCTTTTTACAACTTTTTTCTCACAACTTTTATGAGACTTATATGAGACGTAATGAGAGCGTTGTCCTCTGCTCACCATGCTAATTGCCTTTTATCAGGTACAAACAGTGACTTTACTGCTGCTCTGGTGGTTTAGTGATTAAAGGTACAACGTGTAGCAACAAAACTTAACAAGTGAGAGCAACCTCAACTGTCCTGCAGTAACTCCAACTGAATTTGCACTGCAGAGTCTGTGATCATTTTCTGTGGGTTCTTCACTACGAGTGACCCCTCTCTCATACAAGTACTCTGATCGTAGTATTTGATCCATTGCTAATATAGATTATAGTGGCTTTAAGCTTGCCAGAATGTATTTGTACCCTGTTTCAGTTGCATAATTGTGTGAACCAGTTGCAACACAGTCTGTCTACAGAGGACAATTTCAGAAGATAAAATTACAATCTACAGATTTTATACCATTTGTAATATATTTCTCGTCATCATCATGCATTAGACTCAATGCCAGTTAGGCTATGTAAATAAAGGATTGAGACACAAAAATGGGTCAATGGCCTCATCTTGCGAGGCCATGTCTCACTTCCAAAAAACAAAACACCAAATGAGGCAGCATCACAACGTGCGGCTGACAGCTTGTGAAGAGAGAAGTGCTTGAGGGGCAGTTTGACAAGGAGGTGGAGGTCACTGACAAATATGAAAATCTCCACTTTAGGAGGCCATCCAGTTCTACACTTAGACTCTTCAGCCTCCAGTGCAGTTTCAGTAATTTCATGGAAATGTCAACATCCTGACGGTAGAAAAATGGAGATCACTCCTATAGCATCAGGAAAATTCCAGAGAGGATCTGATGTTTGCGTGTCAATACAGGTGGTTGCTGGCACAACTCCATGTCAACATTTTCTAAATCAACCAAATTATTCAAGAATGTGGTCATTGTTTTTTCCCCAAAAATTTCCAAGACATCACCATAACACTACACAGAACACCTCATGAAGCAAAATCCAAATTTCACTATTATGCAACGCAGCTTCTTTTTTTTTTTGGTCACAGAGTGCAAGGTAAAAAATGTTTAACCAACAGTGCTACAGAAGAGTTGAATCTGCTGCACGAGTTAATCAGACTAAGTTTGTGAAGAATCTTTGCCTTTAATGCAACTCTACAAACGGCCCGGACACTTCAGTTGTGACCTGACATGGAGAGTTGCACTTGTTCACTTGCTATGTGTATTATGTGGACATTCAGACTTGGCCTGATTTCTCCCCCACACACACTCCTGTGTTGATAAATTGTCACTCCAACAAACTGTGACGTCAGCTGCGAGACCAACATAGATGGATTAGGATTTGTGTGTGTACCAACATGGGCTCAGAAAAAAAAAGAGTTACTATTCCTTTATTCAGACAGCTGCATGGTTTTAGCTGCCAAACCTGAGCCAGTAAACTGTAAGCAGTTATTTCAATGCAGCTGTTTAGCTGGCGAGCTACTGTTAGCATGTCAGATTACTGTTGGCCACGGGGTGCTGCCTAGTGGTCGGTGTTTCAGAACTTAAAATGCAGCCGCACTCATACTAACATGTCTTAATTATTTACTGTAATTTCACATTATGATGCCAGGTTGAAGCAGCCTTCAGACCCCTGCTGATAGAGCAGGCAAAGAGGGCTTCAGTAGCTTCAGTATGTAATAACAAAAAGGGGTCAGTACATCTCTAAAAAAAAAACAAATTGTCTCACGTACCTCTAGTGGTATCTCGATCTGCAGATAGTTTTGGTTTAATTTGCCCAGAAAACACTTCAACCATTTTCATAAGGACTATTTCTTTGTGAGTAAGTAAGAAAGTCCTGATGAAAACAGCAACATTTATAGATTGTCCAGACTTCAGTTTCTGGAAAGAGAAGATGCTGTTGAATTTTTAAACGTTTTTTTTTTTTTTAAAAGGAGTGATTTCAGCTTCATTGTGCTGAGATGACAGCAGAGAGACGGATACTTCAAAGCCTGGACACATCAAACCAATACTATCTGAATTGTTAGTACGAGAAGTAATTCAGAAAATATGTCTTTTAATTGGGTAAACCGACCCTTTAATGGTGCACCCATGCAACAGCTTACCGTAGTAACCGCTGATATCACTTAAAATAAATGTTTGTATCAGTGCAATCACATTTTTACTGCCTGTTTTTGGCTGTTGATGGGTTATTGGCATCTTTGAGATCATTCGTTTCTTGGTTCTATGTCACTTAATACAACTGTAAAATGTGCAACACAATAAAAGTGTAACCATAATCCCTAGAAAAATACCTTAAGTGAGGCATGACAGGGCTCAACCTTCATTGCGCTTTGTTTTTTTCTATTACGGTCCTCTTTTGTTTTAGATTTACTTATTTCTAGGTATTTATTCTTTTTTTTTTAATTGTTATTTCCTATTGTTATGTTGCTCCCCAATAAAAGGTTATTTACTAAAATGAAGGTGAGTTTGATTGGCACTCTGGAGCCCCAAAAGTAAATCATAATCACACCCAGTAAGCCATGACTGTGACAGTGAGGCAGCATGCACAACACCAGGACCCTGAAACTGAAGCAGCTAAATGGAATTCAGCCATCATTCATTTTATTATTTACACCTGTGCTTTTCATACTATGACTTGTCTAAATGTCTGCTGTGAAAAAGGACAATTACTCTTCTCTTGTTTAAAACAGTACAGGCAATATTAGAATTACACAGCTCCTCCACTGAAGTCCTCATCAATGGAGAGTAGTCAAGTGGTCATATTCACTTTCTATATATTCAGTGACGGTAACACACTCACCAGCAGGGGCTGCACTGACATATTTGACCACTAGGTGTTGCTCTTGGAAAGTGTCAAATACGCCCCTTCACGAGAGCACTGACTGATCTAAAGAAATAAATGAATCCTGACAAACATTTTAACCGTCAATGTGGTGTCAACACAATGTGGGCTTCAGTTCCTCAAATACAAACACTGCATCATCTACACAAAATGTTCCTGCTAAGAAAAACAGCTTTTCTCTCTGTTGTGAGAATCACAGTGGATGCAATGTGACTGTGACCTTGAGATGAATTTTCCTACCAAAAAAAAAAAAATCCTCCCCTCGTCAATTCAAACTCTCCCTCAAATCTTCAAGGACTTCTTCTCTTGTTTCCACATGTGGTGAATCAGAGCTTCCACCTCTCTTGTCTTATTCCGTGCATGTGATTGTGTGCGTTTCTCATGTTTCAGAGTGAGAAACGATGATGATTTTTAATCTACTGTCACCACAGCACCATGTCACTGGCAACAACATGTATTTTAATACATAAATCGAACAAGACAACAGGTCATGACCATCGAGTCACACCTGAGACACGTAAACACTACAGCATACTACATACTTAGAGGGACTACCCCCAAAATGTCAATATGGCACTTAACAGTTAGTTCTCCAGACCCTCACGATAAGTATGAAGAATGTAATCCACTTCAATTTCAACAAACAGTGAATCTGTTGACTCCTTACCACAAATTTTCAAAACATTTCATTCACACATTAGTGCATTTTTCTACAGTATATATAAAAAGTACTGACATCAGTAATGTCTCAGATTACTGTTTCCCTGATTAGTAACAGGTTACAACGCTACATAATTACACTGGCACAGAGGCTACATTTACACATTTACAAATCTACAGTTTCTGCTGCCAAAAAGCATTGTGTCGTAGCATTACAACAGCAAATCACAGAACTGGGACAGAAATACCTTAATTAATCCCTTCATGGTCTGTGTTGCAGTTAGTACATTTGGTCTCAGTGGACCAAAGCGGTTCGGATCTGACGAGGTTTGGTCTAGGGACATGGCTGAGAGTAGAGTCTCAGATTTATGCTTTGTGGGACCCTCTCAGACAGGGGAAAAGGGAAAATAGTGTATGGATTTTGGTGGATAACTACGGCCCTCAGCTGTTTTCTATCTACATCTACTCGTGAACAGTATGGTGCACAAGCTGATTGGGGGGCAGATAACGTGAGTTCTTCTCTCTTGGTCATGTGAAAGCATCATCTTGGTATCCCAAGTGATATCAAACACCAAATACTGATAAATACAGGATGTCTGCACAACAGAAATAACAGAGAAAAGATATTTCTGGAAATTATTAATTTTCTTGCAGAGAGTTAGATGAGAAGATCAATGCCACTCTCATGTCTGTACGGTAAATATGAAGCTACAGCCAGCAGACGTTTAGCTTAGCTTAGCACAAAGACTGGAAGTAGGGGGTAACCACTAGCCTGGCTCTGTAAAAAGGTTTTAAAAATTCTGCTATCCTCTGCCCTCTAAAGCTCACCAATTAACATCTTATATCTCGTTTGATTCATTCATACATAAACTGAATTTGTCTCTATTTCTGGTTGTACACGGGGGTTATGCACTGAACTATTTCTTGGACGGGGGCAGTGACTTCTTGTCATCACTGTGAAGTTGCCAGGTAACCAGCAGAGACTCCAGGCTTTAGAAATGTTTTGTTACCTTTGGACAGAGCCAGGCAAGCTGTTTCCCCGTTTCTTGTCTTTGTGCTAAGCTATGTTGTAGCTTCGGACTTGACATCTAACTCTCAGCAAAAAAGAAAATAAGTGTATTCCCGAAAAAGTTGAACTACTCCTTTGAGACAAATAGCATTTAACAATGTGTTGTAAGAGGTAATGAAAAAGTGTGAAAACTGCTCGCAAAGAAAGACGTTGCCCTCTGATGCTGCCAGCTGTTTCCTCCTCCGGATTGAAGGCTCAGTGAATCAGGTGAAGCCTGAACATGTTGCTCAGACGGAGTGACGGACTGCCAGGTGCTTGGTGGACTGTGTTCAAGATGTCTGTCACACATAGTGTTCACGGTGGTTGATGTACACCCGGTCTGTCCCGCTCTGATGACACACCCACTCCAGGCGGGACAGCTGCTGGGTCAGGTTTTGTGTTCCCGGTAGTCCTGGCCTTGCTGTGGGTGGGTGCTGCCTGTCAGTCAGCTCGTTCCTGCGCTCCGCCCTGCGGGTCTGCAGGTTTAAAATCACCCAAGATAGTGGGACATCATTCACATCCAGCTGCCGCTCTTTCATGTCACAGAACACAAAATAGTTGTATCTTCTCGTGTGATTTCTCATGTCAGAGCGTCAGAAAGTCATGTTACAGTAAGTGTGAGAAGAAACAGGACACGTTTTTCTCCTTTAGGCCTCTTTCTAGGTGAGACTAAAAAAAAAGGTAGAGGCTTATGAAAGCTTGAGCTGAGCTGAGCACACAAATTAAAATTTAAACTATCCTACATATTACATGAGTACAGCCATTAGGCCTCCTGCTTAATAAACAGATAATGACATCGGTCAGTATCTAGGCTGTTATTCCTTCCTGTTGTGACTCAGCGCTCATCATTAGGTAACTAAGTGTTGGTCTTTGTGGTGTAGCGATAAGTATGCGATGATTCACACACACCTAAATGCACCGACACGATATTAGAGTGGTTATGGAAAGGGAGAGGGGTTTACCTGACAGAGCCAGGCCACTTGTGATGCGTGGACACCCAGAGGAACAGCCTGTGCTCTCTCGCAGTAGGGAGGAGGCGGCTTGTGTGTCGGAGGAAGGTCAATCCTTCAGAGACAGAGGAGAATACGCAGAGATTTTACTTTTCAAGAATGCCTGTAACTGAAAGAGCAAACTGTGGAATTAGAAAGAAGCAGCGTGAAACAATTCGTTTAATGACCTTCTGCTGGGTGTAAATCAAATTATTGGATAAAGTTTAGAGAGGGGCTGCTGAAAGGAACACCTTTTGAGTCAAATTCTACTTTCTCTGAGAAAATGACCCCGATGATGTCATAGTGGTGTCATCCGGGTTATCTTGGATTCGGCTTGGAAATTACAACTTTATAACAGAAAGCCTGCAAAACAAACTGGATCTGTGGAGTTTTAATGACATGGGCATTAACCAAGCACGGAGAATCAAAAAAAAAACCAAAACCTTATTGCATTGTGGGAAATGCAGGACCCAGTGTTTTTACAGCTTGATCCACCCCAGGGAATAAAAGTCAGGATATTTCAGCTTCTGCTGCATTTATTTTGACCGTTATCTTAAAAATATGTCTCGAGTAAGTCCACCAATTTTGTGGAAGTACAATACTAAATCACTTGAGTATCCCTTTAAGGAGTGGTAGCCGACGATATTATTGGCATCATGCCTAAATCACCAGGGTTTAGGATATTTGACAACATGGGTATAAGGGTGATGGACGTTCATACATAATAGTAAATTGGAAGATTTTTGACAGCTGCTCTCACATCGCTCACTGTGCGAGTTCCTCTAAACCACAGTAAGACGCTTAAGTCAGAGTCGTTTTCTCATTTATTGAAAGCCCACCTCCACTACTGAACTGAGACCTCGAAACTGACCTTGGCCATTCATAAAATGATGCCATAACAGGCATTGATTTTCTAACACTGTATATCACTTGATGCTGCTCTTCTCTTTCATACTCGGGATGAGAAGCGGTAAGAGATTCCAGTTAGTGCTCTCAGTGACGCGCTGTCCTACATTCACGTCCGTGTGTGATGAAGGAGAGGTCCCTCTCCTGCGTCCACCCCCCGACATCCCACTGGGACTTCAAGCCACGGTCACACTTAAGATGCTAAGTTTGTCGTGGCATTGACCACAGACCAACACATGGCTAGATACACCGTCCTGTAGTGTCAGTGTAGTGGTGCAGGGCCCACACACCTGCACAAGTGTGTGAGTGTTTTCCCCTCACTTCATGCTGTTTTCTGCAGGTGTTCAGACAGCGAGCGGTGTCTGGAGGTGGGCTATTATAACATATTGTCACATAATTGGTCAGTTTGAAGTAAATGTCTTTCAAATTTCACAGAGGAGGGCGCTGTCACTGAAATTGGGATTATAAACTGCAACTTGTATATCCAGCCAGTTTCATTACCCTTTTCATACATCATTGACTTATTTGCCATTGACAAGACATTTGATTGAGCACCCTGAGTAAAAATAACATTTATTCAGCAGCTAGATGCCTTCTTAGAGACATGACATGCGTGATGCATTTAACTGTGTTTCCCCGGAGTGAGCATGCTCAGTGACACACTAACAGGGATGGATGAGGGGATCAACCTGCAACCTTGCAGATATGGTCTACAGGTTCATAATAATGATTTGCAAGGGTAGAAGGTTGATCAGCATGTATTGGACACATAAAGTACACCTTTATGTTTCTAGGTGGACTTAAATGTTAAATAGAAGCAGAGTTAATCAAAACAAACACACAAGGTTTCATCCATTCCACCCTAACCCTAAAAGATCGTCTTCAGTACTGTAATTCTGTACTCCAAACATACACAACAGAGACAGACAAAACAAAGGGCGTGCACACACACACACATACACACAGCGGAGTGTGACCCAGCTCCTGTGGTATATAATTGAACCTCAAAGTTATTCTTCTTCGCTTTAACATTAACATGAGTGCTGGTGCGCTATATGAACAGACTGAACAAAATAGGACAAGGGCTTGCTGCCAAGACAGCAATTATCTGCCACCCCTCAACCTTGTCTTGCAGCCTCCCTGCTCCAGGGCGTGCACCGCTGCAGCACTCTCCGCAGGAGGAAGGAGCAACTCTCTGAACCCACCGGTGGGCTTCAGTCAACCTCACAAGGTATCATGTCATTAATTAACCAGACGAGCATGTTCTGCGGCATGAATTATTTGTCAGACTTACACTTTGTCAGTGAAGGCTGGTGGCGGGGCCTTGCGAGCTGTGAGGATCACGATGATGAAGACAGCGATGAGGAAGAGGGTGAGGACTGCGCCCATCACAGCTCCGGCCACAGCGATGGAGTTTGACCTCTCTGCTTGAGACTGGTCTGAGACAGAGTGGAGAAAGACTTTCAGTATACAACAAACACAATAACATCAACATGAGGGGGTCAAAGGCCTGCTGTCAATGATCTCATCATATTCAGGGAAGGACACACTGTCGTTGATGCGAAACACTTTAAACAGGCCCGGCCCGTATAATCCATTTGCAGACCGACAGCCACATCAGTGTAGGCCTGCGGATGACAGGACATAATGTATCAATGTCACCATCTACAGGCAAGGGCAGTGAAAGCGTCTGCCATTTTGTCCCTTGCACTATTTAGCAGGCAAAGAATGTTACAGCTGATGTTTTGTTAATTGTGTTGATGTGTTTTGGGAGGGCGTGTGTATTTTTGAGGTTTTAAACTTGCAACATGTTAAAGAGTTTTGTTAACTGGAGCACATTTTGTTCTGAAGAGTACAAACTGCAGAGTGTCATTGTGTGTCTTCTGTCCTCCTTGTTACTCTGGAGAGGAAAGGTGGCTCTTAACCGGGTTTGAAACTTCTTAGAAAAAAAAAGAGGATGGAGGGACGCAGATGCCAAAAGAAAAGGAACCATAAAAGCCTCTGAATATGATAGTTGGTTATTGATAGAATAGCAACAGAAAAGAAATTGATACATAAGCAAACTTGTTTGATTAGCAAGTGACAGGAATATAATGTTATGGCTGTGTCAAAAATCAGCACGCTTATTATATCAATACGCTTATTCACTTTATTGCAGAGAGTTAGATGAGAAGATTGATATCGCTCTCATATTTGTCCGTTAAATATGAAGCTACAGCCAGCAGTCGGTTAGCTTAGCTTAGCCAAGTCACCGCACTAATCCAAGACCAACACATAACCCCACCATAAAATGTTTACATTTCAGCTTGTGTACAGAATAAACAAACAAGACAAAACATGTTAATTAGTAAGCTTTAGAGGTGCTGGTAGGCAGGTGTTAACTTTGGACAGAGGCCCCTGCTGTCAGTCTTTATGCTAAGCTAAGCTAACCGCCTGCTGGCTGTAGCTTCATACCTATTTATTGTAGAAACATGAAAGTTGCACTACTTTTCTAATCTAACTTTCAACAAGAGAGTGAATAAATGTATTTCCCAACTGTTTTTTTGAAGCCAGTCCCATTTCAAAAACTACAAACTGCTGCCAGAGCAATCTTTGTCAAATTTGTTTTTTTTAATGGATGTTGTTTGCACAGTGTCTTGTGTCTGTATTAGATAATATGTATGTTCAGCTATAACTAATATGTATAATAGGGATGGGGTGGCTACAGTTGAATTTATTTCAATTGGAAGTCCTGCATCTTGAAACTCTATTACTTACTCATTGTTCACTTTACATCTTCACCTCCCTCCATCCATCCATGTCTCTATATTGTCCTCCCTCTGTTTTTTGTGTGTGTCGAGGTCTAGATGCCATTGTAATGTCTGTTGAATTAGCTTTGTTTGACCATATGCTTGCATATGCTCCATGTTGTCCACTGAGGGGATTAGGATTAATTGTGATTAAGATGCTTTAAACTCACAGAAAGGCGAGCTTTGGCCAATCAGCAGTAATGTGTAAAACTGTGATTGTGGACCACTGAAGGAACTGGAGGACAAAAGGTGACCGGGCTGGAAAAAACTAAACAAAAAACAAAGTGTGTGATGGTCCATTCCAGTTGATTTAGCTATTGAGGTGGGAAAGAAAATCAATAATGTGCTGAGATGAGAATCCTAAATAACAGTTCAATTATGATGCAGATTGAACAAGCTGGGATTTCTGAGCTCACCCCTGAAAGCCACTTCTTCCTATTTTTCCCCCTCCCCCCTTCTCCCCGCTCCTCCCTTCACGCTGTCCTCTAACAGTTCGATTACCTTTGATGGCTGCTGAACATTGAAAAGAACCTCTTGAGTTCATCAAAATTCTTTTAAAAATGCACTTCATCAAGCTGCCTGCTCTAATGCCTGGTGACAGACATTCATAATGTGACAAGGAATAAAACCTGCTTTAAACCCACAATGCATGCATCACCTTAAGTATAACTTTATGAGTTTATTAAATATGAGTCAAGGTTATTTGGAACAATTATATGCAGAAATATATATACGCCTGTTCTGTTTTGGTGTTTTTCTCCCATTTAAACATTTCATTGGTTCAAGTATCATCCATCCTGGAGGGGGTTGGATTAGTGGTGTTAGTGGTGGATCAACTGTCCCCAAACTGGGATCTGGCTCCAGTGCAAGGCTCTTTCGGTCTCTCCTACTTCAGCACTTTATCACACACACACACACACACGCACCATCACTGTGAAGCCAGGAAAAGTGCATGCTGATGCACGACGAGGTCATCATGAATTAAATACAGCACACCTCGGTGACATGAAGAGAAGTGAGGGCAAGAGTGATGGCAAGACAACCCCCCCCCCACACACTCATTCCTGTATTAAAACCTCAACAGCAGGGTCAAGGGTCATGCTATTGCCCAGACAACAGACCCCACAGGGAGCAGATGGAAGGAAGGGGGGAGGAAGGTTAGAGCGGTAGGTGGCCTGTCATTTTTGTCTGACATCTATTTCAATATGTTTAGCTCAATGATGGTGACAGTCTTGATCCTCTACTGGGGAGCTAATATCAAAGTCTCTCTCTTACACAGGCGCCAGCGCTGCATCCTCACTCTTTTGTGTGCTGTGAAAAGTATCCTTGGAAACTGTTGTGTCGTAGGCAAAAACCAAAACCCACTGATCTTCTACAGGAGCGTCTCAAACTAATTCAAGCGTCGCCGGCTGACATCTTTACTACAACTGAACTGCTTCACTTTTGTGAGCTCCACCATGTATTCTCAGACTGAGCATGCCCTGTTTCAAGGTCAGAATGACGACGACTGCTGTGGCCATGATAAGCTCTATAGAAGACAGAGAGGTCATCTGGAATAAAGACTTTCAGGGGAAGTGTGTCTTGAGGACCTGGAGTCCAAGCTAAAGAGTGTCAAGGTCACATCAGCGTGATATGTCCTTATAGCCGGAGGAGCTCTCTGTGGTGCAGCGGGGCGTAATGGGCCATTTTCAATTCCAGTAGCTAATTCTCTCTTTCTGCTCTGCCTTTCACAGCAGCACAGTTAAACTCCGCGAAGCCCCCCGCATCCCCTCTCCCTCCGCTTTCTGTGGCCAGGTAGAGCTTGTAGGAAGACAGCCCCCATCAGCAGCTCCAGATGAGCTTGTTGCCATGGGGACAGTCAATGGGCTGGAGAGTGGGGACTTTGGGCCAGACATAAACACTCAGCGTTTAATTTTACCAGCTGGTAGACAGTGGGGGAAAAACACAGGGGGGGGGGGGATTCACAAAGGAGACGAGCGGTAGGGGAGAGCGAGGGCCTTTCTGTCCTGAAACAAAGCAAACTAGGACCGGTGAGGAGGGCACAGAGAGAGCAGAGGAAGTGCCGGACCTCCCCATGACGAGAGAGATCACAGTGGACAGGAGCAGCATTCTTGGACACTGAAGAGTAATGAAGATAAGGTGAAGTGAGGAAACATTTTGAATTACATCATGTCCCACATGTGCGCACCGGATTGGGAGGGGGTGTGTATGTGTGTGTGGCATTATGTTAGGGAGCTAGAGATGATGTCATTTATAGAAGCACAAAGAGGCTGAGACTGAGCAGTCTGAGTAATGGCAAGCTTAAAAACCCCCAGAGAAAATTATTCACAGGTGCTAAGGTGCTTTATTGAACTAAAGTATCTCAAAAAGGTTGACAAAATAATGCTCCACTGTTGTCACTGACATAAATATTTTTTTTCCCATTCCATAAACTTACATTTTCTTCTGTATATACAAAAAACAAACATGACCACAAGGTGCTTTTCATTGACAATGTAAGACTGAAGGTATTTTTTTTTTTACTCCTTTGAACAACAGTGATTCTACACAAAGCAAAAAAACCCTGACAGATACCTGTGAAGTAGAGATGATTTAACTCATTTTACATCAAAATTCATTCAAGCTTTTGTCTTTTTGTGTGTGTTGTAATGCCTCTAGGTTTGCAAATATACTGCGTCATTAACCGTCATGGTGACAAGGGCAGAAAAGTGAATATGGCACTGTGGAGTCCTCCTAACACACAGTATGCAGTGAAAATCTAAACAAAAAGGCAACAAATAAATCTCACAGAGCAACAAAACAGGGTCTTACATCCATAAACAATATTACAAAAACATTTCTTCTTCTAGGTATCTAAGGCACTAGTTGTATTTCTCAACCCAAAGTGGAGGACATTTCTCAAGGTAAAGATATTGATGACTGATCTCTATACAAAATGTCACAGTACAAAAGAACTTCATTAATCCAGGTGCGGGGCTGCAAACTGACGAGTCAAGCAAAAACTAGTATTGATTAGTGGAATTTCCGTCTTAGTGCATAGAAGCAAACACAAGAAGGGGGATTAGGCTGCTTCCTGTTATTCTCTGCTTTTATGTTAAAGTGACCAGAAAAGAAAGAATGAATAGGTGTCAGCAGCACGCCCACCCCCAAAAAACGTACTTTTAATTAAGCAAGCTAAATGAGGTTTTGTAGTTCAGAAATTGCCAACTGGACACACTGGACATTTTGGACACTCCCATTTAAAGGGTCAGTTCACCCAAATTAGAAAGAAACATATATTCTCACTGGAACAATGCAGATAGTTTTGGATTTATTAACCCAGGTTCTGAGATATTGCTCTCAGGTTTCAATCTCCACAACAGAAAAAGGTTACAGAAACATTGGTCTAGCTACTTCGGGTGATCCACACAGTAGAATTTCTATCATTGGAACTTAAATCTAACTAAGAAATTGCGCATTCTGTAAATTATCCAGAGTGTTTTAGATGAGATATATTGTAAATCTCAAAACCTAGACACATTAAACCAAAACTTCCTGTACACCTCTAGCAGTGTGTCTTCTTTGAAGAGAAGAATTCTGTAATGTAATTGGAGTGAACCGAAACTTAAAGTAATGATTGGTAGGGGAAGCTTCTGTTTATGGAGATAAATTAGTTCTAATGTACTGCACAGCGGTTGAAACAACATGAATTGCAGTATAGGGGTCATATTCTCTGCTTGCAAGTTACAGTGGCACATTATCAAATCTCACTATGAGAACTGCAGCCTATTCGCTGCACAAAATTCACACCCTGACAAATAATTAGTCAGGGTTCATAACAATATAACTATTTCCCATTTTGGCGACTGTTACTGTAATATTAAAGTGGCCTAAAGCATCTTTTCACTTCTATTTCAGGCTACAAGACCCTGTATACAACAGTGATACGATAGTCATTTATATAAGCTTATAATCAGTTGTTAGCTAGTCAGCAATACTTATGAGAGACACTGTCGTCATCATATTTATACATACAAGTTAAACATATTTGGCATCTGGCAGAAAATATTGTATAGGTGATCATACTACTTAAGTTGGCATGTATTCACAAACACTAGTGTACATGAAAGACACTGCTGGATCTCCTCCATGCTGTCTGGTAAATCGGTGCATGTGCCAAAATAGTTTTAGATTTTACATGTGTGTACCGGATCACATACAAAAATTGAAATGTATCTTTCAACCTATAATAGCTTTATCTAAGTTTGACACCTGAACTATAGGGGCTCCATAACCCACTGATACTGAAATGTACACTTCCTCCTCAGTTCAAATCACAGTACTTGGTTTACTGCACAATGTTTGAGATTAGCGATAAAATGTGGCTGCTAACAAATGAATACAGATTTGATTGTAAATCCAGCCTGAAATCCTTCTTAGAAAGAAAAACACAGGGGGTATTATTCTATAGCTACTCAAAGGATAATTATGAAAGGTTTTATGATCAGTGCAACAAAATATTGTCTGTCCCCTCTGGAGTGTAAGCACTGCACTGAGGATAACAAACTGAGAGAAGGTTTTAATAACCACAGGTGACAGTGACGGCACATCCATCACAAAAAACCTGATTTGTCTACATAATGTATATTTTACTGTGGTAGTAATAACAAATGCTGATTTAAAAGAACTGGTGAACATGATTAGAGCGTGCAGTTACACACATGGATAAGCAACAATAAGCCTATTAATGCCTCAGATTGTAACTGTGACACAGTCATGTCTTGTTTCTAGAGATTACTCAGTAGTGTAATTAGTCCATCATGGTTATTTGTGGTCGGGTGCGCTGGCTGCTCTCTTGAATGATTTCATTGTGTAACAAAATACTTTGTGACTAGGAGGCCAGTGTATGGTGGCTGCCATACAGTAGCCTGCTTTAAACAATGCCCCTGCTGATAACACTCCTAAACCTCCGAGAGCTGGTGTGGTGCCAGAGTTATTATCATCTGCTAGAAGACCAGAGAATGTGTTTGTAGCTAACTGAAGAGGACAACTTACGCCAAAAAAGTCGCACAAATGTTAAAAAAGGTTAAACAGAAGTAACATTATTCCAGCTTTTTTAAACTTGCAGAATTTTGTAGCACATTTGCATATCAAGGCTTGGCTGTTTGATGAACCCAGTCTGTTGTTACAGTGGACTGTGCCTCATTCATGCAGGCCTCCCTGCCTGCCCTCTCTCCATCCCTCCCTCCTGGGGATAAGAGATGAGCCGAGGACATACAGTAGAAATGCTCTTAAGGTTCCCACTCTAGGCCATCAGTCTTAAAAAGGACACTGCTAGGACATCAGTGGTCAAGTCCTCAAGCTCAAACGTCTCCCATCATGGCAAGTTACATAAAGGGGAGACATTTTAGTAGAAAAGAAATGATGAGGTCGTCCATTATAAAGTTTTGCAAAAGGCAGTGCAATACGTCTTATGACCATGAATCAGTGTGGAGAGGTCACCAGTCACGAAGGAATTCTGATTTCTCGGTGAGATAAATCATCTTTTTAAATTAGCCTTTATGCCTCTGTGGTGTCCTACTGAGTTTTGGAAAAAGGATCTGCGACCATCTGAATTTCATGGATTTACTTCCAGTCATGGGTTCTGTACCATTCTTGAATATCAGCCAATCATATTCAGAGGTCAGAGGTCTTTTAAACAAATCAGTATAAGCAATATCTACATACAAATACAAATGAGCAAGTGTCACATTGCCTCAGAAGGCTGATTTTGTAGAAACAAACAAACAAAACTTTCTTCTACAACAACCACATGTGGTCTGTAAGCCCCCAGGGCTTCCACTCAACTGAAAGACATTAGTAATGCTAAATACATTGGCAGTCCATGTAGTAAGGCAGAGACAGCACATACATCATGATCTTTAGTTAGTCTCTACACACACAAACTAGTGACATGCCCATTTCTTTAGGCATGTAGATGTTGACTGTCGAAGTGGCCGTGCAGTCCACAGTCTGCCCACATCAAGAACAGAAACATTATATCTCAAGTGTTGACCAGGACGCTTGAACAAAACAAGGGAACTACAGAATAGAGATTAGTAGAAGTGTGCATGTGCGTACAGAATAGAAATAATGCGTTTCTTCCTAATTTCACAAATGAAACCCTCTGGTTTCTGTCGTACTTCTGCTCCTGCAGGACCAGGTAACTTGTCAAACGTACCACTCCCTACGTGAGATGACAGACCCATCTGTGTGAGAGACATAGTCACCCTCGGGCCCGCTATCGTAGCAGTCATCTGACAGGTAGGGGGAGCCATTTCCCTGTGGTTTAGGGGAAAGAGGGTATCTGGCACATCTGGCCTGTCGTGGACTAGAATACTGTGTGTGTTCACGGTGGTGATTCTGCTGATGGCTGTGGTGACTGCTCTCCCTCATTGCCCTAGTGTAGCCATTAGAGGGATACTCCTCTCCGTTGTAGTTGCTACGGTGACGGCGGTCACGCTCATGTTTGAGCTGGCGGTCGCCCCACTCCTCTCGATCGTGGTCCTGATGGTGGGAGCTGCTGCCAGCTTTGGTAGGGTGGAGCTCGTGCTGCGTGGGGGCTTTCTGGAGGTCATTGGGGCCCAAGTACTGCTTGGTGTAGTAGTTCCCGTGGAAGGTCTGCTGTTTCCGTAGGTAACACACGCCAACCAAACACAGCAGCAGTAGCAGGAACAAGGCCCCGCCCACAGCCCCACCCACTATGGAACCAAGATTACTCTCAGGTAGGGCTTCAAGTGTGGGGGAGCTGAGAAGGACATGCCCCTTATCATCCACTAAGGTGGAGGAGGCAGAGCCAGTTAGGACAGGAGCAGTAATGGTGGAAGGCATGGTGGGAGGATCTAATGGAGGGAAGGAGGGTGAGAGGGGAATAGAGGGTGGAAGGGAGAGATGAACAGACAGAGAAGCAGAGAATGTCAATGCCAACTACATCAGCATGTCACTAAGTAGGGATAGGTAGACCAAAACATTGACTAAACTACCACACATACTGAACTACATGCTCGCAGCAGCCTCAGGTTTGCATTGCCAATTCTTCAGAGCTTGTGGGTACAGTCTTATCACACTGATTAGTCACAAGCAAGGTCTGAACTGTGCTCCCATTAAAAGAAAGAGGTTTTTCAAATGGTCACTACAAGATAGTAATGTCTAATATTCTCCCAAAATAAAACCCACTATTCACAGTAATTACAGATGTAAAATGGCTCAAACAAGTATTCACTACCCCTTTACATCATTAACTAAAATTACAAGTATTCTTTGGTCAAAGCAGGCCGTGTTATCAGGAGTTCAATAATTTAACAAGTAACATGTAAGAAATCTTGCATGCAAATGTTCTGCATTAGCATTTTTGTTTCTTGTTAACAAAATGCTATTTGAGTACAGTTCTGAGTATTGAAGCACTATTTTAGGTTTTTTATCAATACATTTGAAAGACAAGTATATCTCTAAAAATGTTGAGGCTCGGCAATAACAAACCAAAGGCTACTGAGGAAATTGAAGACTACGGAATAGAGAATATTGTACATAAGTAATAAAAACATGAAAGAACTTGAGTGAATGGATTTGGGTACAACTACAACAGGAACTTAACATGGAGGGCACAACAAAAGTCCTTAAATGCTGTAATTGAAAATCTATTGTATTTCTTCTAGCTGCCAGAGGCAGTGCTTTGCACCTGGATATCCAATCATGCACACAACTAAAATCGAGTCACATGTAACCAAGGTCACATATGCCAATGTTTCTACAGAGGCCTGAACATTCGTAATGTTTCATCTCCATCTTGTCACGATTGTATCTCCAGGTCAATAATAGCTCTGTGAAACTGCGCCTGCTGTTGGCTTCTCTACTCGTCTCATCACCTATTGTTGTTGAAGGCTACAGTTATTCGACCTACAGAGGATGCAAACAGCTTTCAGCTTGCTTTGTGGGGGAATCACTAGTCTTCCAGCTTTTACTGAAACCTGGTTACAGGTAAACAGTTTTCTCATTCATTTTCAACTGGTAGCTAGAGTATTGCCTTGGTGGCATGTCATAATTTAGTATTACTTGGTTCAGAATGTGACTTTGCTTCACAGTTAGTTTTATGTCAATGCAGTTTCATAGAGTGCATTGTAGCAATGGCCAATGATGTTTTTGAACCAGTCACCACCTATAACAGGTGAGCAAGTCATTCCTTGCTTTGTTGGCAGAGGAAATCATTTTTAGTGACTAAAACCCCTTAAACAAGTTTCCTAACCTCGTGGTCAAAATATGCAGATGGAGTCAAATGGGCATATTGAAATGTGTTAGACATATTTGTAGAACAAATAAAGACATATCAGCATTTCTATATATACACTCATTGGGTGACCAGAAGCCTAGAAACCTCTGTGCAATCCCCCACACCAGACGTGATTAATATTATCTTTGTGGAAGTCTCTGCAGTTTTATTTGTTGTTGACACTGCATTCAATTTCAACTACAACTCCATTATTATTCAACAAAAAAAACAAAACCAAAAAAGACCAGTGGGTTAGATAAAAAATGTGAAAACTATTTGCAAATGTTGCTGTTAAATCATAGCATTACTACATGTAGAGAGCAAATATGTGACTTCATGACAGGACTTCAGAGAGAGAAACCAAATGGTATCAGGGGGTCTCCTAAAGTTTATGATTTAAAAGTGCATAACCAAATGATTTTGTATATTGCATGCTTAAATTTAATGAGAATATGCATTTAGGACCCTATTTTGTGAGTATAATGATGCATTGCCACCATTTTATTACACCACCATTAGAACAACTTTAAAATGATCTGGATTAGGGGTAATGCCCACACAGCAGAAAAGCCAAAAGCCATAATCAGAAGGAGCTAAAGTACTGGAAAGAATCTAGGGTCTAAAAGTCTAAAAGCTTTAATGGTGCAGCAAAATTGCTCTGCCACTTTAACCTCAGTGCCAGGCCAGATGTGAGGAAAAGATTCACATCTGAGAGATGACAAACATGAGCCTGAAGGTTTGTAGTCTCAAAGTATATGAATCGTATAACTCCATACAGAGGCAGTGAACTGACATATGCGAGTACACACACAGCAACACACACACAAAACGATGAGTACACTAACACGTGTAAGCTTGCACACACCCGTACAGGTCCTCTCAAAGGAAAATGAAATATGGATGATAAATAATAAATAGGAGTTGAAAAGAACTAGTTAATGTTTTATGAATCTGGGACATCATCTCACAGTCAGGCTGCAGGCTTTTGCCTCTTACTGCATGACACATGCAGAAATAAAAGAAACACAGAAAGGAAGCAAGAAAGATGTAAAAGAAAATCACATCATAATCAGAACTTCATTCAGGAAGAGAGCTTCCACAGACAAGGCAGATTTTGTGAAACCAGAGGAACATGCTCATCATACACAACAGAGAGACATGACATACTTAGATGCCAAGCCAAGAGGACAGTGCACTGCCTCTGCTCTGTGGTCTAAAGGGGCCTTAAATATTTGCAGCTGTTTAGCCCAGGAAATCCCCTTTTGAACATCTGGAGACCTACTGTTAATCAAAGCTAATCAGAATGCAATTAAGACTAAATCTCAGGGTCAAATACTATCAGTGCCAACACACTGTACCGTGGGTAAATGCTTGATAGACTGTCAGTATGTACAGAATGGGCGAGAGTGATACAGTGTCACATTTCAGCTTGAAGGACAATGTCACAGGCAGCGATATCCTCCATGACGTGCGCGGACGCACAGTGCTTCCTAAGGGAAGAGCAGGCAATAGGAGTCAGCTGTGTGCCGGTGTGTGTGCTCCGCTCACCTTGTATGAGAATGCGCACATCCCGACTGCGGAGGTTGATGTCATTGGCAACCTCACACCTGTAAACTCCAGAGTCATTCCGCTGGAGGGGACGCAGGAAGAGCAAAGTGCTGTTCATTATTTCCACCCCTTCTGGCATTTCACTGTCCAATCTGTGATACACAAGAGACAGTCAGAAACAAACAGACACAATACAATGACTTGAAGGTTTTGGATGAATAAAAGATATTTGAAAATATTTGAAAAGTAAATCCAACATTACTCTACAGATCATTTATTTAGCCTTCACTAGTCTGTAAAAACAGCAATTTAAGTTTACAGAGCTGATTTCTCAAACTACAACTCTGACAGATCCTGAGCCAAAGGTGAACACACACCTGATCCATCTGAAGTGATGAGCTGGTGGGTTTGCGTTGGCTTTGCACGTCATTTGAACATTTTCCCGACCCACATACCAGTCTCCATCATAGCCCACAACTGAGATATCAGGAGCAACTAGAGAAGAAAAAAAAAAAAAAGACAAATAATTGAGATATCACTACAAACTGGCCAGAGATCTAACAAGTTTAGAGCAGAAATGCTGGTCAGTCTGTGCAGTACCTGTTATACCATGGTAAATTTTCATATTCGAAAATTATTTCTGTTGTGATATTATATTGATAATTCTGGTAGAGTGCTTTACATCAGCAAACGCATGCAAGATGACAGCATGGGTAGTTTGTGTGCAGCGTTATGTCTCTAGGCCATGACCAACCTCAGACTCCATATGAGCCTGTGTCCTCCAAATATGCACTAAGCTGTTTGGTCATCTATAAAATCAAAAACATAGTACAGTGTACAGAGCAGCAAATAGTCATAACTCGCATGCCATGATAGTTTTTACAATTTCAAACCAAATCATCAACACTATTCCTAAACCGTTTTAGCTGTGCCACATATTGAAGCACAAAACCCTTTGCAGTTGCTATCCGTTGGACCGAACGTCAGACCAAAGTTGAATACATCTGTCAAACAAAAAAGATTTTCAAGGAGGTAATAGTACCCCCTTCACCAAGTCTATTTGCAGCTGGTACTCAGAGACCCATCTATCGGGGCTTACTGACAGAAAACACTTTCACTTTTGACAGTTTAGGAGCACACACAGACATGTATTGACATAGAAAAGCTTAAAGAAATACAGATTTTGATATTTAAAAATCAAGGAAAACACCAAGGACAGCCTTTCTTAAACCATGATTAAAACCTGTAAGGAGCCTGCATGGATTGTCCTTGACTTCATCTCTGTCGATTCAGCGGTTTTCAAAAGTGAATTGTTGTTGAAGTGCTTCAAATAAATAAAACGTCAACACTGACAAGGCCAAGCATCATCAACTGACTGCAGTTGGAAACCAAATAGCTTTACTTTTAAGATTGTCCGCCTGTACTTTCTGCTAAATACAGCGTTTAAATGTTCAAGGAAAGTAAAGGAGGGGAGCAGGGAAATAGCTACTTTGTCCCCCCTTCAATTGACAGCAGGGAGCCTTCTCTTGGACCCCATTTCGTGGTATAGACTCTACTGCACCCTTTAATCTACTCGCTTTAGGCCTGCCAGTTTATTCTAGCCCGATCAGTCTAATAGATTTAGCAACACTTATCTTAAAAACATTTTTTTCTAGTGATTGTTTCACTGATGTGTTAAAAATACCACATGAAAGTCTTATAGCAGGACAGAATCTAAATTAAACATATTTACTATGAAGCTTCTTTTTCAACTGTCAATAGGTTATCCCAAAAAGCCACTCATAAGGCACCCACACTGCACATTGAGCTGGTAGGGGATCCTGAAGTCACTCTGCAGAGCCGGGTGGCGGACCACACAGGTGAGTGTGTGGCCCTGGACGTGACGTGTGGGCTGCCAGAGGTAGCTCACTTGTGTGCTGGTCGTGCCGTTGACTTCGTCAAATAGCTGCACTTCTGACTGGCCAAAAAGGTTGGACTCCCAGGACACCTCAGCAGGGGGCCGGGCCCGCTCAGCAATACAGGTGGCCACCACAGTGTCATTGCCACCATCGATCAGAGCAGTTGAACCTGCAGACACGTAGACCTTCGGCTCCACTGTGATTCAGAGAGTGAGCAGAGATAAGACAGGAGACACATTTGAACTGAGTTAATTGCACTGTTGAAAGGTTCACATTTCGTTTCTGTTTTATCAATGCCAGTTTTCTTTTACTGCATTCTCTACACTTATGTCATTCCACTACAACACAACCCAACCCATTATCAGCAGCTCTAGACCCCCCTGTGATCTGTTCTGTGTAAACGGATTGAGTGAGTACACACACGCACTGTGTTTGTCTGCCAGCAGTGACAACCTGTGATCCAAAGAAAAACAAAAAAGGTAATCCCTTTAGAAAAATTCAAAACACAGGATTGGAACCTGGTATTGCTTAAAGGTCCTTTAATACATGGACTAATATTAGACGATGACAAGGTTGAGGAGGTCAAGTCATATTTCAGCCTGGCCAACAATTCAATATTATCAGCTTTCATTGACATTTTATCATGATGATATTGAGCTATCCTTGAACAAAACTCAGCTGTCCAAATGAATGATTCCAAGCAAGTTGCAATGAAAAACCCGGAAAACTTGTTGACATTTTCAAGTTTTACATGTGTTAATTTTTGTCCTATGTAATGCATACCAGTGGATATTAATTGCACTGGACAACAAATTGGTTATTTACATACATTAGTCATATCTTATATATATATATATATATATATATATATAGACTACTTGTTTCAGCTTTAGTGGACATTACCTACAGGAGCACATATTCTTTTACATAGAAGACATATGCGTGAAAATATACATACTTACCGAGTACATTGACAGTAGTGGAGGCTTGAGTGTTTCCCAGAGGAAATGTAGCGACCTTACAAGTATAGATCCCGACGTCAGCAAAGCCCACATTTTCCAGTACGATGGTGGCATCGTGAGAGGAGGGTGATCGAAAATACAAGCGATGGATAAACTCTGGAGGGATGGAGATGCCCAACAGTGGGTTGTAGACGGCCACTGTGACAGAGCCTGAAGGCAGACGGCGCTCCCAGCAACTCTGAGTAAGAGTAAGGTTCGTGCCCACCTCCACCCTGCACTCTAATGTCACATTCTTTCCCAGCACAGCATTCACCCTCTGAGGCACCACCACCTGACTGCACCACACACCTGCCGGAGAAACACATAAAATACAACCATGTTCATTTGCAAACAGGTTTGGATAATAACATTATTAATCAAAACAGTTGGAAATGAAAAGCACTTACACTACACCTCTGATCAAAAATCTTTCAAATCTATAAAAATTGAGAATGCTAGTCTTTTATTAAATACTGAGCAAAGAAGAAACACTTATTTTTGCAAATGGAAAGGGTTTTAAATACTTTTAAATGACACAAGTCAATAAATCCCACCTTGTATGGATATAAGAGCTGAAACAATAAGTCGATTGATAGAACACTTATCGGCAATCTGTGAATTTTTGTCATTTTGGATTTAGAATGACAGATTAATCGACTAATTCTTACAGCTTTAGGTCAAGCTTCTCAATTGTTAATATTGGCTGCTTATGTCATTCTAAATTAAATATCTTTGGGTTCAGGACTCATTGGATTGAAGACACCTAAAGATGTTGCTTTGGGCTCCAAAAACTTGTATCAGAACTTTTTTTTTGAGATTTCATAAAGTTAACGATCAATTGATTAACGTAAAATGAAATCAACAGATTATCTATGATGAACAACATTGTTTGCTGCAGCCCTAATTGATATGGAATATACTTTTCTGGTTGAAAAGAAAAACATTGCCTTATTCGACTCAATGGCAGATTACATTTTCTATTAAAAACATGCCAGACGGGATTATCAGAGTGGACGACTCATCAATCTAATATTGAGTGACAAATCAAGAATACCATGATGGCGTCAGTGAGTGAGGAGTATTTCTGGTGTTGCCTGTGACGTCAGTCATTAAAGTAATTTTATATCCCTACATCTAACATCTGTGGGTATCAGACTAGAATCAAAGCTTGATACCACCACAGCAGGTGGTGCGCTTCTCAACAAATAATACACAGCTGACTGTGTGAGTGATCCATTGATGAATTTGTTTTGTCTTTATAGCTTTCCTCCTCCTGACCTGAATTCGGGAATTAAAAGCAGGATGCCTGTATGTCCTTTGTCCAAATATAACTAACCCATGCACTCTGTCACCTGCACTTGTCAGAAATGTGGCACGTCTCAAAAGCAGAGAGCTCAACATCGTGTGGAGGAAAGTCAAAGGGATATGAAGAGAACAGACTGAGAGCGGCAGACAAAAAAAAAAAGAAAAAAAAAAGAAGGGAAGAGATATGCTAACACAACGATGACATCATCGCTGAGAGAAGAAAAAGAAGGCTGAGAATGAGGAGAGGCGAGAGCAAAGTCACGTATGAAACACAAGTGAGAGGAAATGTGTCCCCAGGATTCCAGTAAAAACTGAAGAATTACGTTACTGATTTACAAAAGACAATATAACACCGCTTAACTGCCAAAGCCCTCAACCACATCACTAATTGCAACAAGCTGCCAGCAGGAAGACATCATCATGAATCAAAACCTGCTGCGCTGCTTGGCAACTAACTCCAAATATTCTATTGTTGTTTTGCCAAAAACAGCTCCATCTCTGGCCACTATCCCTCTAAAAAGCAATGTCCTCAAATATTAGTTCCCTACCCCTAAAGTATGAAGTACAAATGTC
Source organism: Enoplosus armatus (assembly GCF_043641665.1). NCBI lineage: Eukaryota > Metazoa > Chordata > Actinopteri > Centrarchiformes > Enoplosidae > Enoplosus > Enoplosus armatus. The sequence continues at coordinate 16,341,066 of NC_092192.1, read as the reverse complement.
AGTTCTTATCTTTCTGCCGTTAGAATGAAGTTTGTGACATGACAGTATTTTACAGAGCTTCTAGTTTCCACTAATGTTTCATTTTCATGTTACAAGGTTAGTTATTAGGGGAAAAAAAATCAGACTGGTGTGACAACTTAACCAATAATAGTATGACTCATTTGTCAAACTGGGGAATAAATACTTTAAGTTATATCATATTGTAAATATTTATTAATCCACTTGTGAAATTTAATTATTGACACAACAAATTTGTTGTTGTTCAACACTTTTATATGTCGGCCCAGATGGGGCTATAAATAAATATTTAAAATACAAAAGTCAACTGTTTAATTGTGGATATCAAATCTTGATATTTTTTGCAGAGTACCTATAATGAGTCATCATATTGCTCATACAGAGAAAGGGCAGCAGATATCAGTGCAACAGTGGGGAGATGCTCAGCTCTGGAAGCACTATTCCTGAATTTATGTGCTATTTTGGGCTATACATTGGTTTCAATTCGCACACACACGCTAACACACTTCTGTAAATAAGATAAAATAATTAATAGATAACAAAAACAAGCATTCAAAGTTTACCCAACCCATACGTTTACTGTGCTTTCACATTTTTTGAGGTCGGTCTAAAAACAATAGTCAGGAGCCCATATGAACATGAGATTTTCATTACTGTAATCATGCTCATACAGGCCAATAAGAGATATCTTCCTAATGCATTTCCAATGTTAATGATGGGGGACAATATCCACAGTCCTCGTTCTACGCAAAACTGTATTCCAAACTTTAACTGAAACTAATATGAGAGTTCAGCAGAGTGAGTGAGCCAAATCTAGTGGGTATCATCCAAAGCTGCAGTCTTTAGTGCAGAACTTCCCTCTTTGAGTTTCACAGTCACTGGCCAACTTCACAGTGTCACTGTGGAAACACAAAGAGGGAATCCTGCACTAAAAAGACTGCAATTTTGGATGATACCCACTTGAATTGGCTAACGCAGACTGTTGAAGCCTAATATTAGCTTCAAACAAACTTTGGAGTGTATTTTTGCAGAGAACCAGTACTGTGGATTTCGTTCCCCATCACTTCCACTGGAAGCACGTAAGGATGGGATCTTGTAATAGCCAGTATGATCAGATTACAGCAAGCAAAAACTGTTTCAATGTACATATGGGCACCTGATGATTGTTTTAAGACAGAATTGAAAAAATGTGATGCTATCCTTTAATAGATAAGACAATTCAAGCTTGCTAAGCAATGATCACTTTCATTTCCACTGGTGAATATAATACAGTATGCTCAGCTAATGTAAAATGCAGGAGGAATTACTCGTATATAACAGATTGAAACAAGTGAAAAAGTTGATAAATGCTGCAAAGAGAAGAACTGGATGCTTGATTACCTGTGGCATCCTACATCATTGACTATTAATTAAATATTATTTGAGTAAGAAATCTGGGTTAAAAAATAAACCATTTGTAAATTCTGATTGTGTTGGCAAATGGTATTCTCTTGCATCTCTTAAAAGCATTTCTTCAAAGTATTTATTCACATGAATTAGTAATTGTCTGCACAGTTCACTTGCATATTACTGGAGTTTATCTTTGCTGTTAAGTTGCTTGCAGAGCTGTGCTAGCTGCCATCTGAGTCTCTCTGTCAAACTAAACTAAGACAAGGCTGCACCTTGTGGAGGCTTGACCAATCTGGATCTACTTTAAATGATTAATCAAAAGTATGACTGTATATGTATTCTTTTTTGGTAGCAGACTGTTAGGTTACAATATGTAATATACAATTCACTCACTTATATGGAAGGCAAACAGAGATATTGTGAAGCATATTTTGGATAGATTGCACTGTAAGGGAGGGTCAGGTGAAGAAAATGTCACGACACGGTCAAAGTCTGCCAAAGTGTTGATCGTTGATTAATGTTATTTAGAATTTGATTACTTTGGGAAACTTTCTTTTGATTGTTAACCAATAGATCAGAGCAGCCCCTCCTCAACATAAAAAAAAAATACAAAATCCTAGTCGGACAGGATGGATTGTTTGAATGAGCCACCAGTTGAAGAGCCAACCTAAGCTATAGGGAGGCTTTCCTTCCAGAAGAATAATCTCGTATCTCACATACCGCACTACACACAGTTCACATCTATCCCCAAGGAGGAGTGAAGCTGTTCTGAATATAGCCCCAAGCTAATGTTTGCTATTGTTCAGTTGCTGGAGTTAAAATCACCCCAAAACAGAGTATCCTTCATACAAGTAATTAAGTCAGCTGATCAAGTAAGGAGGCAGAGAGCTGAGAAAACATTTAAACAAACTTGTACTTAATTGCCCAAACTGTGCATGTCACCAAATATGCCCCACGGCAAGGTACTTAACTAGCACTCCTTATGAAAATGTATTTGGCAAACTTTCTGCACGAAAGCATAATGCATAGTATTTGCTCTTCTACTTAAGTAGCTTGTATAAAATGTGTGAAATGCCACACCTGAATCCAACTACTGTGCAATAGTTGCCTCGAGTAGGAAAGTGATTTTACGACTTAATGTATTTGTCAGAGACACTGATAAGGCTAGATGGCAAAAATAACAGCCGAGTAAGAGGAAAGAAAGCAGCATTTTCCCTGCACCGAATATGTAACGGAAGAGGTATAGCGACTGTATTAAATTTTTATTGGTGACATGACGACAACCTTACATAAGCGTGCCCTCGTTTTCTCCAACTCAGAATAAAAAAGTGATGAGAATAAGGGCAAAGTCTATCTGATCTTATATGCAGCCTATCTTGACATAGCAATAAGAATGTTTTCTCTTCTTCTTCTTGAGCTTTCAGAGACAAAGAAAAGAAACTGCTTTAAGTTCTTGCAATCCTTATATCCTCAAAGAGAGCAGCTATTGTAGACACTTTCAGTTTGGTTTGCAAATGCAACACGATGTGTCTCATTCTCTCTCTCTCTCTCACACACACACACACACACACACACACACACACACAGTAGAAAACAGATTATAGATATCCCAGCATCAAGGACACATTTCTCCCCTGGGACACTCTGCTACTCGTTCTCACTTTAGTCAATATTACCTTCACATGCACCACTTATGTGTCTTCATATGTGCGTCTTGCCAGAGGGCAGCATGTCTTGTTAAAAGTGGAAATCAGAACATAAATGGTGATGGTGTTAGGGTGGAAGTGGCAGAGCCAGCTGTGCAGAGCAGGACGGAAAGGACTGAATGGTCGTTTGTGCAAAAAGTTGATTTGAAGGTCTGATAAGCCACACTGACAAACACATTTTATAACTTGATAGCTTGATAGAGCTGCACAAAGGCGCACATGCACACAGGTGATGCAATACGCATCTCTAGCTGACTGCAGAGGGCAGTACTGCAAAAGTGTAGGAACACCAATAATTTATACTACATGGAAATGTGATCATCCAAGATCAGCTGTATGATGTCTTGTAGTGTCACAAAATCCCACATATCAACCTGTGAGAGGAAGCCAGCAAAGGAGGAACATACCGGACATAATACAAATTGCAGGTCTTAAAACATCCAAACACCACAAATATCCAAATAAATCTTTGCAAGTGTTTTATGGGAGTGCCTTTAACATGTTTGTTATGCCTTAAACCTGCATTATTTTTGATATTACCATTGAATTCAAGACTGTAATGTGAATGTATCACACATAATGCCACTATTACCAAAAAAACAGCCTGTGCTAGCTACTTGTTTATGTTTTAGAACATGCACATTTATATATAGTTTAATCCTGAAGATATTATGTGGCTTTGTGTCCGTTAGCTTGTTTTGGTGGTTTTTTTTGCCCCCTAGTGCCCAGAAATAGGATTAATGCAGCTTTAATGAAACACACAGTGCATCTAGGTAAGAAACATCCAATCTTGTTCCCCTTTAAGGCCTAGACATTATTAGCTATAAGGGTGTGTGGCTCTATTTTGCATTCAAAAAAGGCACAAGGTCAAACCCCTCATTGACATGTACAGCAGACTTAATCTGAAGCTAGACAAATGGGCACCTGTCTCTGCTCTTTAATCTGAACTCTCTGAAGGAAGTAAACAGTCTGTTTAGGAATGGACTTTGGGATCTGCTCATAACATGACAGGCATGAAGCCTATTTTTGCTAACCTATAGATTACATACATGTCAGTTTTATGGCTAAAATACAGCCACTACTGAGTTAGAAAACTGTCAAGTGGATAAAGTGAGTGAGACGCCCTGTTGCAAAAAATAGCACAGCCCTGCAACAAATTCTAACTTTGTGAAATTTAGTGAGAGTTGACTCAACTCTTCAGTGATTTTTGGATGCAGTTTGTGGTGATGTTACATTTAATTATATCACACTGAAAGATGTTCAGTCAACATATTAGGCATCCTTTTTCCTATCTTCAGATGAAGCAAGTGAAATAACGAAAGAGAAACAGCGTGGGGGATAGACAACTGTCTGGCCTGATTCACTCATTGGTAAGCACAGGTATGCAGGCAGGACACTAAACTATCGATTGTCCCTGAGCACTGCAAAGTTTTAATTTGGTGTGATTATCATTTTCCCAAACAAAGTATTTTGTTCAGGGAGTATCACACTTGATACAAGCGTTTCCTTATACATATATATCAAACAAGTTTCTTAATTATCAACATCTAACTTTTGTTATTTTTTTGTGGACGAAAGGGAGTTGGTGTAGAAAAGCTGGCTATCACATATTGCCATATTCAGCCATGCATTTTTACTGGTTTCTTTAAACATATTACATGCCAGCTTGAGAGTAGATGTAAGGTTGTAATACAGCAGCACGACAGGACTGGGCACAAAGTTGGCGTGTTTCAGGGTGGAGTTAGGAAATTGCCCACCCCTTGATTAAACCATAATGAGTTCAGGCTTCACTGCAGGCACATGGTGGCTGACCCTCATCCCAACCTGGGAGGTGCTGACATTTAACGTTAGCATCGTCTTCTCTGATGATACAAATGCAAGTTCCTCAACATTTTGACAAAGTGGCTGGCGTGACACATAGCATAGCACCATGCCACTTTGATGGAAGATGTTTAATGAGCTAATATGGCTGCCACTGAATCTGCAATGACCCATGTGTAGGTTGGGTGAATATCATTGCGTGTGCTCCTCGGCGGTTTCTATGGGCTGTTTCTATGGCAGCCTCGGGTCGCACCATCATCCGCGGTGGTGGTGGCGCTGGCTAGCTGCCACTCCGAAGCGTGTAAGTGAACTTGTAACCAAGTTTCCTTTGCTCTTTAAATGACACCTGCTACACTTGCTAAACTTGCAACTGCAAATAATCCCCACTTAAAGCACACGGTGGTGGCTAGTTTTGCCGGCTCGTTCGCTTGGATTTCTGCATGATGCGCGAGAGACTCGGCTCCCTCACAAAACTTCTGTGTAACGTTAGTAGAACAAATAAAACTGCCACACAAAATCCCGGACTCACCTGTAATACTGCACAAAAGGTGAAATAACGCGACTCTGCCCTGCTGTTCCAGGTAACTCCGGTGAGAAGACGGTAACATTTTCAAAAGCGGCGCAGCCTCCTGCTACAGGACACAAGCGTAGGCTGCATGCCAATTTAACGGTATGTGCTGAACAGTGGAACCTCCTCAGCAACAACTCCGAACTGCATGTGGGCTGTACCATCTACACAGCACGGAGCGGGGAGACCGGGAGCTCACCTGACAATGGAAGTAAACGGTCATTTGTCGAGATCCCACAGCAACATCCCCCCGGAGGACTGAACCATTAGTATACACATTACGTCATCTCTGTTGATAACCCGACATACATTGATATATCAAATCACTTTATTCTTTGCTGTCTTTGCCGGTTGCTCACTGAATCTGCATGTTTTTACCGCTGCCAAAAAGCATATGCATTCGGTCTGTTTTGTTTGTCAGTCAGCAGGATATTTTGAAATTATTTAACAGGTTTCAACATAATTTGGTGGTAGGGCCAGTTAAACAAGAAGAACTGATAAATGATTGGTGCAAATAAGGCCTCCATATTAACATGGACAAAGCAAACATTTGTCATATAACTTGAGATTTGAAATGTAAACTATTTTTTTCTTGACTGCTTGGTCCAACCACATGCGGTTCAACTGTAGGTCATATAGGCCACGCCCATTCCCACCTACATATTTTTTTTTAATCTCTTTAACTTTCATTCATGTTGTCAAAATTTGGTAACACCATTTGCCCTGTAAAAAAGTTGCAAATTATTTTTTTGGCATTCCATACAATTTTCCTATAAGACAAACAAATATAAATGAAAATGGTAATAAAAAATAGCCTTCATTCTTGCTTGAGCACATCATGCTACTGCAACCATATTCAGATAAAATATGCCATCATCAAGCAATAGCAACAAACATTAATGGCATGGCCACATATGACAGACATTTAGAAAAATGTAGTTAATAATGCTAATGATAGCTGCGTCCCATTTAGTTTTGCATTTAGATGGTTCACTAGCATGGCCTCCTGGGGCACTTTGAACTGAGCCATTGTTAATGTTATTACTTCCACCTGTGTTTGTCCTGCTAAGACAAACCAAAATGTATGCAGTAAAAAAGGTCTACACTGTTCCTCCTGGTAGGGGTCCTTGGAGATCATCAAGACTAACTAAAACTAAAAATGACAAGTGTCCAATTTCTCTATGGACTTCTAATTGAATTGGTGATACTCAATTGAATTTTTGAAGTGACACTTGTTGTTGAGAAATATAACATTTGCTCTTGGTAGTCAGTCATGGCTGCATGGATCTGTAACATGCAGACATACATGTATGTACTGTGGCTGCTGCTCATAGTCAGTCAACAAGTGAATAAATCAAAGTAAATGTGGGTGGGTGGGATGGGGGTTGGGGGGGGCAGCACCCCCTTCTGCTGACAGAAAGCTAACCAGGTCAGTGCTTTAATTTGAGTCTCAGTGCTGTCCTCTGGAGAGCCACAAGGGATACAATTACTCTCCCACCATCCCATTCATCTGCAACTCTATAGTGCAAACGTTAGTGTGCACACAAGCATGTCTTTAAAAAAAATCCATCTAGAAGTGGGTAAGATGAGTGCATTGAATATTCCCATTGTTCTTAAGTTCAGTCAGAAAATGTTGCCTTGAGAGCAGTGCATCAACATGAAGGCTATATATTTCTTTCTGATTTCTGATGAAGGAGATGAGACTAACGTGCAGACTAAAATAATGTATAATTCAATTAAGGAGCTTTTTCCAAAATCACACCCACATTAGAATTTGTACATTATAAAGTTTCCCCCTGACTTTTCCACAACCCCTCCTTGTGGAGCAGTAGACTTTTCCATTAGACATGATTTAGCCAATGATGAGTCCCACTATTGTGTTGTTTTTTGTTTTTTTTCATATTTCCCTTTTCTTTCATCAGCAGCTTATTTTTTTAGATTGAACTTGAACATTTCTTTCCAATGTCTCTTTCTAATGTTACTAGACCTTGCCAAATCAACAAACACAGTCTAATGGTTTGTAAGCACTGGGGTTTTAAGCTAAGGAATCCAGGGGTAGTGGACAAAATAACAAAAACACACGTGCGATCCATTATCTTAGGCTATGGTGTTATTGTGGAGGAATGCATTATATTATGAGGTGTACAAGTCAATCCTCCGTATGAGCAACAGAACAGAAATTACAACTGACTCAACAAAATGCAACTTTCTAAACACAATAAATACTTCTTTCACAATAGTATGTTTTGGAGGCTACTGCAGGTAGGTTGCATATAGTGTTTATGCATTCTTGGTATTTTATCCCCATACAAAGTTTCCACAAACTGGTAAAAAAAGTTTTTGTGTTGCAGTGTTTTTTACTTGCATGCTGTCTAAAATTATGCAATAGACATTGCTTAATCAATTTTGCTGGAAAAATGTGTAACTTTGGGATTTTCCCTCAAATCACATCTCAGTTAATTAGCAAAGACAAGAGATAAGCTTTCTGTCTTTCTGTACCTCCCCTTTGTTCATGTATTTGGTTCAGAAATCACTTTTTTTTCTGGATGCACTCCCTGTGAGCACAGTAGCCTATGGAAACACCACAACACAGTGGAAATAGTGACCAACCTTTGTGACCAAAAGTAAAACTGAGGCTGTGCTAATGAAACAAGCCATTATTATACCAAATCCACAGAATCCATTTTCTTGGTTGAGCATGTGAAGGATTTGTTATCATGATAACAACCTTTCCCTTCTGCTCTCACTCTAAACCAAAGCCGCTCTCTGTCACCAGGTACTTTCTCTCTCTGGAATGTTTTTCAACCCTTCAAGTGCTCTTTCATGAAGGCCAGAGAGGTATTGAGAGGGCTTCAGGATTGTGGCGGAGTAAAGATCGGTTAAATTAGTCCACCTCCCGCTCAGACGCTTCTTTTATTCTGCGGGTCAGCACCTCCCTCCCTGTTTACCCACATAAATTGGTCTCTCTCTGCTCTGTCTTTATCCTTTTTTCCCAACACAAGTGTCCATGTGGACTGTGAGAAAGAGGAGGGGACAGGAATTTCATCAATAATATCACAAGTTACAAGTTAGCGGAACATCCCTGTTTTTCATAACCTCATACACGTTTCCTCAGGTGCCACATGCTTACATATTAAAGACAGAAAAGGTGCCACATGCTTACATATTGAAGTACACACTGTGGCAGTTACAACCACCAAGTGTACTGTTGAACTACAAATCAAAAGTGACATCTGCTGGCTGAAAAGATGAACTCTTTACCTGCAGATTCAGACCTAATATTGAGCTTTATGACATCACTCTCTTGACAGTGTCACCTTGTAATTGGTTTTAACTTAATGACTTAGTCTAATCATTGTGAAACATGGTACATATTGTATGTTTACAATATTCGAGGCAGTTGAAGTCAGCCAGACATAATGACAATTGACAACTACTTTACAGATTTCATGATGGTGTCCATGTATTGTACAAGGTGAGCTATTGTTATCAAAAGCTAAAGTAATCAGTTGTATTCCATTGCTATATGTTATTTGATGATGGGTATAAAATGTATTTTATCTTTCAGAAATGCTCATAGTAAATTTACATTTGAACATTACCATTTGGTAAGATCACAAGCCAGGGAAATAAAATTCTAATAGTTTTGGTCAACTAAAAAAAAAAGCGTTTGTTTCTGATTTATAAAAAGAGCAGGGAGATAATAATTGCTCACTAAAAGAGGACACTTTTGTTTAAGGACAACTGACAACAACATACTATATATTGTTCTTCACAGAATTCCCTGTATAGATAATGAATGCATGATTTTGGATGCAGATTAAATTAATGATGTAACCTAGATCTGTTTTTCATTGAGTTTTCAGGGTATTTTGTCTGTTCTACTTGGAAATACAAAAAGCCCAAAGGCTTAATTTAGATTAAATTTGTACTATGCAAGAAAAAAAACTGCCAGATATTTATGAACAAAACATGAACTATTGGCTTCTCTTTTACTTCCAGTGTAATGTTATGGTTGGCCTCAGATGTGCTTTATATTTATACAAAGGATCAGAAGCAGAAAACAGTGGAGTGCACATCTTACAACTGGGATGGGAAAACATTGTTCCCCATGAACTGAGGAAAAATAATGTGAATGAAACATGAAACAAACCTCAACCAATTAAAGATTTCTGAGCTTTTTTATTACAAACTATTCATTGTAAGATGCTTGAATAATGTTTCCCTCTAATGACACAACTTTAAAGGAAGTTATAAAAAAACACATTCATGTTTTTCATAGTGCTATCACTGATACTACAAAACAACACAATCATACTGTATATTGATCATTAACTTTATATTAGGGTTATGTATAGAGATATGTGTAATACGTATTTTGTCTCTTTGCATGATTTGATCATCATTTTGAGAGAGTGATTTGCTTAAAAACATAAATATATTTAGACATTAGCATGAAATGTGCACAAAATTAGAAGACGTGATTGAAAAGATGTAATCATTTTGAGTCCATCCTTCACCACACAACACATATGGTTCATTAAGGAGACATGATTTTAGACTTTACAGGTCTTTGAGAAAATTACGGCTCTATATTGTAGCACGACTTCTATTTGCATATCAGTATACAGTATCTTTAATCATCTGAAAGAAACAATAATTGATTTAATGATTGAAACCACATTTTAAATTCTGACCTGAATCTGATCAGATACAATTTATCATACACCTTGTCATATACTGAAGTAAATCACAAAAGAAACTTGCCTTCTGCAAATATAATTTGCCATTTCCACTCAAAATGATTGTGTAAGCAAAAAAACAAAAGCACAACACAAGCACTGTATTTGAAATCAAGACTTAGGGAATGACCTCACTGTGGTTTTGAAGCCAAATGTGAAATAGTACTTGAAGACATGTCTGAAGGTGTGATCTCTGAGGCCGTATATGAGTGGGCTCAAACACTTAGGGAAAATGATGAGACCTAAGAAGAGGGCATACTGAATATGAATGGCCATAGCAGGATTTATGTTCCACAGGCTGCTGGAGTTTATCATGTTAAACAGGGTGGAGGTGAGACACAGGCATAGCTGAAGCAGATGCAACAGCACCGTCCTATGGGCCTTGGTGGCATTACGGATGTTGGAGGAGGCTGACTTTACAGTGATCATGATAGCAATGTAAGTATAGATGATAATTATGCTCACTAATACAAAATACAAAATGGTGAAGGCCTTGTTTAAAGTGGAATAAATTTGTAGCCGGAAGACACTGTTTCTTGTGCAGAACCTTGGCAAAGTGAAGCTTGTGTTCTCAAGACTGACAAACAGGAAGAGCTGCGTGAATGAGTCTAAAGAGGCCACCGTCCACATAACAGCAATGGCCACCACTGTCCTCCTGGCGGTGGCGATATCAGCGTGCCTCAGTGGAAAACAAATGGCAACATATCTCTCCAAAGACATCACAGCGAGGTTGAGGGGTGACATTTTAACAGTGATGGCCGCCACCAGTGTGACAATAATACAGACATAGCTGATCATTCTGACCATGGTCACGGCAAAGATGTACAACAACATAGTCACCAGGAGCTGCAGAGAGTCAGTAAGGAGCAAATGACCAAACAGGATATAGCGGGAGGACTCCAGCAGGAGAGGCTTCCTCAACAAGGCGAACAGCATGACGCTGTTTACATACAGGAAGAGAAAACATGGCAGCATAGACAGCAGAGCTTTGACAGGTGTCTGAAAGAGCATCTCCTGGGTGACTTCTCTCGTGTCATTCATCATGACAACAGCTTCATGCAGCGTCTGTAAAGGCATGGCACACAAACACACACCTGACTGCTCTTTAGTCAACATTATGAACAGCCCTGAATCTTAAAACCTGTTTAGGATGATTCTGTCACACAATATCTTAGATAAGCATGTTGGCCTGAAACAAAGGCACAATTTCCAGGGGTTACAGATACAACAAATAGACAGCATCATAATTGATACAAATATGTCAGAACTATAGAATCTATGAAGGTAAAGCTGTGATAAATATATGTATTGTATGCCTGAGACACATTACTTACATGTTACTGGTTTGGTCTGACTTCATTTGAAAGTTTTGGTGAACAAATCTGACGAATGAATCAACCTCCAGCTCATCACGTCCTTCTTATATGTAATCTGTGTCTTGACATCATCACCATCACAACCAGTCAAAGCTCTGCATTGGTTATTGTTTCTTTGAAGGACATTTTGAGAAGCTGTGTGCTTAGTTACAGTTGTATAAAAATATCTTTATACTTTATTCTTCTTTCACAATGTTAAACTGAAGTGCACCGTTTGCCAAAATCCCTAGAAATTCTGTGGGTGGATTTCTTAATGGCCACCTAATGGAATTTAAACCATTGTAATGCATTTATACAGCAGTATTTCAACAACAGTATATACAACCTATTTAAACAGCCTACACTTCCCTCCAAAAGTATTGGAACAGTGAGGCCAATTCCTTTGTTTTTGCTGTAAACTGAAAACATTTGGGTTTGACATCAAAAGATGAATATGAGACAAGAGATCAACATTTCAGCTTTTATTTCCAGGTATTTACATCTGGATCTGATACACAACTTAGAAGATAGCATTATTTGTAACGGAACACTACATTTTTAGGTGAGTAAAAGTATTGGAAAGGATAGACTTAAAATAGATTAAAGTGAATAAGACTTAATATTTAGTTGCAAATCCTTTGCTTGCAATAACTGCATAAAGCCTGTGACCCATTGACATCACCAAACTTTTGCGTTCTTCTTTTGTGATGCTTTTCCAGGCTTTCCCAACAGCCTCTTTCAGTTGTTGTTTGTTTTGGGGGGGTTACTCCCTTCAGTCTCCTCTTTAGCAGGTAAAATGCATGCTCCATAGGGTTTAAGTCTGGAGATTGACTTGGCCAGTCTAAAACCTTTCACTTCTTGCCCCTGATGAACTCCTTTGTTGTTTTGGCATTATCTTGCTGCACGATGAAGGATCTCCCAATCAGTTTGGTTGCATCTTTCTTTAAATTGGCAGACAAAATGTTTCTGTATACTTCTGAGTTCATTTTGCTGCTGTCATCATGTGTTACATCATCAATGAAGATTAATGAGGCCGACGTCTGTTACTTAGTACACCAGTGGTTTCTTTCTTCTTCAGGATATTAGTAGACGTAGACATTCAGCGCTATTTATTGTTTGAATAATCAATGTAATAGGACACACCAGGGCAACACAACACACCTGTCAGTCAGATGTTCCAATACTTTTGCTCACATGAAAAATGGGTGGGTTCAAACAAAAGGTGCTATCTTCTAAGTTGTATATCAGATCCAGATGTAAATACCTGGCTGAAATGTTGATCTCTTGTCTCATATTCATCGTTTGATGTCAAACCCAAATGTTTTCAGTCTACAGCAAAAATAAAGGAATTGGCCTCACTGTTCCAATACTTTTGGAGGGGAGTGTATATGTGTGCAAGCTTACTTCATCAGTTGTCATTTTAAAAAGTGAGCATGTCAGGCCACGAAAATAAAAACTAAACTAAACTAAAATACAAAACAAAAACAAAGTGATGCCAAACTAGATATACTGTATATATCTATTGAGGTGTGGAAGCACAATTTGAAGCACAGATCAATTTCCCCCCCATCATTTCTAGAAAATGACCTTTAGGTTGCATATGGCTACATGTTTAAAATTGCATGACAGGCAATAAAGTAATTCCCATAATGACTCTTTATCTCCAGCAGCCTGGTGCAGGTACAGCTGGAGATGTCAATTTCAAAAATCATTGTGCATTTGCTATGATGAAAATGTTTTGATGGAATTTCAATTGGCCTGTGGGTAGTGCCAGAGAAAAGCCAATGCTGTTACTTAAACGGGGCTATTATCCTCTGCACAGTGGCCATTTCAGTCAGGCTCAGTCTAAGCTTTGTCAACCTCAGCTGGACAACAAGTGGTTGTATATGCCATGCTCACAAAAAGAGTCCATTTGAACAAGCCACTCATGTGGTGTTCTCAACTTTGTAAGTGGAATAATCTGAAGGTCCCTCCTTCACTCATTCTGAAATATGTGTAGGAGATTACTTTTCACTTCTGTTGTCTACCCTTTCTTTATTCCTGACATGCACAACACTGAAATGCAAATGCAGATTTATCATTTGTTAATGCTATGCTAACGTTTCTAAAGTAAGTATGTGAACATGCCAACACATAGATTTTATTTTAACACATTTAGCATGCTATGTTAGCGTACAGCTGAGGCTGACAGGAGTTTGGTTAAGAGTCTTGACCTGTTGGTGGCGCTAGATGAAGTCACCAAAATTTTTAGGTTTCATCCTATGGGGAACATGAATGTTCCTATGGACCAATGTGTTGGACCAACAGATTAAAAGTGAGACCAAAGCGTAGCTAAAAAGGTTGTGGTTTTAGTAAAATGGCAGCTGTGCCTGAGCCTTCTTTTATTACTAGAATTAACAAACCTATAGCTCTTGTCTTGTTTGTTCTGACCAGCTTGTCTTACCCTTTCATCATCATGTCTGTACAGTTTTTCAGTACCACAGCAGAGCGGACAGATCCTTCATGTTTATGAGGCTGGAGTTGTGTGATTGACAGATTGAAATACTGTAAAAGTGAAGTAAAGCAGATTTGTTTTAATTTGTTGCAAGAAAAATAAGGTTGTGAGACCCAATGACAAGTTTAATTACTAGTCATTTTCAACAGTGATTCTGTGTATCTGGCCTCATATACACACACACACACACAATAATTCAATGTAAGAAAATTGGAAGAGATACAATTATACAGGAAAAAATACAGAATTGAATTGTATTGGATTGTATCTAAAGTTATCTTGTCCACCCTTGTAAATCCTGCACTTTTCTGCTTTAGCTTCATCCCATACATTTTCAGGATTTGTGGAAAACATCAAGTACAGAATATTATTTGTTAGGCCCAAAATGATGCAACCAAAGCTTCTGTTCAGGACTGTACAACATGTCAGCTTTGCATATCTCATAATGACCTCAGTGACTGTAGTTCTTCGGAGGACAGTCATTAATAACACATTAATAATTCAAATATTTATAGTGTACATAATTGCAGTACATTCCTCAGAGTGTTGGTCCATGGAGGGACAATTAAAACCTGCATGTCATTCCCTGGAGTAAATAAGGCACATGAAGAAAAACATGTCACCTTCGTCATAAAGTTTAGAGAATCTTCTAATTTTATGAAGAAGAATTATAAAAGAAATGGTCTCCACCAGTTTGGACACCCTTTGAGTTTTTGTACAATTATCTTGTTTTTATTAAAAAGGCAACATTACTAATACAATTTTAATCTTCAGATATAATATGAGTAAGATTAGGGCAGTAGATTATATTAGATCTTGAGTCGATATTTTTCAGTGACACAATCAAACCCTGGCAACACAAGTGATGACTGTCAAATGTGTATTGAAATAGCAAAATTGTATAAACAATCTAAAAAGAAGCCACTTTTATGGTTATGTTTCACAATAAATTGTGCAAAAATGTTTTTGACCTCCAAGCCTGAGTCACTGATGCAGAACAAAAAGCAGTGACTGTCTAGACATGTGTAGTGTTCAATGAAGAGGGATTCAAATGTGGACTGGACATCACAACGTCCCAACAGATTTTAAGTAAAACAAACACCTACACCATGAAGTAGGGCAGCAAACAAACAGCCCAGATCTTCCCTGTTTGCCTGAACCAAACTCTGGCGTCAGCTGTGGCCACTTCTCTTCAAATAAGAAGTGACAAGAAGGACTTCTAAACAGCAGTGAGTGAGCGTACGCTGGGCTTCACCTTCTGCCCACTCTGCTGTCTCGACGCATTAAGACATTTATTGTGCAGATCATAGAAAACTAGAACAAATACTCAACATGCATTTGTCACTTATTCTAAACACCAAGTACATTTGTCTGCTATATGATGCGGTGTTAAATAAATTAGCACATTTAAAATGATCATGATGTCCTTTTAATACACATACCAAATATACAAGCATGGGTGACATTTTTTACAGCATCCATCTTTAATCGCTGTTCAATTCAATTCTGAATTCAAACATTACAAACACATATTAACAATGACGCAATCACTCAAAATAAAACAAAAACAGGAGAGCATTACATCTCAGAGATTTAAAAAAAATATATTGTAAAGGAAAAGTACAATCAAATCCCAGTGTTTTCAAATAAAAATAAGGCAAAGCTCAAAGGCAGAGTATCTACATAACAAAAGCAACATAATAATAATAATAATAATAATAATAATAATAGTTATATTTTCCTTAATTTGCTGTTAAATTGTACGAGGATGTGGATGAATCTTGAAACATTTCTTCTATGGCTGCTGGCTATATTTCAACTGAAAACTGGAAATTAGCTGTGGAAAGATAATTTAACAATTATTAGACAGAATCAGACACTGTGGATGCTGCATCAACATCTCAGCTATTGCAATTACTGCCATCGTTTTTTAAACAAACAAATAATGACCTCAAACAGCTTCCACGTTGCTGACACATCTTGTATGGTACATTCTTTGGCAGGAAGTTCACTTACCACAGGTATCCTTCCTTAAACTCGGTGAATTTGTGCCGGACCATAAATGTTGCTAGAGCATCTGCTACCTAGCAACAGATGACACAGGAAAAAGTTATATAGCAACAAACTGAATCAGGATCAAACAGGTCCAACTGAACAAACACACAAAACCAGACATGCAAATTGCATCAAGAAGTGACAACTACAAACAACAATAAGTCTGACATTTTATTTTGGCGAGTGCATTTGGTTTGACATATCAAGTATCAAGTATCATACAGTAATTCGGACAATGTCATAGGACAATACATATAGCCCACAGTGTACGTTCAGGTAGACACCCCTTACTTTTTCAGGTGCGTCCTCATGGACAGCATGACCACACTGAGGAAGGACCTGCATCTGAAACTTCCCTGTGGACAAAGATGAAGGATATGTTTGAGGTCTGTGTGTTCTACATTATATGACAACAATCACACGTGGAGAAAAAAACTGGAAACTATGCATAAATTCTCAATTTTGCTCCTTACCTTGCATCTGTCCAATAGTAAGGTCTTTGTCAAGCCTGTCCACTCCTGTACAAAGGATGAAGCCAGGGGTGAAATTGTGCAGTCAATGGCAAAATAGCTTGGAATAAAACTTGAATCATTTGTATTCATCCAAACTGGGGACTGCCCTGAAATTCCTTCAAAACTGCCAGCCCAGACACTTTTTCTGTATTTGGAGTACCAAATAACAATATAAGTTCCCTGTGAGAAACCGCGAGAGATCTAACCTGCGAGCAGAAGCAGTTTTGGTGCAGGGCACGTGAGAAAGAGGGCAGACAAGCCTCTGAACCAGCCCTCCCAGTATTTTTCTGTCTTTGACAGGTCCACTCGCCAGGTGAAGATGCTTTCCTTTTTTATCTGCATGGACGAAATCAACCTTTTTAGGAACTTTTCAACCTCTCACAAACACACGTTACAAAAGAAAGACAAAGAGTAAGAGAGACGGGACCTCTTGGTCATCTTCCTTCATCCTTTTCTTGTTAGATTCTTCTTCCACGTCTTCATCCTCTTCCTCTTCTATTATACCTTCACCAATGCTATTAGACACACCTGGACTGCTGGTGGATTCCTCACATCTGTGGATGTCAGAAAAGAGCAAATTAACATACAGTACATAAAACACAAAAACACGCAGGAATTGGTGTACAAATGAGAAACGGAACAGACATACTTTTTCACCTGGCCTCCCATTGACACTCGTGCTGACTCCATGTTTCGGATCTGGCCGCTCTTCACACTGAAGGCAAAAGGAAAAGAAATGTTTCAGACACTTGTGTACATTAAAACAAGCTGAAGGTTGTCCAAAACATGGTGAATGGTTTCAACAAGGCTGCTATTGGTTTCAGTGAATACATTTGGCCCAGTCATATTTCTGAGATGTAGCAGTATCACTAACTGTTTCACGTTTACCTCCACTCAATGGCATTCTCCAGAGATTTAAACGTCTTTGGCCGACTTCTGAGGAAATTCTGCATACTGTTCAAAGCATCCATTGCTGTACCTGAATGCAATTAACAAAAAGTATTTGTCATTAATACTATACAGTTATTTTTATATATTATCATATAAATCCACTGCTAATTTAACATAGTAGTAAAAGCAACATGCTATTTGGTCATAAACTGAAAAATATTTATGATGCTCTTATTTTGAGAAAACGCAAGCACTTACCTTCTACAACGTCAATGACACAGAGGCCAAGCAGGGATGGTATATGATTGGCAGTGGCTGTGTGAACTGCGATGGCCCCACCCATACTGTGTCCAATAATCATGATTGGAGGTGGGTTCTCTCCATAGAGCACTTCCACCACTTTGCCAATATCCCTTTCGAAAGAAAACGCAAGGAAAACCTGTTAACCTTGTTACATTTCTAACATGTGTGTCACTGTTACCGAGTATACAGTCAGAAAAAAGACTGTATTTAATAATGAATGGGAGAACTAGGGACGTTCAACCCTTTTTTGATTTTACAGCAGTTATTAATCCAAACATTTCAAACCAGCAAAGTGTCAAAGCATTAACATTCCCTGCCTTTAGATGGGAATGTGTAGAAATCAAAGCTGTCTGTGTGCCTGATATGTTCCCATATTTTTCTGTGATGCAAGGCTAAGTGTCTGTCTGTCACAGCAACTTACTTGGCCATCGTGTCTGCAGAGAGATCATCAGGATTTTTCACTTTGGTGTCGCCTGCAAGTGATGAGAGAGAAGCTAATTTCACCATTTGTAATTTGAAATTTCAAAAGTAAAACCTGATAAAGGCTGTTTTATTTCATCACCCTATAATCATTGCAATATCATGCAAAACTAGAATCATGGGGGAAGCAGTGAGCAACATATTTTTAAATCAACAGCTATCATAATGTAACTATAATATCTACACTGCAGTACCTTTAATCAGGGAATGACACAGAATCACAGGATGTCTATATGTGCAGATATTTTTTGCAAAGCATTATTCAAAGGGGATGAATACTACCTAACAAAACAGAAAAATCCCCATGAAGATCTCAATTTCCTAAACTACAAATAATATATGTCTAATTTTGTGTCCTGCGATTACTTGTATTTACCATGAGCTCGAAGGTCCATAGCCACCACCCTGCAGTTGATCCTGCTGCATATGACAGCCTGCAAACACACATACAGAAACCATTTAAATCAAATAGTGTACAGCTAATATGCTGAAATAAAAGAACAGCTTCATAAATAATCCACACTATGTTGGTGTGTTTACAGAGTTTCTGTTATAGTTATCATGCTCACAGTGAACACTGCCCAGGAGAGTGCAGAGTGGCCTCCTCCATGGAGCAGGAGCAGCACAGGACCATGGGAACCACTGCAGTAAATTCTGAAAAGGTTCAAGGAAGTCAAGGAAATATATAGCAGAGCTGTGCAGGAGTCACAAAGTAAGTAGATGCTGATCGAAAGATAATAAACATTGTTATTGTATTAAACTGATTATCTTAAAATGTTCTATATCATGTTGAAGTAAGCACATTGGTATAAAGAAGTAGCTAAATCTGAATGACCTATTTGGATTTGAACGCTCTGGGTGTTTGCCACAGCAAAGTTTCAATTATTCATGCTGAATTTTCTCCTGACAAACAGAAGCAGCAGTGAAGGATATATCTTTGCCATTTTCATTTTCCACCTCCACATCTTCCATGGTTTCAAAGTACTGACTCCAGGACAGGGGGGAGAAATCTCTCTTCCGTCCAGGTCTTTTAAAAAAAGGAAAAGAAAAGACAAGCAAAATGTAAACCAATCCCATATTGTAGCAGGACTATTAAAACACACTGCGCGAGACATAAATCTTTGCAATGTGTTTCTGTGAAGATGACAAACTGGCTCTGTGATACAAGCTTTTTCACATGGTCACACAAGTACAAGTTTTTCTAATGCTCGTGCTGTTGACTATTTAACTGACCAGAAACCAGAGACAGAGGACTTTTTAAAGGGTTGGATACAGCTTGGATACTGTTTCATTCAAACCCCAAATAAACAACACTGTCAAGGCATGTAACATCTCTACTATAACATAAACTTGTTTATACAAACATTGTAACATGGTGATGTAAACAAGCTATAACAAGCCCTGACTTCACTACACAGGCTGTGTAAATATAAACTGTAGGGGGACCTGTTCATAATACAATCTAACCCATGTTTGGAGACTACTCAATCTTATATTAAGTCTATTATCTTCAGACACTGCTGTTGGTGTGTGATGAATGCTCACTCTTACCCTGATATATATAAGCTAATGTTAATCAATGGATACCGAGTTTAACCTGAATATACAAATCTTAGGTTATATTCAAAGACACTAGCTGTATCAAAAATGTCCACATATACATGAATCCGCCACCGTTGGTCACAACTCTGGTAGCAACAGCTAGCTTAAATAGCTAATGTGGTCACTTCAGCTGTCCTGTCCCTAAACAAACTGTAAAGATAGAGAGCAACTGATGTGATGGTGGACATTATGAAATGTAACGTTAGACAGCCAGCAGAGTTGACAGCGAGATGATAGCGAACTCACCCCATTTTCATTTTGGAGCCAGACTGAAAACCACCAGCCATGGGAGGTCTGGAAGCTAACAGGTTTAAATGCAACTGTTTCTCCATGTTGTCGAAAGCGGGCTCGGTCTCTGTCAGGAACTCTTTAGTAGGACCTTCCCTCTCTTTCGCAGCATATGATTTTCCCAGACACCTGCACAGACGCTAGCCAGACATTGGATAAATTTCAGCTAACGCTAGGTTACTACGTTTATCCACAAGCTAATGGCTAGCGCTCTTCTTCTGCTGCTGGTGCAGCTGAGATTATTTTGGGTCGGCCTCTTCTTCTTTGGTTTTGTTTTCATGGACCTTTTAAAATATTACTGCCATCTACTGACCACGAATTCACCTACAATAATGGTTTACAACCCCTTTTTTTGTTTGTGTCGCTTTAACATGACAGCAGTTCAATCAAAGAGTGAGTTTTCCTTCTCAGATTCTTTAATTTGAATTATTTTTTTTAGGATTCATCCCCCTTAAATCAATCAGCCACTGGCCTAGATACTACGTGTTTTGTCTGGTTTGTGCCAGCTCTTAACATTGAACCGTTTGACCATACCATATTGAGCAGATTTCAGCTGAGTAGGAGAAATAACTATGTCTGATTAATGACTTTAATAATATACATGGAGCCCTGTCTTCTAAATTTCAAGCTTTCCACAGGTTCTCACAAAACATCTGGGACCCAGTTTAAAAAACTGTAAATATGAGTGATTTCGGTCAACATCACAACCAGAAAGTCAATTGGTGTTACAATTGTTTGCAAGGAAATCCTGCACATTCTTGGCCAACCATGGCACATTGGTCATTATTTCTTAAAACCAAATAATGGAGAGCTGCTTGGCTTGATTTAAGGATATGCTGTGATTGAACTGTCTAAGGACAGAAGTGAGAACATTTTAAGAAATTGCAAACTCAGAAAAATCATATTTCACAGAGATGCTATCATTTACCACATTAATAAGTAATAAAATGACATCACAACATCAACACTTGAGCTAAGCTGTTATATCCTCTGGCATGCAATACTCTTAAGCACAAGGTGTCAGCAGTGCACTCTGTACCATGTAGCTGAGAGAAGTCACTTAAAGGGGCACTTGGAGACTACAAATGTGTAACAGAGGGGCCTGTGTTAGAAACTAGAGGTGTGGAGTTTGAAAGATGTGGGTGTTATTGCACGGAGGGTCTAATGAAAACACAATCATGTTGCATCATGGGGAATTTAGTTTTTAGAACTAGACTTAGGCAAAATGTGTTTGCGTCTGTGGCCCCTTGAGAAATATCCAATAATAGTCACATTAATAATAAATAATAATGATGTGAAATAAATCTACAGGCATTAAGGTGTGGTTATGATCACTGGAAACTGCAGCTTCAGCTAACACTGACTGAAGTTGCAGCTTCAGTCCTGTAATCTGAGACACTGCTATTCAATAGGAGACATTTGAGAGACTTGTGAATGCAGTTACATAAAGAGTACGTATGGTTGGGACAGCTGATCGTCTACAGTTGCAGACTCGCTAATCTGATTGGGAGAGTCACAAGAGAGGGCAGGAAGAGGTGAAGGTGAATGAACATAGTTGCTCACGTACAATTTTACCTTAAACACTGGGACAAAGATGCCTTCATCGATCATTGGGCAGTGATCTTACATGACATGTCGATTGGGATACCTTCTCTCATTCCCTCTGCAGTGATTGTGTTGTTGCAGGGTGTTTGACAATATCATTCAAGCTCACTGTGTTTTGGAAATTTGGGTGACATATCTTTTTTATTTATTTATCTCTCTTCTCATGTGAATGTTATCCTTTCTATGGTGATGTTGGCTTTCTTTCAGGAAAATTATTTTTATAATCACAACATTTTTATGATGGTGTAGATCCAATTTTCTTAGATATTTTGGGATAATCTTCACAGATTTTAGTGTTTAACTATAGACAGTTTATTTATTGATGCAGCCGAACGTTAGAGGCACACTTATGTCCTCAGCCAACTATGGCTTATAAACATCCTGTTCTGACAGACTGGATGTATATCAGAACCTGTTACGTACCATCCTGAGTGTTAGTCTGGAAGCAGTTGGATTTCTATGCATTTTCATATTATCATTCAAGACAAGAAATGTCGTGTGATTAAATATACGAGGAACCACAGACACAATGTGTGTGTCCTTTTCCTGTTTCCTCCAGTGAAAGCTGAAATAAAAACATTGAAACTGACAATGCCAGTCAAAGCTAAGTGTGAACAATTAGCAAACAGCTGAGTCATTCCTGGTATTTGGGGCCATTTGTTGTCCCGGTGAAATATCTCTTCAAGTGTGCTGTGAAATAGTTTATGTCAAAAAGCTTGAATATGGTACAAATGGATTGGTTTGGTACTTAGCAAACATTTAATAAAATCAAATTAAAATTGAAAACAACAATTGAACTCAGGGAACACAGTCATGCTGGTTCAGTGTCCTTTCCTTCATCCCTTACCTAGGAATTAAGTTAAGACAGAAGTTCCCATGCAAATGGTCCTGTGAGTGAAGACATGGTGGGCCGTACTTCTGTGCTCCACTAACCTTTACGTGACGCAGCGGCTGACTTTATTTATAGTGTTTCACAGCACTGATTCAAGGTTCATGGTATTCAGAGTGCAGGAGAACACAGTGGTGACAGTAGTCTGTCTGCTCAGTGGGTGTGGGGGAGGTCACTGCTGGCTGGTTGAAGCTGGACCAGCGTGATGTTTACAGGTTATTCACACAGTGTACTCAGGGACCTGTTTTTAGCGGCGGGTCGAAAAAGCAGGTGGTCTTCTGAACCGTTCTTGAGGGTGCTGAGTTGCAGGTTTAACCATTTCACATCTTTGCCTTGCAAATTAGACAAAATAACGAAAAGGAAATGCATGGATCTAACCTTTAAAATGCAGCTGAAATGACACTTGGCCCAGTGTCATTATATTTTCTTTGTACATCACAAGTATTAAAATGTAAATGTTCTCTCTTAACTAATTTCTGTTGAATGATTTATTTAAAAAGAACATAGTACTACTGCTGCTACTACTATTACTACTACTTCTACTAATGATAATAATAATAACAATACAACTTAATAATTAAAATAATTGCAAGAGAAACTAAGTGAAAAAGTAAAGTATAGTAAATATTAAAAGACAAAACCAGCAATGGCCACTTAACTGGTGGAAAATGGGTCAAAGGTTATTTGCAGAGGCTGGACTTTTCCTCAGCCTTGTTTACATGAACAACTTATCATGTCATATTCCATATGTCTTGATTTTTATCTGTACACAGTAATGTCTATACATTATTAAAATACTCAAGACACTGGTGTGCATGTTACAATGTAAAAATGTTTTTGGGGAATAGAACAATATCCTGACACATGCAACAGCAGATGAAACATTAGATGTGTTTTGCATCAACCGCATGACTTGACGTAAGCTTGCTGAGCCCATGACCTGGAGCTTATATGGAAAGTCACATGTGTAGAGACATGCACGCACTCCAATACTCCAAGTGTCTCTCCTCTCTAACACTTTACATTCAGCATCCAGTCCTTTCTTTCGGTGCGTACAGATTGCATGCAGATGCTATGTGCATCCACCCACCCTCGTTCATTGTATGGATTGGCTGAGAAGCA
This sequence comes from Enoplosus armatus, assembly GCF_043641665.1. Lineage (NCBI taxonomy): Eukaryota > Metazoa > Chordata > Actinopteri > Centrarchiformes > Enoplosidae > Enoplosus > Enoplosus armatus. Next base: position 16,317,226 of record NC_092192.1, on the reverse strand, counting down.
TGGCGGTTCCTTTGTCCGGAACATTTCGTAACTTTATCACTTGCAGGGAGGAGGGAAAAGGATGTGGTGTAAATGTTACCCACCCCAGAACTTTTGTCAGCCACTCAAATGCCCCATGAAAACATTTAAGGAATCCAGACAGGCCTCCCTGTCTGATTGGCTGCATATACCAACCAATAGAAACATGAGGAAAGCTCCTTGATGTCAGTGTAGTAATATGAGCCGTATCCCCACGTGTTGAAGTTGAAATTTTTTGTAAAAGCCGAGCTCTGGATTTAAAACTTGAAATAAATAATATTGACAGCAAGTTACGTTTTATTGTGAAATCAGCTGTGAAATGATGTGAAAATATAGAAATGTTTAGACGTGCTCATAGGGCACGAGTCCATATCAGGCTACCATAATGACACTGTTAGGACCAGATCAACAAGTGCTCAAATATCCGACTGTGTCTCACAGACTCTGGTAAACATGAGCTACACATAACAGGTGTGTACAACTTGTTAGACTGCCCCGCAGTCATGTGCAAAAGGTGCCTATAAATTCAGGAGCTTCTTCTACAGTGAACAGAAAGGGCACGACGAGGACGCTAAAGGGACTAACTGCCTCAAGGATTGTACATTCTTTCCACTGTGCCGGATTATAACTTTCCTGGAGAACTATTTAGGTAAACCTTTACATGAAGATAAGAGTGATTTTTTATGGGTTCAGACTCAACCCATGTCACTTGATATTTAAGTAGTAATTTAAAAATATAAAAAATAAATATCTGAATCTTTAAAATATTTAAATGTTTGCATGATTGTCTTTTGTACCTCTGACCTAAAGCATATCACTCAGTTGTCATAATGATAAAACTATTAAAAAAAATGCATGAAACCAACAATACAATACAAAACAAATTCTCCTTGAATCTCAAGTAAATGATAAATGCTTGTGTTTTCAGTGAGTGGTGGTACGCTGGCTGACTCACTTCAAGCAGAGTTTATGGCCCAAGGCATTCCCACTACAGAACCACTTCCAAAGACTAGTGTACTTCTCGAGAAAACTTGAAGCTTTCTTCACCCTCGCTTACAGGTATGCACAATGTTTAGCATGAACACTTCAAATATACTACTAGTACAGGTTTTGTCACAGTTACTGTAGGTCTGTAGATGTTATAATCAGAGCAAATGAAGATGATGAAATCTCATTACCCATAGAGAAAATATGAACAGTTCTTGTTGACCTGAGTAATGATTTTCTTTGGTGTGTGTGTGGTGTGACATACACAGACGTCAGGGGCAAATAGCATTAAGAGCAGATTTTTCCATTTACGTCATCACCCCAGGTGCAGAAATGGTTGGCATAAAACCCAACGACATGGTGCCCTCTGCGGCAGTCAAGTTCTTTGGAGCGGGCACTGCAGCCTGCATTGCTGACCTCGTTACCTTTCCACTGGATACCGCCAAAGTTAGGCTACAGGTTAGATACAATGTTTAACAAGGCGTGACACATTTTAACTTTAGATTCGGTTCATGTCTTATCAAAACATTTCTTAACCTGCTGATAACAATCCTTGAATGTCATCCTACTGAAAAGATCCAGGGAGAGTCTCTGAAATCTGAAGGAGCCAGCGCCATGAAGTATCGGGGAGTGTTTGGCACCATCACCACCATGGTGCGCACAGAGGGGCCCAGGAGTCTTTACAATGGACTGGTGGCAGGACTGCAGAGGCAGATGAGCTTCGCCTCTGTCCGAATCGGTCTTTACGACTCCATGAAGCAATTCTACACTCGAGGCACTGAGAGTGAGTTTCATAACCTGAGTGTCATTGCGTTACACAAACAAGGTTGTTTCTCTCCTACTGCTTCACTGTGACTAATACACACATGCTGCACAGGTGCTGGGATAGTGACCCGGCTCATGGCGGGCTGCACCACAGGAGCCATGGCTGTGGCTTTTGCGCAACCAACAGATGTAGTGAAGGTGCGTTTCCAAGCCCAGGTACGACTGGCTGATGGTGGGAGGAGATACAACAGCACCCTGGACGCCTACAAGACGATTGCCCGAGATGAGGGAGTGCGGGGCCTTTGGAAAGGTGCTTGCCATTTTTACTTCGAAGTTGAAATGAATTGCATCATACTTACCATGGTTTTGAAGTAACCATCCTCTCCTTTCGTCTAGGTTGTATGCCCAACATCACCCGTAATGCCATTGTAAACTGTGCAGAGCTAGTGACCTACGACATGATCAAAGAACTCATCCTGAAGTACGACCTAATGACAGGTGAGCTGGTAAAGGAAACAAATAACTGCAGATATTTCTCCAAGTGACTTCTTATATATCCAAATTCTTAATACAAAATATCAAATGTTGTGGAAGGATGTGACTTAGCGTCTGTTCTCCCACAGACAACCTGCCGTGCCACTTCACTGCTGCCTTTGGTGCAGGCTTCTGCACAACAGTAGTGGCTTCTCCTGTGGATGTAGTCAAAACAAGGTTCATGAATTCAAGCACTGGCCAGTACAGCAGCGCTATCAGCTGCGCTCTCACCATGCTGAGACATGAAGGAGCTACAGCCTTCTATAAAGGGTAAACACACGCTTGCAAACAGCAATAACCTGATAACCTGTTTAGGACACTTCTTTATTTTCCTTTCCTTTGTCTCCTTTAGGTTCATGCCTTCTTTCCTGCGACTAGGGTCCTGGAACATTGTGATGTTTGTGACGTATGAACAAATTAAAAGAGGCATGACCAGGGCACAACAATGCTGGGAGTCGCCGTTTTGATCTCTTTTTTTTCTGCACAGCCACAATGGCCTATAACCTTCACCATGATGCAGTGGTGACTCGTAGTTGGAAAAGGAGACCTGTCAGAGGGCTTCATGAGAAGAGAGCTAAAAATGGTTTGGTCACATTGCCAACATGCGCTATAAGAGCTCGCGTTATAAAGACTCATGTCAGGAACCTGCAGCTCTTTGAATTTCTGAATGAACACACACTCCGAGGGCATCGTTGCAATACCAGAATGATTTAAGGATTCAAGTGTAAAGACACCTTTTATGTATTGTAATGGTGTGTGCCTCCATTACAGAAATGCTTCTTTAGGTGTAAAAAAACAGATGTGAAAGTGTAATTCCAGAGGGGTATGTCTTATTGACATATATACTAGAACCTTGATCAGCTGGCATGGATTTTTTTTCATGTTTACAAGAATGAACTGTAAGATACTATGAATAATGGTATGACTTAATTTGTTATTTAGTGTAGGTTTTCCATGAAAGCAATAGACAGATTGAGTCTGGCAACACAGACGTAAACAGTGACCATTTCTATGTTCCTTACGTTGCTTTCTGTATTGGCGATTGTTTACAATGTTTACCATTGTTTGTGCATGTCAGGGGTTTATAGGTTGATCTATGCGCTTACTATTGTAAATAGCATGATTTATTGCCGGCCGATAAGTCATAAATATGTTTTGCACAGTAATAAATAATGCCAAAATGAATAAATGAAATGCCATTTTTTTCCCCTTTGTCTATTATTGAATTTTACCTTAGTTGTGTTACATCAACCAAGCCTGGAATACAGTTTAAATAGTGTGATCAAATAGAGAAAAAGAACATAGAGTGACTGCACTGAAGTGATACATTGATAGAGATTAATTGATAAAATAATCACTAATGTTAAAGTGATACAGTATTGAAGTTTCATTGAGGCAGAAATCAGTACACCATCCCAAAGTCTCAAATATGACAATTAAACATATTATCATTTAATGATTATTTAAATCATTGATTAAGGTAGGTAGGTTCAGTATATATCTGTGGAAGTTACCAGACTCATGTACTGATCTGACTTATGTCCTCCTATCATGACACCTTCTTCTGTCAGTGGCTACTTCAGATTGGAAAGGTGTTTGTCTGTGTTGCTGTTCACAAGGGAAAGGATGGCTGACAAACCGGCTGAAATCCCAACATTTCAGCCGGTGGCCTGAAAGCAGAGATGTGAAGTGAGCCAATTTCTGACCAAAAACTGCAAAAGAAACCAAGCTCTTCCTCTTTCATTGGACCTCTACACAAATGCAGTTTTGTTTAGCAGGCCTTCATTGGGCCTGTGATATTTCCAGAATCACCTGCAGTTTCATGCTTGAGTCAGATTGTTGATGTAGATCATACAGCATGTGCAGGACAACATGTACATGTACCCAAGCATTCATTCATATCATTGCAATTTACACGCCATATATTTCATATCATATGAAATGATCTTACGCTTGTTATTGCTTGTTCTTATCTCCAACAAGAACAAGTTGTCCCATATCAATGGGAGTGCTTCCACTGTATTCATTGGTCTCCCAACCACCAACCTCTCAGAACTCCACCACAGAGCCATCAGTAGCATGGCACTCACCATAGCACATGACCCCGGACACCCGCTCAACACATTTTTCACATTACTCCCCATCTGGTTAAACATGCAGGACACTGAGATGGAAAAAGGTACGTTTTAGCTGAAGTTCCCTCTGCCATAGTGGTGCTCCCTAATCACAATAACACCCTGTCCAAATATATTTATGTTGTATGTAAATGTTCTGTGTTCTGGAGGTAAGCATAATGCACACTCTGGAAATAAATGTCCCCTTTGGACACAATAAAGTCCATCTATCTACCTTTTCTACGACTTCACCTACTTTTAATTACAGTACTACATTACAACTACTGTATTAACTTAACAATGCTGCATTGCTTTTCAGGGCCCTATCAGGGAAACAGCATACACACACCTCTGTTCAGACATACAATATTGTATTACAATGTACAATACTTAATAATAATTATCAAAAGCGATTCTTTATTGAACAAAAAATTGTATACTTGCGTTTTTGACCACGGCACGTTTCAATCGGTCATTGCAGGAACAACGGGTCATGGAACATGTTTCAACAAAAAGCTGTGGTGAGATGGTAAAGAGTCTGAACATACGGATCCAATTTGGTGGACGATGTACTGTGTGTTCTTGTATTTTCAGCATGACTCAGCATTTAGTCCTCAAGTCTGTGTTCTCTCAGTCTGTACTATAATGCTATGTACATTTAGTATAAATCTGTACAGACCTTCAAACAGATAACAGACTTAACTACATTTGTTTTAGCAGGTTAGAAAATCCATCTTATTTTCACTCTCAGTATATTGAACCTGTGGAATCAATCATACTTGTTGTTTTTAATGTTTGTCGCAATGTTGTTGCTGGTCTGAGGACACAACAGAGAGGAAGCTTCATCATGAAATCAAGAAGACAGAGAGAAAACATGTCCAAAAATGTGTGTTTACACAAATCATACAAGTACAACAACAGGCTTTTTGTCACACAGACAGGTTTATGGTCTTCCCATTTGACCAGCAGGCAGCTATAGATGTAGTGGGGGTGGGGCCCCACCAGCAACACATGCCATGATGTAACAACACCAGCAGTATTTAAAGAGGCGGTTCTTTTCTCCACACCACTGCCTCCTGTTCACTCACTGATTCTCTAGGGTATTGTCTCTTGGAGAAGCATTCTACCAGGCATTTTAACCTCTGCACATCAAATTACGGTACAACCAAACTCTTTATTATGACTTTTTTCTTGGCATGTTTACATTTTTGTTAATACTGTTCCATTGCTATTGTTTTTGACCTTAGCTCTGTCTTTTCCAGGATTTGGATTATGATTTTAAGGCTCATCTCTTCTGAAAAATCTTCTATGGAAAAACAAGGAAACCAATTTATAGCTGGGACAAAATTCAGCCAGAGGGACACCTTTAGAGAATCCTGATCTCTAATGTTTCTGTCCTAAATTGCTCCAATAAAGGTAAGAATTACTAACCAAAATTTGTGTTACTGAATTGCATTTTCAACCCATGTGGGCCTGTTTTTTTCCTGTCTGCACAGAATGTACTGAACAGCTGTCTTTCATTTAGCTTCACTAAAGCCTTGACTTTAGGATGTCTGTTTTGCTTAACGGAGGTGTTAAATGAGCCCCCCAACAGCTTTACACAAAATACATACATTTAAGGATGGAATGTTTTTTGGGGTCTATCTTTTTCAGATTTTGGAGGTTGGAGGCTTTGGAGATTTTGTCCACATTAACAAACCACCCGTCGATCCTTATATTGATCAAAATAGTTCTGGAAAATGGTTGGATTTAGACCTGCAGACGTGCCTCCATCAGCAGCTGTGAAGTTTGTAGGAGCAGGAACCGCAGCCTGCATCGCTGACCTGCTCACCTTTCCCCTGGACACAGCCAAAGTGCGGCTGCAGGTAAACAAGCTTTTTGCTAACACATCAAATTCTGACGTTGCATGTGCACAAAGTGAATATACTGTTTGTAAAATATAGATTTGAGTGTGTCCATGAAACACTGTATACATGACTTATGCTTATAAACCTGATGAAGCTGTACTGCAGTCCCCTATCCTTTATCCTTACTTATCATTATCTTTTATCCTGCACAGATCCAAGGAGAGGCCAGAGCTTCAGCAGCTACAGGGAAAGAGTCTGCAGTGAAGTACCGTGGAGTGTTTGGCACCATCACCACCATGGTGCGAACAGAGGGGCCCAGGAGCCTTTATAGTGGACTGGTGGCAGGACTACAGAGGCAGATGAGCTTTGCTTCTGTCCGCATTGGTCTCTACGACTCTGTAAAACAGTTCTACACTAAAGGCTCTGATCGTGAGTATCAAAGAATGTGTTCTAATTGTTTATCTAGTAAAGGGAGTCCTGGACCAGGATCAGGCCTGACATCTCCCTCCTCTTTGATTCAGATGTTGGCATCGGCAGCCGGCTGCTTGCAGGAAGTACCACTGGTGCCATGGCGGTTGCTTTTGCTCAGCCTACAGATGTGGTGAAAGTCCGCTTCCAGGCACAGGCCAGGTCTCATGGGCATGCCAGACGCTACTGCAGCACCATTGAGGCTTACAAGACCATTGCTAAGGATGAAGGCATTCGTGGTCTGTGGAAAGGTAGCTTGAGTTTAAGAGGATTATTTAGGTATTGGAGCATGTCCTTTCATTTCTTATGATGAATCCTTGTATGTACATTTATATCACTCTGTCACGCAGGAACAGCTCCGAACATTGCGCGAAATGCAATTGTTAATTGCACTGAACTGGTGACATATGATTTCATCAAGGATGCACTTGTTAAATCCACTCCACTGACAGGTAAAACAATGGCTGCAGTACAACATGATGCACAGGCAAGTGTTTTTGTTTTTGGAGCAGTAACTTTCAGTCTTTCCTCCACAGATAATCTGCCCTGCCACTTTGTATCAGCCTTTGGTGCAGGGTTATGCACAACAGTGATTGCCTCTCCAGTTGATGTGGTCAAGACAAGATACATGAACGCTGCTCTTGGCCAGTACAGCAGCGTCCTCAATTGTGCTGCTGCCATGATGACCAAAGAGGGGCCGCTTGCCTTTTATAAGGGGTAGGCATTGACTGCGAGGAATATTGAAAGGATTAAAGAGGATATAAATCAAACATGTACAGAGTGGGTGGGTGGGGGACCAATGGCTGTAAACAGCATGAATGGATTGCAATTAATCATGTTGTTTTTCTGTCTTTTTGTTCTTGAGGTTCATGCCATCTTTCTTACGCCTGGGCTCCTGGAACGTGGTGATGTTCGTAACATACGAGCAGCTGAAACGGGCCATGATGGCAGCAAATCACAGCTGCACAACTATACTGTAACCATCATTGTCAGTCAGAAAGCTTATGTTGTAGCACAGCGGTCGTGTTTGCGAATGTCTTTACCTTCTAGTGGATATTTCAAATCAAAATGAAGATATACAAATAGTTTTGATACCTCTCTCTCTCTCATGACAGATATGTAATAATCATTAGTCACAGGATAGCAACACGTGTTAAAATGTGATCAATATTTAAAAGCCAGAGCTTGTTTGATCAGATGTTTCCTCTCGGCGGAGAGCTTCTCAGGAAACTGGATGTCAAATGTGATGATGAGGTTTCCTCTCTGGGAAGGATCCTGGGACAGTGGCATTCCCTCTCCTGTCACCACTTTTGTGTACGCAGGGCTGATGTGTAATGACAAACAAATCAGAGACAGGAAAATGGTAATTGATGCAGATGAAACCCAAAACATATCTTTCTAGAAATGTTTCTGTTTGAGTGTACTGTAAATATAAAGTGCTTGAATTTCTTATGATCATCTCTCCGTGTTCTGATCTTAATGTTGAAGAGTGTATACAAAATACAGTATTACACATGAATGTTATTTAGTATTCCACTTTGGCCCCAGTATATGAAAGCACTTACTGCACAATGTCATTGATGGGAATAATGAGTAGCCTGTCATCTAGTGTCTCCACATCCACAGAGAACCCAGTCAAAGCCTGTGGGAAAGGTTAAGTGTTTATTCCACTTAAACCAAATCTTTAAGTATGACTAATAATCAAACCCATTATTCTGACTCTCATTAACATGACTCACCATCTCCAGAGAGATCTGGGCCTTGAAGATCAGGTCATTGTCTTGTCTTACGAATAGAGGATGACTCTTCTGTTGCACTATGAACACAATATCTGCAGGGATGCTGTTTGGTCCCTAAAGGTAAAATAAATACAGCAAGATGATTACCATGTAGTCTGTGCTCCTTCCCTAAAATATGACTATACTATGCATACTTTGTAAATAAGTTGTGCACATACTGATCAAATCATATCAAGCAAAACAAAAGAGGTAAAGGAGATCAAGAACTAAGTCCCTTGTGTGAGCACCTTGAAAGAGATCTGCTGAGGCCACCTGCTGGTGACAATGTAGCAGATCCAGTGGAAAGTACAACCCTTCACAACTGAATTATTAAATGCACTTTACCAAAACTAAACTTTACTTACCCGTTCATATTAAACCATTACTTTCTTTAGTCTTTATCAAAACTGTCCAGTCCTGCATTCTGTAGTCAACAGCTTCAGCAAGTTTCCAGTCATGTTTCATCAATATCACCTCAAACACTTATCAATCAAACATAATTACAATATGACTTGTACATTTAAAACAAATCCAATACAAAATGATACATTCAGACTTGCTAACAAAAAATACATTCAGTATTAAGCAAATTAATAATTCCCTTATAATTCATCCCATATCGTCCCAAGTATTTATCCTTCTCTAAAAGAGAACACTAAAGGTCACTATTCCTTATGCTTATGATAATCCATAATTTTACATAAATTTGCACAAAGTTGCACAGTGTCTGCAAAAATGTATATACTTCAGATCCTGATCAAAAAAACAAAAAACAATTGTCTGCTTTGAAAACACATCATCTTTAAGGATATGTTTTCTGCTTCTCATCCAAAATTGTACATATTGGTCACTTGCAAGACTTCCCTCTAAAGCAAACAGCACACTAAAAGCTGGGGTTGTATCCCATTAGCTGAGAAATCAGCTCTATGGGGGAACAGAGAGTTGGGTAAATCAGCACCAGGGACAGGGCCTCAAGCCAAAACTAAAACCATAAGATTCTTATTCAAGGAAAGAAACAGCAGAGACTATGACTAAAGCCTGACCTTATTTTGGGGAAACTGTTACAAATCACGTTATCAGCTCTTTTTCTGACCACTCTCACAGAGGCAATCCCCCCACAGGTTAAATCCCCCCTTCATATTTTTCACTTTCACAGCAGGTTAAGGGCCTATAGACCTTGTTCAAACTGAATAAAGTCATACTGATTTTGATCTTTGGGTTTAAAAGGATAAAAAATAAAATATTGTACCAATTGATGAGTTCACTCTCCTATCACATTGCAACACAGACATCAGACTGGATGAGTTATTAGTGACCACAGCTGACTTAAATCTCAATAGTGAATAATGGAGTATCATAGTTATTTTACCTGATCTCCCTCTTTGGGGAAAATGATCTTTGTGCCTTCTTTCCATCCAGGCTTCACGACTATAGTCAGGATCTTGTCTTTGATACTGGATGTATATCCATCCTCATTCATAACCTGTCAAACAAATGAAGGCTAAAATGAATACGTGTATTTCATTAAGTGTGTTTGTTTGGACCGTGTTGTGATTGATTAATTAGATCTAAGTCCTGAGTGTCCATGAGGAGTTTTCTGTCTAATCTAAGGGATGTATGAATTATTTAATCATGAGAAAAGATAGTTATCTCACATACAGTAGCTCTTACCCTGCGAGATATCTTAATCTTTTTTGTGCATCCGTGGAAGAGATCATCCAGGGACAAATTAAGGTCTCTCTCTATGTGAGAATCTTTTGTCTTCACCACTCCTGGTTGCAGGCCACCGAACTGAAGTGGTGCATCATTTGTAAAGAAGTCTAGCAAAAAATGTAATGTAATTAGTATGACATTTAAATAAGCACATTCAATGTATGGTCTGCTTTTCTTACCTGCAAATGGGTTGTCGCCTCCAAAGAACTGTCTGAACGTTTTGTGTGGGTTCCCATGGTAGACATATTTAGATGACCAAGCCCCACTGCTGCCAAACTCAGGTGGGATACCACCTTTTAGACCCTCCTCACCAAACTTGTCATAGGTTGCCTTTTTTCGAGCTGTCACAAAGAACATAGATATTGTTACAGATACACACTGCCAGTCTCCATGTCTCAATACTGGTACGGGTATCTTTTCAGATTCAATCAGATGATGATTTCAAATAAAATGTATATGCCACACTCACGCTGTACATTCACATTTTGGTCAGATAGTGTTTATCGCGCTTTCCTTTATTCAAGCCATATAATAGTTTCCTCTCCATCTTCAGCTGTACAAACATGTTATTCAACTATAATATTTAGTATTGCTTAATAATTACTTCATGTTGAGACATATATAAGCGCAGATAAGTTAGAAATTGCCCATGCCCATTAGACGTTAGAGATAAACAAGCTGAAAATATAAGGACTATATAATTATCCCCACTTTTATTTTCAGCCTCACTTTTATTTGATTATTAGTATTATTTCGACTATTTCTGTTATTTCTATTTTATTTTAGTTGTGTGTTTATCTTTAATCTTGTTGAGCATCACTTTTTGCTGGTGCAATGACCTAAATGTCCTCATGAATATTGGCACGTGTTGCAAACAAACCTAAAATCAGCAAGCGTACAGTTATCAACGCATGCGGGACATCTGACTTTGATTAGGTATTATAGTGACATAGTGACATTATGGGCTTCGTGATGGGTTGCAGAAGCCTACTGATGAAGGTAAAACAAACTTCAGCCTCCCTGTTTCAGCTACTTACGGTCGCTCAGAACATCGTAGGCCTCTCCCAGCTGACTGAACCTCTCGCAGCTTCCACTTTCTCTGCTGCTGCTCGGATGAAACTTCAAAGCAAGACGTCGATATCTAGACAGAAGAGGAAAACTGTAACAATACACGCAAAACGCCTGATATAAAACGTGTGAGTGGCTTCAAGTTTTAACGTCTATTAAGTCATTTAATGGTTTGGTAGTTTAACAAAAACCTACGCCTTTTTGACATCTGCGTCTGTTGCGTTTCTGTTTATTTCCAGCGCCTCGTAGTAATCGCTGCCCATTATTGAATTAGAGTTAAATGATTCAGATTAACTTCAAAAGTCAAAGGAAAGCTCAGCGTGTCCGCCGGCAATGTGCTTCTTAAAATAGCAAAGCTTTGACTAAATGAAAACACAGAGCAGCGGTTGTTTAGCTCGGTTTCCAGGGTAACAGCTGCTCGGGAGACTCTCGCGGGACTTGCAACAATGGCTGAACCAATCATGGACTGGGATCCGCGCGCTGTTCAATGGAAACCTGACAATGTATTAGACTCTTGTGTTCATGTTTGAGAAAGTACAACAAAGGTATCATTTGGTGTCTAATTGCTAGCCGTTGTAAAGTCTCAGAGGAACAGTAAACTTTGCTCTGGGTTGCATAATAAAACTACTTGCCTGTGACGTTTTTTCCCTCCTCAAGCTCAATTCCATTTTCTCTAGCAATATCCACTCCCTGAGCTGAACACACCTACTATTCTGAACCAGGGCCCCTCCAAAGGACAGGGCCACAAGAGTATGTAATGATGCAGGACTCAATTGAGTTGATAATATTGCTAATTCCAGTTAAAATTTGCCATTAATCAAATTGTGTGAAACTAATAGACACGCAGTGAACCTGGGACAGCTGTCTGCTTTGAAGTCTTACTAGAGGTGGCTATGAGGCCCGACTATTTCCCTTCCCATCACTTGTGCCACACCAGACCACAGCAGGCAGGAATAACGGCTGGGTTCTGTTTAGGTGTGCCAGCTCAAGGCCTATTGTGAATGCTGGCTCATTGTCATTATTTCCACCTGTGGGTTTCCTGCAATGACAAGTCACAATATCTGCTGTGAAATAAGCCTATTAGTCCAGGTCCACCATATTGCACAGGCAGGACAGATTACCAGGCTGATTACTGTCAGTCATTTAGACCACAGCAACACTCAGGTACCGTTCTTAAAAGAAACAGATCTACAACTCTGCAACTGTAACTCTGAGTATTTTATCTTAATTTTATAATTTCATCATTTAATCCAAATCTTGCATCTGTCAATAACACATTGATGAATTCCAGCCGCGGTGACAAGTGTATTTTTATTCTTTCATTTAAAACCATTCCAGAGAGAAACGTTAAAGACTACTACGCTATACAAATCGGACTCTCCTCCACAAGTTCACACAGAAAATTGCACGGTATTATCAGTATGATCAAATTGCCATTTAGAGGTGGCAGAGGGAACAGCAGATGCGCTCTCCTGATTCTGTTAAAGGTGGTCCAGATGGATGCATATTTTATTAGCGCTTCAGTACTCATACCGAAAGTGAAGATATTAACAGCCATAAAAAAAAGAAACATGAATCCAATAGAAATAAATATTACAAGTCATTGTGGATTAAATACAGAATGTAGAATAATCACTAACAAAAGATCAATGCCAAAAAATAAAAATAAGCAAAAGAAAACAGTCTTGTGTGTTCATAAAACATCATACCAAACTTAACTAGATAAACCCAAAGCCAAGGAAGCCCTCTACGATTAAACTCCGAAAGGCATATATCTCCATATCTAATGTTTATGGGTTTTATGATTATGACTCTTAATAAATGAGAAACTTCTCCTCAAACACTATAATCAAAGAAATGTGTTTAAATCTATGACAGCTGTAGTCTTTAGAAAACAAAATCATAGATCTATCCAAATAAAAAGGTAATAGAAAATGGAATCCATGGTAAAAATAACCCATCTCAAGGGACAAGAGTGGGAAGAGAGGAAGGACGGTAATGTGGATGTGTGACTGGGTGTAGTAATAGTGTTGCTCTTGTAGTAGGTGTCATGTCTTTGTGCTGGTCTGAGACCGTGCGATGGTGTCTGACTGTGTATCGACTTGAGATATCATGCTGGTACATGTTGGGAAAAGCATACACAGTTTAAACTAAGCTCATAGCTGCCGCTTCCAACGTCAGCTGCATCAGGGGTGTACAGTATACCTGTCAACACCGGGATATCCCAATAAATTTACTTAAACACAACTTTTTGTAACCATTTCCACATATTATTGTTGATAACACAATTCATGAATAAATCCATGCCAATCAATTGCAACAGCACACATTATGTTAACTGACAAATGCACAAAACATCCCGATTGTGCTTATTAAGCTTAAAGCAACTTTTTAAAGAATATTCTCACTCTTAAACACATACCTTGATTTAATGTCTTAAACACACATTTTCTTTCTCTCAGTTTGGTTCAAAAAGTTCAAACTACAGCAATGTGACTCATTACCATTCTGCCGTCTGTTTGAAATGACAAACAGCTGTGAATACTGAATCCTGTCTCAACGTATGTGTGTTACAGTGCAAATATTCAATGTAAGTTATTTATGACTTTTAGAGCATCCAGATGAGAGAGCAGGTTTCCACAATGGCAAGGATAACGGATTTAGTGTTCTCTTTCAGGCTGGGGAACAGCGGTGGGTGCAATGAAGGTTACAGATACAGAAAAACCACCTGGGTTCAAGAAAAAGCCAGTAAGAGAAATATTTAGCAATGACACAGGCCGGGATTAGCAGGAACAGGCTCCTTCACTGACAGGTTGCTCTGGTGGCTTCTCCAGCTTAATGTCAATCACTGAAGGGTTTAGGAGTTAAGGAACATCACAGAACGGGGAAAAATGCAAGCCCTAAAAAGTACATGAGAGGTTGTTAGAAGTAAACAAACTTGACAACTACTTTCCAGGCTTAAGTTATTAGAGATACAATTTTAAAGTTCTGTACACATGTAGAAAACTGTTTCACATTTGTTTGTTAACTGCGGGACATGACAGGGTACAGAGCTAAATGCAAAAAAATATATATAATACCAGTTTTATACAAACCAAACATGACATGTGACATATCCCACACACTGCATTTCAAAACAAATCGAATTTTGTGGAGAAAGATCATGTTGACCTCTGACCCCACAGGGAGTTATTTGTAAAAGCTGTAAAAATTATAAGCCTTAAACTGTTAAAGTGCCACAGAAAATCTTGAATTTCCTTACTACAGACACTACCATTAGGGCTGGGTATTGTTGAAATGTCTTGATACTAGTGTCATTGCCATACCAGAGTTTCGGTACCAATAAAAAAAAAAAAGCACCTTTTTTGACACCTTACTATAAATAAACAATATAATAAAAATAAATGTTTTTTCAAAAAACTCAGCTTCTCTATTTAAGAAAGCACAAGCAACAACACAAATTTGCCTAAATAAAATTCTTAAATTGGCTAAATATTGATTGGAATCTGTAACTATATGATCAAAGAGCAAGATTACTATACTCTATAGTCTAATTAGTGTGAGACGTGGGTCATGTTGCAGGAGCCGTTTGAGAAGTTTCTATGGATGTTTTGACACATTTTAGCCCGGATACGGGCACAATCCGAATCCCTTGTAACTACTGTGAATCTGAGCTAGAAAAATAGATTTAAATAGAGAATTTCTTTTGGGATTATACCCAGTAAAATAGTCAGTGAGTGGGAGCACAGTATGTGCCCTCACTAGTGAAATAAATCTAAGGGGACACATGGGTTAAACAACAATAGCTAACTGTCACAGTGCTGCACTGGAGTGTCTGGCAGGGACTATCCATATAACATGACATAAGAGAGCGAGGAGACCTCCTGACTCTCTTCTGTCATGTCAGACACAGACACTGACATGAACACAAAGGATACTGTCCTCTCTACTCTTGTCCTGTGTGGTATCCATGCCAGGGAGGGCGGCTGCCACACGACGGAAAAGCTGGAGGGAAAGAGAACCAGATGTATTCTGTCAGACTAGGAAATATAGTCAAAGCATGACACACAAGAGGAAATCAAGATAGTGGGCCGTGTATATTCCCATAGCATGATTCAGCATGAGGTTCACTTGAAGCTCGCACAGAGGAAGACGCCCACCAGAGCTTTTCCTAATTTGATTTGAATTTAGCAGCATGTGTTTGAGCTACTGCAAGGCCATGTTTCTGCACTGCGGAAGTGGCTTGAAAAGAGGGTGTAATTGTGCCTAACTGAGACCTTCCATTGATAGAGCTTGGAGGATTTTAAGTGATTGATGGATTCAAATGAATTTAAAAAAAAGGAGAGTGTCGAATGTATGATGATGCTCAACAAGCCCACTAAACATCACACAGAACTAGACTTGATACACATGCAGATTTCACAGTAACAAAAACACTGCCATTGTGCTAATCAGTGGAGTGGGAAGTATTGGTTTGCGAACCCTGACCCACCTCTAGGGCTGTAAGACCAAAGGTTGGCCAATACAAATCATTACTTCTAGTAGGTGGGAGAGGGCTTGAAAAACAAATCCACACACCTCACTTTTGACCAAAGGAAGCCTTAAAAGCACACCTTTATGCACACATGCGTGTGTGAAATAGAAGCCAATCAGAAGAGAGCATGAGCACTATGAACACACACACACACACACAGAAAGGTGCACACGCTCTACCTGTTTGACATTGTAGCCTGTCTTTGCACTTGTTTCAATAAACAGAACATTCATGTCTTTCGCTCTCTGTTCTCCCTCCTCTGTGGTTATCTGTCTGTGATGAGCCACGAGGCACCGCGCACAACACACAAACACCCACGGGGACACGCACACAATCACCACAGACATCGACAAGAAGACAAGGGGAAGAAAATACAGACTGTGATTATGTTGAAGTGGATCAATAAGCCGTGCCCCTTCCTGCCGCTACTGACACCTTAGCTCGACAACAAAGGTCGGCCAGTAGACCTTCGGGCTGTTCATTGTGTTGGCTGAGCTCCACAACAAACACTGAAGGCTTTAACTTTGGACAGAAAATGGTAAATTTACAAAATGCCTATTTTAGAAGGTCTGAATGAATATAAAATGACTCTACAATCTTAGAATCCAACTCCCCAAACCTCTGACCTTTTGCCAGGCGACCTTTGGCGGTAGAGCCCAGGCGGCAGCATCAGCAGCAGGGCTACAGAGCACGACTCACACACACTCTTACCTGCTTTACGTTGTAGCCTGCTTTCGCACTAGTCTCAATAAACATTACATTTAGTTCTTTGGCTTTCCGCTCGCCCTCTTCAATAGATACTTGCCTGTGGCAGATAAAGGGGGTTAAGAGATGCACAGCGAAAGACATTGCATGACTTAGTTTATTTAACAGGTGGATAAAGTGGATCACACAGTAGACACTTACAGATCAAATATTATCAAACATCACATCTGACAACTATCAATTTATTTATGACCTTGGCCTGTTAAAGATTAAATAATCAATATCTTCAAACAATGTGGGCTGAAACAAAGAGAAAGAGGGCATAAAGTATCAACAGTCAATCACAGCTTTGACATCCACAAAGGGCAGAGGAAACTCACGCTGATCTAGTGCTGCCTCACAAAGGGCTGAGGATCTGAGTATTGACAGGCCAGCGGCAACAATCAATGACTTCATTAGTATGCTCTTAATGGAGGGAGCCCACTTACACAGAGGCAGGAAGAGGGAGGAACAGATTACCTTTTGTCTGCAAGGTCTGTCTTGTTTCCCACCAACATGATAATGACATCACTTCCTCTCTCCGTTCTCACATCATCAATCCATTTTGTGGTTTGCTGGAAGGAGTTGACGTCTGAAAGAGAGATGAGGGAGAAACAGGAAGCAGATCATCAGTATTCAGGAGACGAACAGCCTCAGCTGTGAAAACTGACATATTTGTGACAGGAAGACAATGAGGAAGTAGAACTACAAGTTGGACACATCTTGACCAAGCCTGGTGTATACATTTGGCATTATGGGATTTTTATAATTAAAAAGAAATAATGGAACAAACATTTATAACTGTAGTTAGCATTTGTTTCTGAACATTAAAAAACATTGCATACACAGCAGAGGATGAGGCACACGTGGCACGTTTATAAAACATCTGCGTGCACAGATAATCCACCTACTTGTGATGTCGTACACTACGACAGCAGCAGCAGAGTCTCTGATGTAACTTGGGATGAGGCTACGAAATCGCTCTTGCCCCGCTGTGTCCCACAACTGCAACCTGATCTGTGGGGCAGGAAAGGGAAGGGGATGGGAGGAGAAATAAAAAAAGAAAAATATACCCAGAAGGGATGAAAATAAAACAAGAAAAAACCGAAGTCAGAAATGAGGTAAGTTATGGTGACAAAAAGCAAATTGAAAGAAAACTAAATAAAGTCAGACGAATGAGAAAGGATAGAGGACAGAGAGAGCGGAGTGCATGCAGGTAGTGAATGACCACCAGAGAGAGCGAGCTGTCTGGGCCTGAGGGGGAAATAAATAAATAATCACCCTTCACTTGTCATCAATCCTCCTCTCTTGATCAAGTAAGGTGTTTAATTTCAAAACAGGAATGAAGAGAATAGATGGAGGGGTAGGAGGGAGAGGAAGAAAACTTGTGTTGAGGGGAGAAACAAAGAAAGGGAGGACGGTCCAGGGGGCACGGCGTCGAGCTCTCACTTTTTATAAAGAACAACTGAAGTCTTGAAGAAGAAAACAAAAGGAACATCACAATATTACGTCAGCAATCAGCATCTGAGTGCCCCTTTATATTACCTGCACCAAAACCTTACAGTCACTAAGAGAACTACCCCAAGCTGGACAAAGACAATAACAACAAATAATCAAGGACTGCTCAAAGAAATTAAACTTACTGTTCTGTCTTCAAGATACATGGTTTTCGACAGGAAATCTATTCCTATTGTGGCCTGAAAACAGGTAAGAAGTAGTTAGATATGCATAGCCTTCTTCATTCCATTAACATTGAATAACATTGTTCATATTAGAATAATATGAACATTGATTATAAGTATTTCTGATTCTGATTAAATCAGGTGTTCGTCTCACTTGGTAAGTGTTGTCGAAGCTGTCATACATGAACCTGGTGATCAGCGAAGTCTTTCCCACTAAAAAACAAACAGAAACAATAAAATACTGTAAGTTCCATGGCCACGCTTTCACTTCAGTTCTGTATGTTAATCAGTTCTAATTCAAAATTACCAAAATAGTAGGGGGTTGCGACTAACCATTATTTAATTAATTGATTCTATTCTATATCTATTCTCAGAAATTAATACATTTGTTTTCAATTGATAGATTAATTGTTTAATCTATTAAGTATTGGAAAACTGTGAAATATGCCCTTTACAATTTGTCACAGCCCAAAGTGACGTCTTCAAATTGCTTTATTTATCTGACCAACAGTCCAAAACCCAAAGATACTTTGTAATGATATAAAACACAGAAAAGCAGCATTCCCACATTTGAAAGGATGGAAACAGTGGCTATGGCATTTTTGCTTGATAAACAACTTCAACAATCATACAAATGATATAAAAATAAATAATATTGGAAGCCAAATACAACCCCTGACCGATAATAACTGAACACTTGTGAGGAGTGAGGAGTATGTCATGTCATAATAAAATATGTAAATGTATTCAAATCCGCAGTAGCCTGTGTGACCCTCTTTCCTCATGCATAGTCACATTCAAAAGATAAGTCTCTGACAAGGTGTGCATGTTTACCACACTGACATCACGTACACTCTTATATAAGTCTGTCTGATGTATAACTTTGCTGACAATATGAAATGTTAGCAAATAACATAAAAGGATGGATCACCTACTGCAGGATATACAGAGTAAGTAAATAAAAAGACAAATAAGAATCAACATTTAGTACCAACATCAGAGTTGTGTACAGTCCATGAGCCTCAGATGACGAACCCTTATGATAGACTAAAGCTGACAGCAGCATGTCATGCAACTCCCGCTCCCCTCTGAAGGTTTTTGTCCATTAAAGGGTGCGGTGCACAAGTATTTGAGGAGAAGTTGGAAGGTTGAGGAATGTTGAGAGACAAGTAGGGTTGGGAACCGGGCTCCCCATTTATTTCCCTTCATAAATGTTTTGTCTTGCCCTTAACTGACCAACTTTGAAGATTTTGGGTGCTCCATATCTATGCTGAAAAACTATGATGTCATTTTTTAACACACTTCCACATCCTCTAAACATGCCAACTGTAAAATGATTCATAAAATGTATTTCAACCTTGCTGATATTAACTAGTAAAAAGTAACTTTTAGCACATCACTACAGAGAGTCACTCATACGGTTGCTGCTTCGAGTACCTGGACAGTGCTGGACGTGCTCCCCAGCCTCGGACTGTTTTGCTGAGCTCGAGTTACATTATCAGTTACACTGTGCATCAAGTAATGATGACATGGCCAAGGCCAACACTGCAACACTGTTAACAATTTTACAAGGAACCACAGTTCTGTTAAGTCTGTCTTATCTTGATGGGAGTGGAGTGTCACATTACAGGACGCAATACCTGTAGAAAATAATTACTGGCAAAGGAGAAATTGTCATCTTTTCTACATTACCATATCCTGTTTCTACATTAACCTTGCCTGTTTCTACACTACAGATGTACCAATCAGATCAGCTGGATCAGCATCTGTGCTGATATTAACGTTATTAAGCAGATTGTCAGATGTGATGAATCCATCCGTTTCTATCCTAAATCCAGTTTCTATCCTATCAAAAAAATCCAGTGTTCCATTCACTGAGCAGGCCGTCAAATGTTTTTAGGACCACAGCAGTGCTTGGCCATACATACTGACCATACCAAAAAATATCCAATGAGTTTGATGCAGTGAAGTTTTCAGAAGTACTAGAATCATATTAGTACGTAGTATCAACAAATACCTTAAGTTTAGGTATCAAAATCAGTATTGGGAGAGAGGTTTAAAGTTTACACAAATCCCCAAACTCAGCTTACACAATGTGCAAATACACAGCTGTAGAAACCAATGCAAGTACTGGAATATACAGTATAATGAACAACCCCACACCTTTACCTTTGATAACAGATACATGATTGTTACGTATGGATCTACACTCCTTCTCTCTCTTCCAGTACAACTACACCCTGTGTTCAGTTCGGCTACAAAAGGGGAAAATCAGTAGGGAGCGCAGGAATGCTACTGGGTAGGTTTGGTAATTGGGATGCATCGCCTCTTCGCAGTGCCTCCAGGGTAGACAAACTGACCTGACTGTGTAATAATCACTGCAATATTTTTTGTGGACTTTGACTGAGATTTGTAGCATTCCTTTAAACACAACAGCAAATACAGCTCGTCACCTGTAGTCAACTTAACCTGTAATTGTAGCGTCTACTTAAGAAGTAATGTGAAGAAGAAATACAATATATTTATATAGCCAGTGCTTCCAAGTCTACTTACTATATTAACCACACTTAATTGACACTTGTAACTTTCTAGCGTTACTAGCCGCCACTGCCTCTGTTAATAGTATGTTATCACAGCTCGCCTCGGAAGTTAGCTAACAAGTAGACGAGTCTATTTCCACAGTCATGACTCAACCTATCAGGAAGAAAATGAATGAATTTCCACGAAGCCAGCGTGGACAAGCAGTTAGTAACAAGTTACGGTGTCGCAATGCTATCACTGAGCCAAGTTACGTTACACAGCTAATGTTAGCTAGCAAACAGGTTAACGTTAATCACCAACCCACCAAACTGTTAGCTAGGTTAACTTACATCCCCTGCAGAGCATGATTCAGATCATATATCGGAGCAACCTTTAACGTTATCGTCACACTTACCACTCTGTTCACCGAGAAAGACCAATTTAAATTTTCTTAAAGGGTTTCCGAAGTCTCCGGCCGCCGACATGACTGTTTGAAACAAGCCCTGACGTTACTTTTCGGGAGCTCCCCAGCTAGCCAGCTAACGCTAGCTACTCAGCTGTTGGCAGATATCAAAGGTCCGGGATCCGTAATGATTTACCGGTTTGCCAACCCTCTATACAGGCCACCTGGCGAGGTTTGGTGCCCTACAATCACTCCGTTTAGCGTCCAGACACTTCTTGATAACTCACTAACTACCGCGGCCAAGTTAGCATTACTGTCAGTTATCTGACATGTCTAGACCACTACCAACTAGCCACCCTGGGCTATTCTTCTTCCTCCCACAAAGTTGACACTGTTTGGCATGTCAGCCATATTGTTATGCTGCCCTCTACTGGTGGAGAAAAAAACACAATAATAAAAATGTGTATCCCTGTGGCAGAGCAACGCACCGTGGACTTTTACACGAATAGACACTTGTTGAATGATATGCCACCGTTAATTCATCAGTCAGTGTACAAACAGAGGGCTAAAGGCTAAACCAAAAGACGCAGCCTGTGGTTGAAGCGTGTTATATCTGTGTATGCCCACAAGGGGGTGTACTCACCTCAACGCCAACGTCTCACCTACTAAGCAACATATATGATAATCTCAACCATTAGCTGTCCCGAGGAACCAAACAGTGGCCTATACTGTTATTGAATTTTTTTACTGATACTTACACATTCTAGACATGTGTAAGTATCGGTTTTCTTAGTGAATTAGTATTCAACACGATATATGTTGTCTTTATTTTTTCCCTGTAAAAGCTCAGTGAGGGGCAGTTAATTCTTATTTAAGTTACACGAGTTTTCATCTATCTGATTCACCTCCAATTTATTTGCTTTATATGTTTTATATACATCTTTTTTCCAGTAGAAGTTTGTAATTGACTTGACAGTTACTCAGTGTATCCTTGCCTATTACCTATTACCATATTCTTCTACTAATAATGCCAGTGTAACAGCTACTTATATAACACTTAGACAGGAATGCCTAAGGTCTGACACATCCTCACTTGACAATATTAAGCCACCTTGTTATTATCGAAAGAATGGCACCTCTTTTTGTTCAGGGCAGACTATTTTTAGAGATCACTGCACAGTCTTATATTGGTTATATCAATGCAGGGTTTTGCTGGCAACCTTTCAACACCAAGCCAACTGGCATTATTATCTTTGTGAGCAAAATTAAATCACAGTTATGGGTAGCAGTATGAAGGTGTGAAAGTGGAAGTCTAACTTGTTAGGTCTGTTATGTCAGACACTTTTTAAAATTGGTATCATGCTGTAATGTTTACAGGACCCTCTGTAGCTCTCATTGGATTGCTTATGACCTCCAGCTCATCGGACAGCTGCTGTCCAGAAGGTTGAAGCCCTGTGGCAACAAACAAGGTGACTTGATTCACTTGATTCACCCAAGGACAGACAAATTACAGTATCATCAATCATTTAGATAATAGCAATCACCTACAATTGAAAGAGTTTCAAATGTCTCGTTCTGTCACAACATACCAACAAAAGGTCAACATATTTTCAAATCAAAGCAGATAGATACTTGGCTATCATCATCTTCGCTCAGTGTACTGTTTCACGAAGGTAGAAAATGTCAAGAGAAAATATTAAACAATGCATCAGAAACACTCTCTTCTTGACATACTAATCGGACCAAATAGATTCAAGTGTTTGATCGTCTATTGGTTTCACCCGATAAATCTGCCTCAATCTAAAATGGGAGCTGGCGATGAAGGGATGGGAGGTAAAATACAGTTTCTAAGCCTTTAAAGTTATAGTGCCAGTTGCTTTCCTAATATTTTGCATACTTATAATGTTTTGTATAATATATGTGTCCTCTATTTGTTTCACTACAGATGATTGTTCAACTCAAGCACTATGATATATTTGTGAATTGAAATGGTAGGGATAAAACTCGGGTCTGCTCTTTCTACTGGCATTCATTTGAATACTAAACCACGATTAATCATAATCATAATCACATTTATTAATAATGACTTCTGATTTCCATATTTTATCAGGTGCCCTTGTTATGAGGATAATTTTACTCTTACATAACTCTTATTAACATTACATGGGCTTAAATATTGATAATCTCTGCAAGATATATGCAGCACAGCGGGACATATGTGGGGTATGTTTACATGGGTATCTTTATGAGATCAAACATGAGCTCAAACTGAATGGAAATATTGAATATTTTAAAATGTTGGATCCCTACAGAATGTACTGTAAACCCGCCAGATTTAACATTTGCAGTTTGTTTACATTTTGGTTTCCCCCTACATTACAGTAGGACCCTAACTATTGCACTAATATGAATTTCATTTGTGTTATCATTGATGTAAGTATGTATGATGATGCATTATGAGTGTGCGAGTACAGTGTGTGTTTATGCATGCTTGAACTGGCTGTTCTAGGTCACTGAAGACACACCTGCGCCTCTCTCGCTCATGAGCCATCCAGCTCTGAAGGCTCTTCTCGGAGCGCCGGCCGGCTGATGCCAGCGCTTCAGCTGCTCTGTGTGCGACCCAAGCCTCGCCAAACTAGAGCCATCACACTCCACCTGCCCGCCTCCCCTCCCCGCTCTCCTCAACAGCACTCCTACACCATATGTCCTTGGTAAGGGAAAGACCCCAAGTCTGAAGATGCTGAACAAACAAAAAATTCTCTTTCGCTCTCTGTCTCTCCCACTCAGTCTTTCTCTCACTCTCACACACACACATGCAGAAGGATTTTGCATGTGTGCATGCACATACACAACAAGATAGATCGATTACTAATGCACTGTAGAGGTTGTCGTGTGAGGGCTGCGATTGTGAATTTGCTCACCTCACTGCTATTTGTTTTCAGAAATACGATGGCACAGGATTTGAGGATGTTAAGGTAGTATCACATTTTCCAAAGCACCCCAAAGGCATGCACCTTATTCTGCAACAAATAAACTGCCAACTAGAAAAGCACGTCATCCAAAATCAAAGAAGCGTAACTAAAACGAAGCACAGCACAAATTAATTGAACTTGTCACCTCAAGCCATGACTTCATTCTGGTTTGCTGGTCTTGTGTCATGCCACTGCATCATTTACTTCTGCAAAAATTGACTCAGTCTTCTAGATGGGAAAACCTTGCCATGACTCACATCTTGGGGGGAAAATAACTTGTGGTTCTGTCTTTTCTCTTGTTATGTATCCTCTCTTTTCTTGCCTCTTAGATGAAGATACACACTCGTCTTTGTCTACTGTATGTGATGGGTGGATGTGTGAGCTTGTTAATTACACGCCATACATCTTCCTGTATCTGTGTGTGTGTAATGGAGGGAGACCATCCCATTTCCACTCCACCTTAATATAAATCTAATGAATGCAGCTTTCAATGTCACAGCAAAGTACAATACGGTGCTCATCTCTCCTGAGAGAGAGCACGGGGGTTGTGATGGAGGAGGGTGGGGAAATGGACAGAATGAGGAACAGAAAGAGAAGATGAGAGGAAAGGGCATGAGGGTTGGGTCAGGGTGAAATAGGTGTGTTGTCATCCTTAGTACAGTAAGACGGAGAAAGAGAGGAGATAGATGGGGGATGGGGTGGAGCAGAGCCACAGTCCTCCTTTAATCCTCCTCCTGGAAGCATGGGCTGGATGATGTATGACAGCGTGTGTGAAAAGAGAGGAAGAGAGCATTTGAGGAGTAGGGGAAACACCGCCGAGCTTCCAGACTGGAACAAAGGATTGCAGTGAAGGCAGGGCAGAAGGCACGGTTAGATCTCGAGTCCCTCTTTTCTGTGCAGGAACAGACACAGCAGTACGGTGGGAGGCATTCTTGCAAGCATAAGTGAAGCAGCGATCAGGGTAGCAATCCAAGCACATTTACCAGAAGACGGAGGGAGGGCAAAAGGGAGAGGGAGGAGAGAGAGCAGATCTATGAGAGGAGAAAGGGGGAGGGGGGGGTGGGTGTTGCATGCTCACAGAGTGTGACAGAGATAGAGCGATTCCATGAGCGAGGAAGAGACACAGAGACAGAGAGGGAGAGCACAAAGCAGAGATGGGGACCGAACACTGAGATAGAGGTAGTTGGCAAGACTGAGATCTGCACACAAACGTGAGCAAAGGAGGGGAAGGAGGAAGAGAGAGGAGGTTGAAGGAGAGCGGGAGGAGGGGGAGAGAGGGATGCAAGATGATGGAACCCAGAAATAGGCTTCACAGGACAGCTTTTTATCCCCGCTCTCTGCGGCAGACATGACTCTGGGCACTGGACTGTGCTGAAATTAGCCAGGGGGACAACACAGGACAGCAGGTCTGCAGCGCACTGCCTTGGTTCAGCCTCACTGGATGCAGCAAGGCAGCTGATTTATTACTGAGGGGCTGGGAGGCAGCGTGTTTGCGTGTGCGGCTCTGAGTGTGTGTGTGTGTGTGTGTATGCAGGTTTTTATGGGTCCTTGTAGCGCTCGGAGCCGTGGGATCGACCATTCCTCCAGTCATAAAATGACATTCAGCAGGCAGGAGCTTTGTGTGCTGGTGTGGATCTGCAGTCCTCAGTAGGAAGTGGGAGAGTGGGATTCGGAGCTGTCATCGAGTGCAAGTGTGTGTGTTTACAGTGCTGTTCGCTGAGGTGAGGAGGATCAGCTATATGCGGTGTGAGTGTTTAGGTTAGAATAGCAAGGGTGCAGCAAAGGCAAAGATCCTAAACAATGCAAGGACGAGCGCAGAGCAGCACTGATGGCAGGCAGTGCAGGTGAAGTACAAGGAATGCCCTGGGGGTAAGGTGGAGGACGAAGGCAGGGACAGAGGAGGAAGAGGAAGAGGAGAAAAGAGCAAGGGGACGGAGAGAGGCAAGTGGAAAAGAGAGGGTGATCATGGCTGTCATGCAGTGAGCTATAGCATACGGTATGCTGTAGCGCAGAACAGAGTGGTGCGGCAGGGGGAGGACAAGCATCACCGCACAGGGGAGGGGGAGAGACTGAAGGAGAGAGGAGGGGGAGGCAATCAGCTCAGCACCTCTCCTCCACCAAGAAGAGGAGCACAGCGGGACAGGCCCAGGAGAAGACACTCACTTTCACACAAACAGTCAAAGACGAGCGGCCAGGTCAACGTGTAGAGGTCAACAGGGAGCTGGTGTGGGACGGGGGCTGGGTGTACCCCCGCCGGCTGGCAGGTCCACAAGAGCGCGGGCCGGTCCTGGGAAGAGGAAGAAGGAGTCCGCCGGAGAAAGAGGGGTCTGCCCCCCAAGCCCTGTTTCTTCTGACAGCTCTGCCACCTTTCCATCACCATGGGGGAATGGACCATTTTGGAGAGGCTGCTGGAGGCGGCCGTCCAGCAGCACTCTACCATGATTGGAAGGTAAGACACTGATGGATTTTGTGAGTAAAGGTCTTATTTTCTGGTTTTGTGTCCGTGGTTTTGTTTACACTGACGAGCTGGGTGTTTGTATGTACAGTATATGTTATTCTGTATGTATCTGATCTGTATGTAGCTGATGGCATCCCTACAGAAACCCCCCTCCTCAGGCTTGTCCCAGTGCTCTCCTCTGTTCTACAGTCCCCCACAGTCATCACTGGCTCCCCCTGTCCGTTCATCCTCCCTGCTCTCCTCACCCTTGTCCTCCACACTCATCATTCGTTAAGGGATAAACTAATTGCACATAATCAATAGCAGGCTTTACTTGGCATTATGGGTAATTCAGAGAGGTTCCTGTGTTGATAATACCTAATAGCCTAGCTATTGATAGATAACTCTTGATGCTGTTGGCCACAGACCAATAGGACAGAAGGAGGAGAGGGGAGTGGGAGTGAGAGGAGAGCAGAGGTGCGGAAGATGAAAGGATGGTGATCAAGCAGGTGTGGAAGGTAGAATCAAAGGGGGAGTAAATGGCTCTGAACTCTGTGTGAACTTGAGACAGAAAATTTAAAAAACCCAAGTTCATTCAGTTTGTTCTTATCTGCGGACACTTATTTGCATCATAGTGAAAGTCTGATGAGATCATTTCTCATGTTTTGTGTGAGAATGGTTCGTGGTGGAGGGTTGAACAGATGAGCTTTTAGTTTGATTAGCAGTGGAGACATGCCATGGAGACATGCTGTAAAATCTGTGTGAAAAATGTGCTCCACATCATCTCTGTGTGATTAATTAAATGCAAAAGTGGAATTTTCCACCCATTAAACACAATCCAAATATCACGCTGGGTGCACATTTGGGAAAGTGAAGAGTCAAAGAGGTTTAGCCGGTGAAACCTGGATGTATAGATTTGTGATTTTAAAATTACCTTTCAGAAAAAAAACAAAGCCACACAGACTGAATTTGACTGCACTGCTGTGCTCATGAACCCAGACCTCAGGTAGTCCGCAACCTAACCTTCTCTCTGCTCCAGTGGCTTCTTTTGAGTGTGTGTGCGTGTATGTGTCTTGCTCTGTGTGTAAGTTAAAGGACTGACAACTGGTTCATACCTTTATTGACTACACTTTGCATTAGTCCATTAGACTATATCCCTTAAAATGAGTGACATTGTAACTGCAAGAGGGCAACAGAGATGATGTGAGCCACATTATACAAAAACTTCTGTTGATCAGGGATCTGAAACCATGTGCAATGGAGATTTTCCTTCCAACCAAACACTACACCAAGTCATTTCAGTTCTTCCTCTGTGGTTGAAAGTGCCTTAGTCAATGAAATCACCTGGTCTAGTCCTCCGATGGAATGAAAACCTGCATATAGTAGAGCATGTTGACTTGATTTAAAGATGCATTAAGCAATATTTTGTGCCGTTTAATCATATGACTCCCTCCTGCTTATGGGATTGGTAGTATTGCCGGTACCACTGAGAATCAGCATCTCACCTTGAAGCTCCACACAGCTTTCGGCCATTTTCAGCTCATTGTGTTGGTTTCCGGAGCGACAAAACCAAAACAATGTCGGCTTGTGTATGACCGAGCGGGCAGCTGCTCCCGACACAGAAGCTAAAACAAGCTAATTATATGCTAACTGCCCAGCGAGATGGCAGATACCTGAAGTAACTGGTGAAGAAACTTGAACATTTAGTAAACCAAATAGAGAGAGATATTTTCTCATGAGCTGGAAGTCCAAACAAGGGCTAAACGCCAGTGAATATTGGAATTACATTCAACAGGTGGCCAGAAAAAGGAGACCAAAGGGATGTCCGTGTTGCTCTGTTTCTGCTGGATATGTAAGTAGGCAACTGTTTGCTAACATGTTAGCCATAACAACTTCATAAGCTAATTGCTAACTGTTGTGAACTTGTTCTGGAGTCTTTCCGCCCCCTAGTGGTCAAGAATTACTTAATGCAGCTTTAAAACCTGGTCCTGGCAGCTGAATCAGTAATACCCTGTGAGATTAGGGTTAAAAGAATGCTGAAAACAAATCTTTGGATGATTCAATGACTGTAAGCCACCTACAGTTTTTCAGAGGCACAGAAGCAACTCTCAATTTGTCTGCTACCTCTTTCAAAAGTCATAATGAATACTCTGATGATGTAATGGCTTCCTCTTGCTTAATTTGAAGTATTTGTTGATCATGCACTTCATTGGTTGAACATTCAAAAGGGTTCCCTGAATACCTAAAATACATTTAGTAAAATGTAAAAAAGATAAGTGCTTTCTCTGGTTCAATTTAGAATAGTCCTACTGTATATGCACCAGTTTTTGTTCTTCATATGATAGAATATTCTAGATTTATTACCAGCTGTGTAAAAACCTCGAAACTGACAACATTTGAGAGTTAAATGATAATATGAATTAGCAAAAGAGTTCCTTCATACAGTAAGTAGTTTGTGTGGTGCCCACAGGACATCAGCTATGTGCTACTGTGCTGAATACAGTGAAATGCTCTGTAAATGATCCCTATGTGTTTTGGCTTCCCTCAGACTGTGTTTGTCCTATAAGGCTGTCTAGTTGACCCTAGGGCATTAGCTGTAATATTAGCTGCTTTCCAATGAGGTTCCCTCGTTCTACTGTGCATGTCTATGCTATGCCAGCCAAGAAACATTGTCTTTGGAATCACTTTTTACAGGATTTTGTGAGTATTTTAGGCTGTAGATCCCTGAATTTCTTTTTACCCTTGCCAAGCCAATTTAAATGTTGTCCCTGTTAGTTAGCTTGTTCGCAGGATATCTCAAAAAATGTATTGGAGAATTCTTCTGAAGTTTGGTGGATAGAGAGAATTTCGGTTAGGGTGAAGCAATTTCTTATTAAGTGGTGGTCTGGACCTGGCTTTTTACCTGTAGCATTTTTAGACAGTAGACATTCTTAGACAATCTTAGCAATAACACAAAAACGACTAAAGATAAAGACTTGATTCCTAATCCTAAGCATGTGTCTGCATGGTCAGGAAATTAATTACACTTAACATTTAAATGATCAGAATGATGTTTTTGGATGTACCAGCAAGTTGGAGAATTGTTCACCACTGGCACAGTTTTGTGCTGTAAAGATGCCTCCTAGATTGTTAATGAGCAACTCCACACTAAATCACGTATGGAGTCAAAATTGTTGCACTGACCTCTACGGGTTGAAAGGTTCAAGTCTGTTGCACCACTGACCACACCCAACACCCGCCGTTGGGTGTGGTCAGGTGTGGTCTGTTGAACACAACCAACTGTGATATAGCGTTGCACTGTTGTGCATTGTGAAGTCCTGCACTTCACAGGGTGTGGCCGGAGCATGCAGCAACCGCTAGATGGCATTACATGTAGGATGTTCAGCCTCTTTGAAAGAGTTTGCATGTGTGCGCTTGCAGTTCAAAGGATGCCGTTCCAAAGAACAGGACAGTGATGTCTCCCCATGGCTGAAAAGTCTCCCCTGCATCAAAACTTTGGAACATGGTTGCATGTCAATCATCTGTTTGAGTGCCAACCCTCTCTCTCTTGCAACGTGAGGATGTAGTTCCACCATATAGCGGATAGCATTGTCGGATGTCTAGACTGTCTAATCCAGCTACAATTAAGCTGTTTCTTAATTGTAGGTTTTAAGCTAACCTATGCCCTGGCATAGGATAGATAATTAGCCTAGGCATACGTGACGGTGTTAAAAATAGAAACCGACCAACTCTACGCAGTGGCATAGGTTAGCTTAATTATGGTCTTTGAAAGAGACAGACAATTGAGAGTTGCTTCTGTGCCTCTGACTAACCACAGGTGGCTTGCATATTATGACTCATTCAAAGATTAATGTTGTGTATTGTGATTTCCATATGCCTGACTTCTAACTGGGCAATGTGCAGTGTGTGCATGGATAACCAATGACTGTATTCATGATTACACAGTGAAAGAAATCATTGTCAAGGCTGCATTAATCTCTTTCTCTCGCCCAAGCCAAATCTACTGTATACTCACAGTTATAATGACTCTGGGGCTTTCAGCATTAGATAACTTACAGTTCAGTATGGCCTGTAAAATGTCTCAGTGTATCTCACCCAGTGTGTTAATTAAAGAAATAAATTAGGTTTCTGCTCTTGATGGGCAAAGGTAGCCAGGTGATGAAACAACCAGGGCTATAGATACACTTAGTGCATATAATAAAAATGCAACTTTTCCGGGCTTATTCGATCAAAATTTGTTGTGGGGTGTGGACCATAATTATACTTGCGTACTTGTTGCAAATAATCCTACAAATATTTATTTGCAGAGGCCGTGTGTTGACTGACTTTGCAAAGCAGCATGTTGCTACACAGCAATTATAGATTATCATACTTACTGTAGATTTCTACAGACCTGATTTTTGTCTCCAAAATGAATAAAATGTCTTTGTGTTGATATGTTGATGATACACTGGTGTGTGTTAAGTATAACACCAGCAGCCTTGATAATGTTTGCAGTCTCAAAAGTTTGTACACAAGATGATTCATTTACACTTATACTGTATATGAAATATTTTGTAATTCATAAGAATGTGACAGGTTTGCAATTAAAACTAAGCTGTCTGACAGATTAGCTGGTAGGTCTGGTGCAGCACTTAGTAATAATGTACGAATAGCCATGTCTTGTTTCTAGCATTAAAAGTGTTACATTAGTTATTCATTTACTTTTCCTTTCATCCTCTTTATTATTCTTGCTTATCAGACTGTAATTTAAACACCTTGACAATATATATTCTCTTGCAAATAAGACATATTTAATCCAGTGCGACAAACAAATGCTTGTATACTTTGCAGATCTGCCAAAAACAGAGATTTGTCCACACAACACTGCAAACAATTGAATGTGGGGGGTATTTGTCTCGCATCTAGGGCCATCCCATCATGTGTATTTACTGGGCCAGACCAGGGAGACTATTGGATTTTCCATGTGTTATTACTTTTGGTAAAGTTACATACATTTTTTACTTCTCGTACTGCCCTAAATACTGTATATAAAAATCTACCTATATATCCTTAATGTGACATTTAGATATAATTCTGTGATGCATACGTCTACTTAAGACCAACAAAATGGATCATATACACATATGGTGTATTAAAACATGACATGCTGCATATTTTCTTTTTCACATGTGTGGTGCGCAGATGTTTTGCAGACCACAGGTGTGCGTGTATGTGTGTCTTGTAAAAAAAAGAAAAGAAAGAAAGATGCATTCTACCGTGAGAGGATGAAGCCATTGGGTTTGAGTTATACACCTTGCAGGTATAAAGAAAGAAAGGAAGTGTGTTGATGCATCTTCCCCCTACACTGCAATGCTGTAGTGAGGTCAGTGCCAAAGACAAGTACAGCGGAAAAAAGAGGCAGAGATAATGGAGGACTAAAGTGATCTAAGGAAGATAAAATAATAAAGGTTGCCGGTTGGAAGGATAGAAAGGAGAGGATGTGAGCCGTGGAGGCAGAACAAAAAGGGTACAGAAGGGAGGGGAAGTAGGAGGCAGAGGAAGAAGAGAAGTTTTCCCTCTGCAGAGGTTCAGTGCTGAGAATCTGTGTCACAGCTCCTTCCTCTGGAGCTGCTGACTGACCCTGCTGCTGAGGAAACAGTCTCCACACACACACACACACACACACACACATACAAACTCAATATGCGTCCTCTGCATTGATGAGGATTTCTAAAAATACACCTTTCTGTTTTTTAATCTCACATCCGTCTGAATGTAATGCTCTTACAGTGGTGCTTGTGAAAGGTGAGGGTGATGTCATCCTGAGAGAAATTACATGCAATATTCACCATCTATGCAAACACAGCAATGCAGGTTTGGCTGAATAAACAGCACCTTTAATAAGAGGCAGATGCTCTCTGTTGTTGAAGCACATGAACCCATTGTGTATTTGGCATTACATTACAGATATTGCATTTCAATCAAGTTATTTTAGAAAATAAAGTTTTGTCAGTGAGTATTTAATGTATGTACTCTAAACTTCTATATCCTTACCTTTTACTTGTTTTTTCTTGCGTAATAGACTTTTATTATTTAACGTCTATCATTCCCCACTTGAGCATTATAAAAACTTCATAAAATCTTAATAAATGTTGTTGTTGCAACTTATGTCAAGTAATTCATTAAAAATGTATGCAGATGTGACCAGCCTTTTAATGTAATGGATAAAGTGGTGTATAGAATACCTCAGTGCTCTGTAACTCTGTTTATATGGTAAAAAAAACAACACAGCACTTGAATGGAGAGTCTTGAGAGGTTATATATCTGCATCCTTGTTTGTTGGCTCTAAAAGCAAAGTACAGATGACGGTCTGCCTCTTTGCCCCAGAGTTGTTCCCTTCTGTAGTTTTCATGCACATATTTGTGCTTCTCTCTCCACTTTGCCTAAATAGGTCAGGATATCCACAAGAAGGAGGTACCCTACTTTGAGAAGGGCACCCTACTTCTCCCAAAATAATTTGAGATGTAGAAATGCTCTGCTTTAATTGAGGGCACCATCCTGTCTGATAGTGAACCAGAATGTATTTTGTGTCATTAATAATCAGCTTCCTGGATAAAATCTATACTGTCAGGGAAGATTGTGTTGCAAAGCAAAACAATGGAAGCAATATTTCAGAGTTTGACAGGATTAGTAATCTATCATCCTGTGGCGAGGAGTGGGACCGTCTTTCAAATGAAACCATTTTTCTGCACATCGAGAGTTGTCATTAGTTTATTTGTGCAGCAATCCCTGATGTTGAATGCTATTGATTATACTGTTCGACAGGGGATTTTGCCGTTAAAGCTGAGCTCAGCTTTCATACAGCGCAGGCCATTATTCATTTCAGCAACACATCGATGGTGTGTGTGAGCCTTACCGGCTATGTAATGTTTCCCTATACATAGCCTAAATGTTCTTTATCTCAGTGATTTTCCCATTGTGTTAGAATCCCTTAATTAGGTTAGACTTCTTAACTTTTTATGGCCTGTGAACCCATTTTTAGAAACCAAAACTTACGTAAACCCAGAAGTTAGAGCAGTGGCATGTTGCTACAGTATGAATGTTTGAGGGCACAGTTTTTGGCTCTATTTTCATGATGATAAAGGCAGGAACAAGAGATATGATTTTAAACCTATGTATTTTGCAGTTTTTACAATATATTAGTCAAAGGTTTTGCAGATCTGTGGAATTGTTAATGGGCAAATAATTAATGTAGTCCAATCAACACCAATCCATGTATCAGAGAATCAAATACACTGACTAATAAACATTAAAACTAAATAAAAGATGATTTGAAAAATAAAGACAATGTAAGGTCATAGCATTCATTAATGCTTAGAGTGTGTTTTTAATTACAGTGAGTTATCTTCATAATGATAGTACATGACTACAGTACGCTATTACACGAGGGAAGTGCAGTATCCACAGTTGAATGCGTGTTTGTCTTTATAGTGTGGGTAGAGTGCATGATTAAACGTTACGCTGTGTACCAATATCAGTCGCTGAAGAAATGAAGAGAAAAAATCAGGATGGGTGGCAAACCAAATTAAGGAAGGAAGAAGGTTGTAGCAACTATTATAGCGACAGATAGTTTGCATCACATTTGTCAGAAAGGAAAATCCATAAGCGAAGCAGGTGTTGTTACACAGAGTTGTGGCATTAACATTTTTTCCCTCTTGGATAAAGAAATACTTCAGTCAGAACTGGATGTTCAAAACACCTTAAACCTGATGACAGCTACTCAGGCTCATGTAGTCAAAATAATCCTTTTTAAAGCTGCACAAATCAACATTTATGTAACAACATGTGAAAGGGGTCGCTGGTAGTGACGAACCCATGGAGAATTAACGCCCGACTCTGCAGCTCTACAGAGAGCACTTTAGCGTCTTTTGGCACATTGTTTTGGTTTCACAGCCCACACCTTTTCCGTTTATTAACCTCATATAGAGGTTACACTTCTGCAGCACACACTTTTGAATTAAGTGACCTTTTCACAAACTTATTAAAAGTAACATCATGTCTCTTCCATCATTATACATTCAGTTAAAATGTCACTATGTAAAAGTGAAGATAAACATGCTGTATTTAGCACAGAGCATTAATATTGTCTGAAAAATGAGGGAACTGACCTGCTGCTACATTGTGGTTGCCATGGTTCATTCTGTGGCAAAGACGTACTTCATTCATTGTTCCCATTAATATTATTTCCAGTAAAAATAGTCTCATTTAATGAAAAATAAACTGTGTGAAATCAACTAAGTATCAAACCACAACCTGCTCGTTGTTGTGATCAGTCAGCCGCTCAACTGGAGACTGAGAGTGACACAGTAGTTGCTTTTCTTTAATCATTGCTTATTAATTTGATTCAGAAATAGATTTTGTGAGAAGCTTCATTCAGAACAAAAACTATGATACACATTTCATGTTCACGTCAGGTCAGATTTCTTTCTACATCCTCGAATCCTCCGTCTTTGACTCTGTTCTACAACAAGCTGTCCAAGTGGGACGATGCCAAGTCAGCCGAGTCAGTGACCATTATGACTGAGGAGGCGAAGTCATGTCAGCCGCATGTGCTTCTGGTTAATTGCTAGCTATCTGAGTACATTGTGAAATGTGAAAAACTGCACAAGGAGACTGAGACACTTTCTTTTCTTTCTTTTATTATTAAATTGTATTTATGGGTGCAGCACACAGTGTTGACCACAACTCTTAAAAGCCTACATCACGTCACTTGTAAACTTGTTAATAAATCATGACAACAACTCCAGCAGACATAATACATTGACTATGATGTTAGTCATGTTATTCCAGTTAACCAGAACTGAAAGGGAGAACATGCTTGATAAAATTACATTATATGTTAATCTACAAATTTCAACAGAACAGAACAAAAATTTAACTTTGGAAACATGTGGCATTTACATCATCTATTGATTGGTTAACATGTATATGCTTAGAATTTGCTGATAACTTCCCAAAAATTCAGTAGCCTTCCATTTACACTCACCCTTGCATCATTATTGGCTCATCTAACATAAATTCAGACTGATGTGCTCAGTTTGGTTAGCTGTCACTATGGGATGATAGTAATTCTTCATAAGAAGGTGGAAAGATGTTAAAGGCTTCAGGGAAAATCTACCTTAAAACCCCAACACAAATATTGCACCTTGAATTTCTGGGTCCAATTTGTTGTTGTATCTTTTTTTCTCTGACAGATAACTTGCCAAACATACTGTAAAGACACAGTATCGTTTTGTTGTCAGTCCGTCAGAATGAAAGAGGAAGGGAGGTTTTATATTATCATATAAAGGGAGCTACTCATCCCAGGGCTGGCAGAGATATGGCTGACATCTGTCCTCAGTTGACTGGAATACAATGCCGCCACAAGTCACAATACATTTTCCCCGCAGCTACACCTAAAACTACACTTAAAAGGGCTAAGGCATTCTGGGAAAACAGGAACTTTCTGGCTGGAGTTGGGGTATGAAGCAAAGTGCTGAACAACATAGTTTAATTTTGATTTTCTTTTAAGGGCTGCAGAAATTTGCTGCAAAAATATGATGGTTTTTCATCCAAAAGTTAGATGTAGTGGGCTGAGTGAAACTAAGCCTAATCTGCTCTGTGTCACGCTGAAAAAATATAATCATTTTCTCTGGATAGAAGCTGAGTCCTCCTTTAAAAGCCCATCTAAGTAATAACTTTGACAGATAATAACAGATTTAACAGATAATTATATGGCACATTATGTGTAACTCTATGAAAAACCTTTCTGCACATACATTTTAATACGTTGTATTTTACACTGAATTAAAACCCATCCTCCGTTTTCATTTTTATATTTCTTTTGATCGTGTAGAAGCTGTCATCGCTCCAAATACTGAACAGACACGATGTGATTTATGAAATATTTTGAAATCACACATTGATGCAATCAGCAAAATGTGCCGGTTAGGAATCAAAGGGAAATGCTGATACCGTTCATTTGAAGGGTTTTAACTTTCAAGTTATTTTAGAGAGAAATACTTTTGCATAATGTTTGCCTCCCTTGGCTAGAATTGAGATGAAAGGATCACTTTTAGATGAAAGGGTAATTTTAGAAGGCATAAAGACAAATGGGGTGGAGGAAGGCTGCATCTGGTACAAACTGCATCATCACCATGCATGGTTAGGCTGTGCAATGAGTTAATAGAAACGTTGTGTGTTGGAATTTCTTCAAACACAATATCTTCCAGCTTTGGGCGATTGTTTTGTTATCCATTTGTTTTAACAAAGGAGTTTTGCCTTATTAAAAAAACAAAAGGATTTTAGCATAGGCTGTTTCTGATATTTTAGTCTTAAGGTATTATCAAAACTCAAATCTTGTTAAAGTCTCTCTCAGCCAAGGTATAATTGAGGCAGTTACCTGTAGAGTCTCCCACAATTAACTTTCCCTGTTTCCTCCTTTATTCCTGAAAAACAGCTGGGAGCCATTTCCCTCAGAGTTGTTGAATGAGCGAGTGAGATAATTACATTGCTGCATGTGTTGACCGTGTGTTGTAGCTCAAAGGAAAGTTACAGAAATTAAAGGCCTTTATGGTTTTTGTCTCCCAAATATTGGAGAGGTCTATTTCAAAACCATTTAAGTTTTATACTCTCAGTAAAATCTAAGTATTTTAAGAGGAGGAGGAGACCAGAAGGAGATGAACCACACATCTTATATTAATGTATTCGTCATGCTGACTCTTAGTGGCACCTCAGGCGGTCACGTACGTCTGCCTCGTACGTGGGCAAGACCTAAAACTATTAAAACAGTTTGAGAGAGGAACAGCGGATGAGGGGCGGGAGGAGAGAAATGTCTGCACTCTGATAATTAAGCTGCCTAATTTCTATGGTCTTTATTCATTATGTGCTGCCGTCAGCAATCAGTGGAGCTTATTATTGAGAGTGTACGGGCGGGAAGAATATTTTTACTTCCACAGATAATACTGCAATTAACCAGCCCTTCAGAGGACTGTCTGTGTACGTATATGTGCAGATATACACCTTTATATGTGTGTTACTCCTGACTCATATACAGTACAGGGTCATTTATATTCAAAATGTGTGTATGTGCGTGTGAGTAAAGTGTGTGTGTTTCCCAATCCATCTGCTCTTGAGCTCGAGGCAATTGTTGTCCCTGGAGGCTGGCAACAGCAGCTGCTGTATGAATGAACGTGCAGTATATGCGTGTGTGTGTGTGTGTGTGTGTGTGTGTGAAAGCCTCTGGGAGAGACAGAGCCTGCATGTCCAGCCGACACACCAGCTGAAGAGCAGCTACCATTACACTGTACACACAATCTCACAGGTCAATCAGCTGCCTACAGATCAGTTATGTTTAGTTTCACTGCAGTGACATGTTGTGTCCTCGTCTTTACTTCCTCCTCTCGTCGCCCCTCCCACAAACGTTAGCTTGTCTATGTCTTTGCACTTTATGCAAATACCAGGAAAGAAAATGAAAAGTGGAGAAGAACTGTCACATGTGAGCCCCGTCCAGGGATACAGACAGATTAATTTTCTCTCAAATCTTATTAAATCTCTGGCACAGTGTGAGGGATTTAGAAAGTCTCCAAAAATGTAATGATTAGTCTTAGCTGAAGGAAGGTCCTCTGGGAAGTGGGCAGCTAAATGAGGTGATGAGTGGTGACCGACATGGGAGATAAATTACTGGCAGTTTAAGGAACGTTTGGTTAAAGGAACCATGTGATAGACAATGCAATGTACAGTAACGCCTGCATCTTTTTTTCCCGTCCTTATTTAGCATTATTTTTATATTCTCCCCCTAGGGTTTGAGTTAGTTTGAGTAGTAAAGTCTTTTTCATCATTCATGGAGCTTATTGAATATTCTGCAGGTTCAGGCCTCAGCGCTGTCCTGCTCTAACGTACAGTATTGGCTTGTTACTCTGCGGGACTTAAAACACTGATGTTTGCAGATAACCTTCGTCCACTGCTTTCTGCTAATGCAGCAATCTGCCCCGTGCTGATTATCCTGTTATCCAGCAGTAGAGTACACACACACATGCAGGCACAAACACACACACACACACACACACACACACACACACACACACACACACACACACACACACACACACACATACGCCTACAAGCACACACACGCAGCACAACACTCAATACTTGCAATCTCTTGGAATTCTTTAACGACAAAACTGCCCAACAAACAAGTATAGACTGAGTGACTGAATATCTGCAGTACGGTACTTAGGAAAAGTTTCCTATCTGAGGAAAGTCCGAGTACGTCTGAAAGTTGTTACTCTTGAGTTGAACAAAGCTGCACTGAGAAAACTGCAATCACAGAATGTGTCACATTTAAGGACACAAAAGGTTTATCCTTCATTGTTCATATCCCAAAATCCTTAATCCACAGTCAGCTGTTAATGCTGCATTCAATGAGACTTCAACAACTCATACACTGAGACAGTTAGCACACTACCAAGTCGGTTTTACCAGGTTTTTGCTTTCAGGTGGTCAGTGATCACTTAAATACATGGCATGAAATGCAAGCAGCATTGTTTGTTCTTGTTAGCGGCAAAAATGTAATATAATAAACTTGGTACACTGAGTGCCAGTTGTCTGTTGCGTTCTCCACTGGTATTCACCTTTTCATGGTGATAAACCTGGACATTTTTACATGCGTCTGTGCCCTTTGTCTTGTAATTTGGTTTCCAGGCAAATTCATAATTCATTAAATTGACAAAAAGTCAGACTTATAGCTGAGTGACGACAAAAAGGATACCATGCAAGTGGGGTAAAGGACAGTTTAGAAGGTGCTAAATAAAGAAAAAAAATGAATAGAAAGTTGGCAGAAATGAACCAAAATGAACCTGTACTCACGTAATGAAGAGCCTGTTTCTAGAGGATCGCAAACTGGTTATGCAGATGTGTTGTATGCATTTTTATTCTGCAGCGATTCCATACACCTATACAAAAATATTTGAGAGAAATGTCATGAAATGTAAATGGACATTTTGATCATATAAAGAAACCCGTTTAGACCTGTTCAGTCTATGAGCTTGTGATGTGGATAGCAGGCAGACTTAGTGACATTTAGTTAATGCTATTACAATGTAGTAATTATCACTGGCATGAGAAGCAGACCTTGAACAGAAACAGAAAGTGAATGCAGACGTGCTGTAATCTATCCTGTTATATCGTTTTAAATCAGCAACCAGAGACGCAGATTCTCACCCTGAACATGTTGTTTAAACAAATATTTGCATATAAATGAGCAGTGTCGATCACAGATTGCTATCCCAGTGAGCAGTATACGTCCAATGACTCCGTGTGGTGCAGAGAACCATCAATATCAGCCCTTCGGTCGAACCCACTGCTGTCAAACCACCAGTGAAGGCAGATACATGCGGCTCACAGCAAAGGATCAGAGAGTGACTGAATGTCTTTATGTAAATTACAGACACAACCAGCATTTAACTTCTGGGAGATCAAAGGTGCAGAGAAGCTTTAATTCTGTTGTATTTCTGAACACACTGAAAGTCAGTGTAGCGTACACGCTCACAGCTGCTCTGAGCACTGATGGCCGGACATATTTGCCATTTTGCACAAGTCACACACATGGATGACTCCCCTTCTTTGTCTCTGTGTCCTCGTGTCTGTCTTTCTCACACAAAAAAAGCACACAGACATGCACTCGCAGGTGGAGCGGGAACAGTCCTGCAGCGGCGCTCTGCTCTATTTTAAGTCTGTTTCACGCTAACACATGTTCCTCTGCTAGACCTCTTACCTTCACCTGGCTTTCATGAGCTGTTTCCTCGATCAAACACATTTATTTTTTCACTCCCCAAGGAAAAGTAAATGTAACTTTTCAGACGTTTCCCACAATTCTAGGATATTTTTGCCTCCATACCTCGGTGTCTATGCCCTTCTTCTCTCCCTGTGTCCAGATCCTCACTTTCACCAATTCGCTGGTTGCTGTGGTAACTCGCCATGGAAGGCGGGTGTGGGCATTTTTGAGTCCTCATTAAAAGATACACTATGCAGTTTCATGTGACATGTGGATTAGACCAACTTTTCATTTAAAATTGTCATACATAGCTGCCATTTACCCCAGTTGCTCCAACCCAGCTGGGGCCAGCTCCCATCTATCTCTGTCCCTTTAGTTGCCTTGGGTGGCCTTCTTGTGCTCAGAAACAAGCGGGTTTTAAGTAATTGGCTCCTCCACACAGGGAGCATGCACATCCACTGCATTGTGGCATAAATACCAGGGAGCCCCATGATGTGCAGACTTTCCTCGCTCATTAGAAAGAGCTGACAGTGCAGCCCTAAAGCCCCAGTCCTCCTCCGCAGTGCCCATGCTGGATCGACACCAGAAGATAACAGTACAGCACACCAGTCTCTCAGACACCTTGAAAAGCAGCCGCACTGCTCTCTAGATCCTCCGGTCCCTGGACACAGCTCTCTCTAACTGCAGCGATGCACTAATGATGCTCAATGGGACGTCCCAATAGTTTTTTTGAATATGCCACCTGTATGGTTCAGCACTAAGTTGCTGATAATGCACTTGTGCTATGACTCTTGGAACAGCAGCTGCCTTTTTTTCACAGGTTTGACTGTTTTGGTATCAGAGCTCTTTAAACAGACACAATCCTTTAAAGCTTTGCAATTGTGGCGCCCGTTGAAATGTTTTAATATTTATTAAACAATGAAGACAAAATAGAATACAATGAAAGGCAGGAGTTAATATTAACACTGATAGACGTATATTTTACCACACTGTTCCTTGAATCGATGGATACCAATAACTGTTTGAGCATGTGTGCATTCACTAACGCTGATGTCCGTGTATGTCCTGTTCCATTTCAGCTCAGCAGTGAAGATGAGTGTGAAATCACCTGTTTTAGTCTCTTATGATTAGGGAGCTCATGTGTGCATGCTATCTAGAGCGCAACTCCACCATCCTACGGTGTTGTTTGTCACAGCGGCTGAGTGATAACACGTGCAAACACACGCACGCACGCACACACACACACACACACACACACACTCAACAAGGGATCTTGCCTGAAACCTGTTTTCTGTCTGTTGCTCTGAAATTGCTTTAGGTGAACAAAGCAGCATCCAATCACCAGTTAGATTATGTTGAACCAAGACTTGAAATTTAAATTGTCAGAATCACACCCAGGTAATTCCTGAATCTGCATTTGCTCCTCATTAATTGACATTGTCTATCTCCCTTTCACCCCCCTCCCCTTCCTGCCCTTTCCTTCTCCTTCTGTCTCTCTGCAGGATCCTGCTGACAGTGGTGGTGATTTTCCGTATCCTGATAGTAGGCATTGTGGGGGAGAAGGTGTATGAGGATGAGCAAATCATGTTCATCTGTAACACCATGCAGCCCGGCTGCAACCAGGCTTGTTACGACAAGGCCTTCCCCATCTCGCACATCCGCTACTGGGTCTTTCAGATCATCTTGGTGTGCACGCCGAGCCTGTGCTTCATCACATATTCTGTTCACCAGTCTGCTAAAGCACGTGACCGAAGCTACTCTCTCCTGCATCCTTACATGGATCACCACGGTCATGGTCACCACGGCCGCCATCATGACCATCACGCTCGCAAGCTTCACTCCCGCAACATCAACGGCATCCTGGTGCACCCTGACAGCAGCAAAGAGGATCATGACTGCCTGGAGGTCAAGGAGATCCCCAACGGACCCCGGGGACTCCCTCAAACACACAAGAGTGCCAAAGTGCGACGGCAGGAGGGCATCTCCCGTTTCTATGTCATCCAGGTGGTGTTCCGCAACGCGCTGGAGATCGGCTTCCTGGCCGGCCAGTACTTCCTGTACGGCTTCAACGTGCCAGGGATGTTTGAGTGTGATCGCTACCCATGTGTGAAGGAGGTGGAGTGTTACGTGTCTCGTCCCACAGAAAAGACCGTGTTTCTGGTCTTTATGTTTGCAGTGAGTGGCATATGTGTGCTGCTCAACCTGGCTGAGCTCAACCACCTTGGCTGGAGGAAGATAAAGACGGCCATGCGAGGGGTGCAGGCTCGAAGGAAGTCCATCTGTGAAGTGCGCAAGAAGGATGTTTCACACCTGTCCCAGGCCCCGAACCTGGGCAGGACCCAGTCTAGTGAGTCAGCCTACGTCTGACAGAGGCTTCTCTGCCTGGGGGCTTGAGGACCTCTTAGATTTTGGAGAAGAGCTTTTCCCTGGCCCAGGACCCCCGATCATTAGGGCATAAAACTCACCACTGCATTATTATTCAGGAGCACAGACAGACTCTGTGTACTCATGATGAAGCATCAATTCACAAAGTAGAGTCTTTGACACTTCAAGAGAGAAGAATCACCTTCCTAAAAAGGCAGCTGTGTTGCTGTAACAAAGCTTACACCTAAAGCTTACACGATGGAGAGTTCTGCTCTGCCTAGGTGACACTAGGTGCCTTCAAAGAACCCAACAGATAAAACTGAGCAATTACTAATAATATTAAAATACTGTAAAGATAGTCTGAGGTTGAATTATCTGAAGTTCTTGAT
Organism: Enoplosus armatus; assembly: GCF_043641665.1. Lineage (NCBI taxonomy): Eukaryota > Metazoa > Chordata > Actinopteri > Centrarchiformes > Enoplosidae > Enoplosus > Enoplosus armatus. The sequence goes on along the minus strand of NC_092192.1, from coordinate 16,274,091 downwards.
TTGCCTTTGCTGTAGGTCAGAAATAATCCCCTTATTTTCCAATTATGTGTGCATATGCAAGAGCTTAAGCGTGTGCATGCATACGCATGTGTGTGGGAAAAAAAGCCAATCTCTGACTTTAGTCAGAAAATTGAATGCTAAGCTAATCTGAGCAAATGAGAGAAAGTTAATGTTATTTCTCACTTGTCCATAATATTCGAGTAAAGTCACTCTGCGGACAAACAAGCACCTTTTTAAACATGAAACGTACACAAAAACCAACAACACTTGTCGTCAGTGTACCAGGCTTTTTCTCGAAAATTGTCACTATTTTTCATATTCTTTGCTGCATTAGGTGCCAATCAAACTATGGACTGGCATTGCCCGGAAGCTGTTGTTCAAAGCGAGACACATGGTGCATAGAAGATGAGTTAGATTTACTTTCCAACACTGTGTTACGCACCACAATGCTCCCAATGCCTGCAAGGCACGCTGTTTACTCTCAGACGCCACCGAAAACAGTCAAGAAAAGTGTGCCAGTGTTTCCACTTAGGCTTGTAAAGTGTGATCGCTGTCTAAGGGGCTGAATCTAGTTATATAAAGACTTTTTTCAAATAAACAGGAAAGAGTATTGTAGTCACAAGTATTTTAACATGTAACCTCAAGCTTTTTTTCACAAGCAGATCTGGTGCCATATTTCAAAGTTACTGTACATAGATGAAATGTATTACACTTAGCCTTTTCCCTATGCGGTATAGATGGGCTTCACTTGGATGGGGGAACATGGGTTTGGGTGGTAATGAAGATTAATCATAGATTGCCAGCTTTAACAATATGTATTATCAATGTGCTCTTTGTTAAGCCGTCACCCTCTAATGGAGACTATATGTTCTGAAAAGTGTTCCCCCCCTATGGACTTTGAAAAAGGCATGTTATTGAAGCATTAATAGAATGGATAGATTATGACATGTAACTTAAAAAGAGACTGTTTTATTTATTTGCATCCTGCTCCTGTGAAATGTAATACTTAGCATGCATGAAGATGAAAAATATAAAGAGATATGAACATAGAATCCCGTTATGGGAATATTGAAAGTGAATACCTGAAAGGCTCCTGAACTGCAGCAATAATAATATATAGTATGTGAAAAAAATATGTGAATAAATTATTATGCAAACGATGACTTTGGCTGTGCTGTGTTTAACAAACAAGTGATAATTACTATGTGCTGCTGCCATTTTACTTTCATTAGGAAGTTGTGAGGTAAGTGTTAAATACAGGAATCCTACCACTTCTGCCACTACACTAATACCACAATGTGAAAATACTCTATTACAAGTCAAAGTCCTGCATTCAAAATGCTACTTATGCAAAAGTACAGAAGTACTTGTAATGCAGACAAATGTCCCCTGTGAGTGTTATGTTTCCATTTATTACATTATTGGATTGTTAATACTGCTGCGTTAATATGTGAGTAGCCTTTTACTGTTTTAGCTGTTTGATGTTTTTAGCTGTTTGATGTGGAGCTAATTTGATCTAGATTACATACAGTTGGGTAGATAAATGTATAAAAAGGCAATGTTTTGTGTGAAAAATCTTTATCTTTAAGTAACTATAGCTGTCAAACCAATATAGTGGAGTAGAAATATAAAGTAGTAAAGTATGGAAATACTCAAGTATAAGTACTTTAGAAGTGTACTTAAATACAGTGAATGCCCTTCTTTACTCTTCAGCACTGGCGGTGTGCATGGCTGTGTGGTATTATTGTAACATAAAATATACAGTAGCTTTCCGTGCTGTATAGAATACTTACACGACACAGACTGCAGAGTACAATGCAGTGCTTTAACATTTATTATTAAACACTGAGAAATGATACATCTCTGAGAGATATGTTATAGCACTCTCTGAGTTTCTATCGATTAATTATAGATATTTAACCTGTTCACTTCCAAGAAATAAAACTCCTGACTAAAGTACATTTATCATGACAACTATGCAAGAACTCCCCATTGTGGTTTTGCTCGTTTACACTGATAACTCCCATGTTTGTAAAATGTAAAATGTTCCTGATACTCAGACTGTTGTTGCTCAGGATCAACGTGACTCGTAGACAGGTAAGTTATTAGAGCGGACCTGATAATTTCAGTAATGAGCGAGGTTACTGAGGGAGAGGAGAGAGATGTGTGGGGGCAGTGAACCTTTTAGTGTTATTAAACCTTCAGTCGGTGCAGGCAGCACGTGGCCGTGTCCTGGGGAACACTGAAAGCAAAGTGGGACAAGAGGAAGAGGGACAAGGGTGATGGAGAGGTGTGTTAATAAAGTTGATTGTCTGATAGGATGTAGAGTAATGGATTGTGTGGTTATTCATTCACTCAAAGGCCACGCTGTGTTCTCATTGACATGTGGGTGACTGTGATTGACTCTCTGCTACTTGTGATATACATTGACATCAACATGCACCCAGCAACCACACACACACACACACACGCACACACACACAGAGTCAATAAATGCCTAAACAAAAGCTTTTCTGAGGATGTAGCCAGGCCGGTTGCTGTGGTGACGGGAGGGCAGTAATGATGTTAAGCACCACAGGGACTACAGTAGTGAAGGGCAGAGACAGCACTGCACCATCTCTCCTGCTGTCGCTCCACAGCAGCGGGTCAACATAACACACACACAGTATAGACTCACTCGTGGGGAAAGTTAGAAACATGCATTGCTGTGCTTTACACTGCAGCGCTGCAGCTACAGTACAAGTATGAGCTAAATAACAGGTAAGTACAGAAGACTGCTGTCTCTCTCCCACTTCAGCTTCATGACAACACATTATACAGTGACAGTGTTTTGTTCTGGTAGTTGTTGGTGCTCAGGCTTGTTTGTAGACAGTGATAGCCTGACTGGACTGCCTACAGGAAGAGATATGCAGGTGTTTCTATATGCTCATATCACAGTTATAAACAGAGCTGTCACTCAACACCCACATACCTCCACATTTGTGCACTGAGTACAGTCCATTAAGTATAGCACGAATGCTTAACTACAACTTAGGAGTTCATCCTACCTGCTTACTCGTGCATTAAGACTGCAAATAAACAGCTAACCACACTGTGTAATCACAGGAACGGTTAGAGGTGCTGCAGGTTAATGAACTTTGAATTACAGAAAAGAAAGTTATACATTAGCAGGGGGCTAACATGCTGGACTGCAAATGAGAAAAGAACAAATGAACTAAATGTAACGAGAAGCCCCCCCCCCTAAAAAACAAAAACACAGCGACCTGCTGTGCAAACTATTTTGAAACAGGCGTGTGCGTGTTTTCCAGTAGAAAAAGGATAGACAAACAGGTGCAACCCAACAGATGAGCCATATGCAGGCTTCAGCTCAAATAACTTCCACTGGAGTGTGTTAAGGAATATGTTTAACCCAGTTATGAGCTGTAAGATAACCATTTTCTAACCATCCTTTATACACTTTTGCTATACCTTAGAGTGAGCAGTGAATTTACACCCCGTAAAACATTCTCTTTTTTTGCTAGAGGCGTACAAGGGTATTGCTTGACTTTAATGCATTGTCACAGCTTAAAACCTCAAAACATCAGTGAAACCAAAATATTCCTTGTAATATTTATCTATCCATTAGATCTACAAAACAACACAAACCATCAAACATTTACCCAAAATCAGAAAAAAACAATGAACAAAGATAACACAAAAAGCCGATCACTTCCAGGTATCTACTCAAACCTTTGTGCAGTGGTGATCTTTGGGCGTGTTTTAAAGCACTCACATGTTCACCCTGCTCTGATCCATCATGAAGGATGTTCAGCTGAGCTCCTAGACTCCAATCACTCACCATCCAAACTGCTGGCCTGCAATACTGTGACTCAGAATCAGTAGATCCCTTTCTCATGCTTTCCACAAACACACCACCCCGTGCAGGCGACTGACTACACTTCAGTTTCACCTTCATCTCACTTTTGTTTGTGGATCTGGATAAAATCAGGCAGCTTAAATTCATCTTTTTCTTTCCCCCCAATTCAACTGAGACATTTTGATTAAATTTTCATGTTTGTTCTTCCATGGTGCACTGAGGAATCCCTGACAAACAAGTCTGCACATCAGCTGCACGGAATCTCTTATTTCTGCTTCACACAGCAGCCTTAGTTAGCATGGAAACCTTTCCAAACTTAATAATGAACAGCAGAAACTCCGGTATTGCATGCATTTGACTATATCAGTGTCTGCAGCATTTACAGTCATCCACTACTGATGCTTGCTTACAAGAAAATCAATTTGACATATTTTAAAAATAATTTTCATTATCACTGGAGTAGATTGTTGTTGGACCTCCTGACATGGGGATTACTCCTTTTAGCAGAAACAGTATCTGTACCATCATGTCTTTTCCTGTCATTATCTATTTTAAGACATTGTTTTGTCATTCTTGTTTTGGTGTCTTGTCTGTGAGCCAAGAGCTCGATCGAAAATGTCTATTAAACTGACTCCGGTGTAGATTTTACTGTAAACATGTACATCAGATTTATGCTCTGTGCTCAGTAGACCCTGACAGATGAAGCAATGTGTGTTGTACACCTCACTGGAGTCTTTTTCTGACCTTGACCCGACTGTAAATAGATCAAATTTAGAAAATACACATATTATTTTTTCTCTGTAGGGTTGAATCGGTGTTACCAGATTGATTGGCTCTGACTATCTATTCACAGGCGCTCACCCTTGCCTCCTCATCAAATTTTCATCTGCTCTGTGACCTACTCTCCCCTACTGATTCATTACTATCCCAGTAATAAGACAGCTCCAGGAGAAGAATCATTTCATTATTCCTCTCCCGTGTTCCTTGGATATTTCCCTCTCTGCCTCTTCACTCATTCATAAAGATGAAATTGGAGTTGGCTTATTCGTCTCTGGAGCCTGCTCCACTTCTAGCCTCTTAATGTCTCGGGCCATCAATCTGTGTCAGTCTCCATTCTGCTCTCCGCAAGTGACTTGGTCTCCTTACGTGATAACCCCGCTTGGCACGGTCTCTCTGCCCTTCCTCTCTCTCTGTCTCCATCTGGTCCTCTCCTCCTCCACCTGACTCATTCCTCTCTCTTTCCACCGCTTCCTCCACCTCCACATTTTGTTCTGCCCTCCTGCCTTCGTCTGACCTTCTCTGTCCTCATTCATGTAGGTCTGCTCTGGCTTTTCCACATGGATCTCACTTGAATCTCACATTCATTCCACTGATTTCTTTTTTTATGTTTGTCATAGCTCCCTTTCCTTCTTGTTTATATCTGTCAAAGCTTCTGAAGCTAAAATCCAGTTTTCTGCTGTACTTCAGGAAAGCCCTTCCCCACCTTCTTCTCTCTCCTAAACTGTCTTTGACCCGATTCCTCCCTTTTCTCTCACCATAAAGGATTTTGACGCCTTTTTCACAGAGAACGCTGACAAAAGACATCTTCTCCCACGAGCTCACCAGCTTTCATGATCTCCTTTTATAACTCGACTGATGCTGGCTTGACACCTCACTCACCCCTCTCCCCATCTGATAATCCTGGAAATATGACATATATGGAGCAGACAACATGCAAGTTTTGTCTGATGGTATTATTTAAAGCTGTGACTTTTTTAGTGTCCAGCCATCCAGATCCACTCATGACTGTTATGCCATCTTACTGGATTAAATGAATTTGCTGTGTGTCAGACAGATTTGGGGTATATCTCAAAAATACACCCAACAACTCCTCGACCACCGGTTGTTCTGGTAATTCAGAAGAATACTGAGATCAAGTTAGTTTCATGACATGATTCACAAACTGAGGACTGTATTCTGCTTTTTTTCAGGTTTAATTTGGTCTATTTGAGATCGCAGGTGCTGGTGCAAGAATAAATCCAGCAATAATCTTTTCAACGACTACAATACTGTACACCAAAAAGCCAGGGTACAAAAAAGATGAACTTTCTCCATCCAACCTGCACAGCTGAAGAGCAAAAATATCCCTCCACAGCTGATGAGTGATATTCAAGCATACATTTACATGCACACATACAATCGTTCCCCACAAGATCCTGCTTAAGAACACCTAATCCTCCACTGGGAGCCCAAATCAGCAACTGCAACAAAAAATTCAATATGGACTCCACAGTCTTTGCTCTCAGCATCACATTCCTTCACTACATCCCGGGGGATTTCAAAAGGTGGATGATGTGAGAAGTCGTGGGTCATTTGATGCTGATTTTATTCTACAGTCAAACTACTGTAACGGAAACCTAGGTTTGTGAATATAATTTTACTATAATGCTGAAATTCCTTTTAGTTTGTAGGTACGGGCAGTTTAACAGGTCTCGAAGTGATGTTTGAGAATAATCCCACCTTGGTCTCATTATATCAGTATGGTACTGTATTTCTTATAGACTCTGTAAAGACTCAGGCTCCTCTACCGAAGCAGAGGAGATGTCTGCATCCGTCTTAGTACCCATCTCCTGAGGTTGTGATTTAAAGTAAAAAAGGCACAAGCAAGTGTAACAGCTTCTCTTAATAGGCCAGCTTCTCCGTATGGCCAGAGATAACAGAGTAAGACATCTACTAAACAGCAACCACAATACTGTATGCACTTCATTATTTCCTAAAACAATAAGCTGGACACATGGCTCCTGTGTAGGACTATCTGTACATAAACACAGTCGAATCCAAAGGGTTACCCATGGACCTTTGGATCACAATTTCTCCCTTTACCCCCATCCCCCACCTACGCACCTCTGCCTCCCAGATCAATAACCTGAGGTCACATAAATTAAGTGGAAGTCTAATCTTATTTTGTAATTGCACTAGGTAGCATGTAGTTGGCATCCATCAGCTGTGTGCAACAAAGTCAAGTAGCAGAAGTTCCCACTGCAGGTGTGACTTTGCTTCAAAATGGGACATTTCACAAAACCCTAAACATGCAGTCTATATTTCTGAAGAAGAGAGGGTGCAATCATCTGATTTTGCCTACACTGTAACCAAGTAATTACTTAAGTACTGTTGTGAGTGACTCACATACACCACCTCCACCTTGAACATGTCCACTGCAGGGCAGGTCCTTCTTTTTTCTGCACAGCTGGTTCCAGTCTCATAGCATTATTACAGGGGGGAGGTGGAGAGCAGAAGATTTATATGGACATTTAGGGGTCACAGTTTAGAGGCTGAGTGTCAGCAGAGCGAATGGTCTGTTTAGTGGTTAAGATCACACTGAAACACAGCACCTCCAAGAGGACCAAATTGCACACTACAGCTCTCATCTAAGAAAACCAGGCAAATCCCCTACCGTTCGCTGGTAATAATCAGATACAGATGATTATTACCACTGTACAGATGCTATTCTTCTCACCACTCAAACAGCTCAGTATTTTGCTGGGTTAAATCTGCCGCAGTACTGTTAGTTGTCATATTGTTGTCTCAGGAGAGAAAAAGACAGTGTAAATAATTCTATATAGTGGCGACCTGGCACAGATTCACAGACTGAAAGTGGAAAGAAGGCTGTGAATAAATGAGGAATTTAAACAGATCTTCCCTGCTGTGTCTCACTGGTATTTTGTCCTAAAGGATCAGGCAGTGGACCACCCGTGGTCTTAATCTAGACTTCTTTATTCATCCACATATCTCATCATCACACCACCCACAGCTCACTACTGATAGATAAAGACGTGATCCTGCACACTGGTTCAAAACATTGTCCGTTTATTAATACAACATTGTACATGTAGTTGTGTACAGGATACTTTCTTTATCATTTGTCCTGACAGTTGCTTTTCCATCACACAAGACAAGACTGTGGAAGGACATGTTATATATTCATGAGATGTTCTGGGAAAAAAAGTAAAAAGCAAACTGAAATAATAATATTTCCCTTTCAGCTGACACACTACTCATTATGTGGAGACCCAGTTTCAAGGACCTACAGTACACAATCACGTTAGCATTTAGTTTCAAGCTGGCATTTGGCCACAGGAGCCATTACAGAAATATGCAAACATAATCAGGACCTCAGCCACATGCCTAATACAATGAATGAAGGCAATACATTAACAAAGGCTAAAAGGGTAAGCAGCATCCCTGGTTTGCTTCCAAAAATTAAGATTTAATGATTTTATTCTCTTGATAATCATAAAGCTTCAACTACAAAGTAAAACATGTTTTGTTGTTTATAATATTTGCTTCATGACATTTTAAGATGAAGGACAAACCAAATTCCCTTTGATGTGCAAATCATATTTTCTAATTATAATTTGCTTCTTATGTTCTAAAACATTATCTACTACAGGAGTCCAATCTTCAAATCTGTCTTCACTGCAGAGCAATATAAGATCATCTTTTTGTTTGGTCATAACATGTAAGCACAATCTACAGCTATGCTAGCAGCTCTGTAGGCACAGTAGTGCTTTGAGCTAAATGCTAACGTCAGTGTGCTAACATGCTGATGTTTAGCAGGTATAATGTTCACCATCTTAGTTTAGCGTGTTAGCATGTCATTTTCTTATCAGCACTGAACACAAAGTGCAGCTGAGGATGATGGGATGTCATTTGTTTTGCAGGTATTTGATCACAAACCAAAGTATTGGACAAATTAAAAATTCGGCGCTACATGAAACGTTAAGGGATCACCAAAGTTATTATAAATTCATCCTGGGGGCAACATGAATGTCTCCACCAAATTTCATGGCAATCCATCCAACAGTTACTAACATGGCTAAAAACACTTCAAAGAACTCTAATGTCTGTAAATTTGCTGTGCTGTGTTACGCTGAAAGATATCATGCTGAAATGTTTTTAAATTATTTATTTATCTATTTATTTTTTGACTGAAGACAGCCCACTCTACTTTTGAGTATTTATAACTCTCTAAAAGTCAGAAACCACTGTGACAGATTTCATGGAACATCAGATACTGTTTTGGCTTTTAGACCCAAATAGGTTTGTACTTTATTTATTCAGCTCTGAGGCTGAAAACAACAAAAACCTGTACCACTTTACTCTCGACAGTCCCCTTTGGTGCTCAGTTACAGTGCTCTTCTCCATCTGTTTAGTTTCTTTTTCTGTGTAACAGCTTCAGATTTTACGCCCTGATGAAATCACAGTGTTGTGTCCACCAGGCAGCTCTTTTTCAATTAGCAGCTCTCAGCACGGTCATCAACACCCAGCAGTGTATACCTGAAAATAAAATAGAGGACAAGGGGTATGATATGTCAAATTGTTGTCCCGTTGAAGAAAATCACATAGCTTGCCGAGTGTGGAATATAATGCTGCTTTTAGCTGTTTGCACCCTTGCATTGGGGTTAAATCCTCACCACTGAGGAAGAAGCAATGAGTGGATGTCTGCCATCTGCCCCCCTGAGCCACCAGATGTTGCTGTAGCGCAGGAACAGTCTGTAGAGACTCATAGAGGGGCTGATCGGTCTCTGACATAAAAAAAAAGCTGCAAAACAAGCTGTATTTCCTGCAGACATAGCATTTTGGAGATGCAACGTTTAAACACAAGAAAAGGTTTGACTAATGTTAGGTATGATATGACACCATCATGTTCAGAAGAGGTGATACATCTGGCTCCAATGAGAAAAATGCAAAGCCAGAAAGGATGAACACTTTAGCAAAAGAAAATTCACAGAATAGAAAAAAAACGTTGGGTGTGTTTTCCCCTCCCTCAGAGCTCAGCCACATGTGGAATTTCTCATCTGTGTATTTACAGGTTTTCTGGATAATTTTTCCCATGTTCGCCCCCACACACAGCTATCTGTCATCTGGCTGAACATGAACAGCCCTCCAAGTAACACCCCTCTAACTCCCCACCCCACCATGTCAACCAGTTCACTGAATATTCACTAGAAATGGGTTGTTGCCAGTGGTAGAAGAAGTACTCAGACCCTTTACTTTGATAAAAAAAATACATACATACATAAATATACTCTGCCAAAGTATAGGCACATTGAGGTTAAAGTGTCTAAAATAAATAAATAGGTGCACAAGTAGTAGGGAGGGGGGTGGCAGATAATACAGACACAAGCATACATACACAGAATAGTATGATATATAATATCAATATAGTGTATGTTATGTGATGACTGTGTAGGTTTAATATATATATGATATATATTCAAAGTGTGAGGGTGCAGTGAGGTAGTGCAGAAAGTCCGGTTCAGTCCAGTTCTGTGAGGACCGGTCTGGCAGAGGCAGATGTATTAAAAAGTCTGACAGCAGTAGGGAGGAACGATTTCCTGAATCGTTCCTTTAAACAGCGGAGTTGGATGAGTCTGCTGCTGAAGCTGCTCCTCAGTTTGTCCACTGTGTTATGGAGGGGGTGGGAGGTGTTGTCCATGATTGCTAGCAGTTTAGTTAGCATCCTCTCCTCAACCACCTCCTCCAGGGGGACAAGCCTGGAGCCAACAACAGACTCTGCCTTCTTGATGAGTTTCCTCAGTCTGTTGGCGTCCTTTGCTTTGATCCCTGCACCCCAGCAGGTTGCAGCGAAGTAGATGGTGCTCGCTACAACAGACTGATAAAACATCTGGAGCATCCTGTTGCATACATTGAAGGACCTGAGCTTCCTGAGGAAAAAAAGCCGGCTCAAGCCCTTCTTGTATACAGCATCCGTGTTGGTGGACCACTCCAGCTTGTTGTCCAGATGGACACCGAGGTATTTGTATGATGGGACGATTTGCACATCCGTCCCACCGATGGAAACGGGAGAGGGTGGGGACTTGTTCCTCCTGAAGTCCACCACCATCTCCTTAGTCTTTGCCACGTTCAGCTGCAGGTGATTCTCCCCACACCATCCCATGAAGCGGTCCACCAGGTCCCTGTACTCCCCCTCCCGTCCACTCTCCACACATCCTACTATGGCCGTGTCATCTGAGAACTTCTGCAGATGACAGGACTCTGTGCAGTGTTTGAAGTCTGCAGTGTAGGTGGTAAAGAGAAAGGGAGATAAGACAGTTCCCTGGGATACAAAAGTATCATCACCAAAAGGTACTTCAAGTATCAAAAGTAAAAGTATTCATTATGCAGACTGGCCCCTTTCTGAGTATTGTATTGTCCCTATCGTATGTATGCATTATATTGTTTATGGATTCATGTATAAGCAGCAATTTAATGTTGTAGGTGGTAAAGATGGAGCTAATTTTTATTAGTTTATTCACTTTTTGTTAGTTTAATTTATACAAAAATATCATATCTTATAAAGTGATCATATTTGTCACATGTAAAAGTTAATCTGCAAAGTAACCAGTAAGTATGGCTTTCAGATGAATGTAGTGAGGTAAAAAGTACAATATTTGCCTCTGAAATGTCGTGGAGGAGAAGTATGAAATATGAATCAAATGTCATCCGTCAAATGGAAACACTAAAGTAAGATACAAGTACCTTACATTGGATAAATTGTAAAAATGATCAAAGTAGTTGTGACACTATTTACAGGAATAACGACTGTTAAAAAAAGGATGAAAATTGTATCAGTATTAGAACCAAAGAATGAGTCTCGATCAAATCAATGATCCATTGTTGTTCATAGATGCTCAAATATCAAAATAAAGCTGAAATGGTTAATTGATTATCCGATTGACAGGAAATTAAATCAATTTATGTAATTTTTTTAAGCAAAAATGCCAAAAATGATTTGGTTCTGTCTTCTTACTTTTGAATATTTGCCTGTTTTCTCAGCCTTCTATGATATGATGAATTAATTGAATATCTTTGGGGTTTGGACTGTTGGTCGGCCAAAACAAGCACTTTGAATACATCAACTTTGATTTTAGATGAACATTTTTCAATATTTTCTGACATTCATCAATTATGAAAATTGTTAGTTGCAGTCCTACATCAAAACTGATCCTTAAGTAGAAATCTAGATGAAATCACCATTTTCCTATTTCGATTAAAAAGGGTAAAGTCTTAAATGTGGAAGATTTATATTAAAACTAATCAAACAAATAAGTAAATTGAAATACGATACAAATTGTTACATGTGAAAATAAAAAACATTCAGTTTTTAAAAGAATAGTAATTTCGCTTTTAGTCTTTAATAACTATGAGTTGTTTTACATTTTGACATGAATTTCCCACGAGACATTGAAATCAGATCACAGCACAGAAAATAAGGCGAGGAGGTGAATGAGGGCACCATCATTTTATTTCTTTGTTTGATTTGTTTTAATTTGGGCATTTTAAATCTTCCATACTAAGAGGCTGCTTCTGATTTACTGTGTATATCTTCAAATCCTTCCTGATCTTCTTCATTTTTGAAGTTGACTTGATTGAGTATACTGTATAAAATTTCAACCAAACTTAGATAATGAATGAAAAAAAGTGGTAACACTGGAGGTAAAGTTGGCAGCATACTCCTCCTGAACTTTCATGCAGGTACAGCTTTCAGGTTGTGATAATCATTAACCCTTGTAGATGTCCTGGTTGTTAAATATCAGCCTCATAACTCTGTGTCCCGTAGTTGAAATGACACAAAACATAGCTGACACGAACGTGTCCCAGCGTTTCTTAACACCTACATATTCATGACCGTTGGGCTCAGTCGATGACTTCACACATTGCCAACTCCTCACAATGTTATCACATCTGACGTCATCGTGATATCCCAAAGCCCCCGCCGGGTCCTGACATGATTGGAATGCCTCGGAGGGAGTGTCTTGCCTTGTTGTCATAGGAACCGCCTGGATGTACAACTGTAGCTTCTGTCCTGAAACTGTGCACAAGGACAAGAGTCAGCTGTCAGAATTCACATTTTCAACTATTAGGAAAAAATGCTGTGATGTGTCATGACCTGTTCCTCTCCTTCCTCTTCATTGTGTTTTGACATGAAACTCAACAAAGGGGGGGGGGGTTGGGGTTACATTCCACAGCTGCTCGCTTCCTGTTTCAGTTTCAGACACATTTGAGAGGCCGCAAACATCATCAGTTTTAATTAAAGGCAATAAATAATCTCCTACATGTGCTTCACTGCTCTCTAATTACTGTAACTCCCTTCCTGTGCTCCCTCAAACTGCACTGTTCTCCAGGACTTTATCATCCCTCCCTCCCTCCCTCCCTCCTAATCCTGTCTCGTTCTTTAGTGGTAGAGGGAGAAATTTGGAGAATTCTTTTCAGTGACCACACCAAACTCTCCGGTCACATGCCCTCTTTTTCCTTCCCGTCCTTCTCCTAAATAAGGAATTACAATCTGAGTGGGGAAAAAGAGAAAGAGCAAAGGGGCGGGTCATAGAGTGAAATAAGAGGACCTGAAGGCGTATCTCTCGCTCTCTCTCTCTCTTGCTCCCTGTTTCTGTTGAGTCTGGTGAAGTCATATATTTCAGACAGGGGTGTTTGCTGTATTTATGTTGGCAGTCCTGTACAGTGCACCCTGCACTGTGTTGTAAGCAAGAAGAAAAGCGGGAACACAGCAACACAAGCCCAAACCCACCTGTATCCACCTGAAAGCTACTACACAAAGTAAGTCTATACTCCTCATCTTGTTTTCTCTTGGCCTCATTCATCAATCTCAGTTTTCTGATTTTCTCGCTGGCAGTCAAAAGATTTCTTTGTTGCTTTAAGCTTGTGGTGGACTCTGTGCAGGAAACCTGAAAAAAAGAAGTGTAATGTATCGTACTCCCCACCCTCGCTCTCTGTCTCCGTCCCTCTTGCTCAGAATAAGACTAAAAACTGAATTAAAGTTTAATTCTTTCTGTGTGGATTAGATGGCTTCTGAGTGACCCACTAGTCTGTAAATGCTTGTGTTGTGAAATCCGGTCTGTCTGCCGTTATCTACCTTTGCTCTCACCACTCTTCTCATGTGCTCACGGCAAAATGCAAGGCCTCACAGCTTCAGAGGTTCAGCCTCTGACAAATCTCTCATCAGAGAGCCTTCAACATGTAGCCAGTACAGTGTAATAATATGTCATTTTCCAGTTTAATACATGCTCTGAGAGGCAGGCTGCTGATTCAGGATATGGCAGTAAAACTCTGCATGTGTTTGTCACATATGTTGTCACATTTACGGACCATGGTTAAGTTTTATGTACTTTGGACTGTGAAATAACTTAAAGACTGTGACTTCAGGTGGTGTTAGAGCTGTTCTCACTATCTTCAGTGATAAGGTTTAACTACAGAGCGCTGAATTAACAGTCTGGGTCAGCAGCAGCTGGGACTGTGCAGGATAAAGGGAAACACGGCCTTGAACACTGTAAGAAATATGAACTAGTTTGAACTAGTTTATCCGTTTAGATCCATTGTGTTCACATCATAAAGCTTTCAGAATAACCTTTCCGCCTTTTGCTGAGCTAAATGAACACAGATCAAATTATGAGTCGAGATGGTATTAAACTGACTCAGGAAGTAACTATGGGTGATACAGCTTTATGCAGCCCTGTTGCAAAAACAAGAAAGTTGTGAAACATCTTGGAACCGATAACTGCAAGTTACTATGATACAAAAGAATTTGGGCAGGGGGAGTGAGAATGAGGAAAATAACAACTGGAGCTGCATCTGAGTAAGATACTTAACCCTCAAATGGCACATAGGAGCTGAATGGTGGGCTAACATAGAGGGGAGTGTTTGCTCAGAGTAGCAGTCAGGCGATGCCTATGTGTAAAGGTAAAGAAGAGGAACCATGGAAAAGCTCATGTGGGATTTGAAATAATAATTTAGTGAGAAAGTAATACTGTCAGCTACATCATTACGCAGTAGTTCAATTTACTACTGTTTGCATAATAATGATAAAAATGAAATAAAAGGGTACTGTGTGATTTGTGCTGCAGCTGAGGTGGTTTACTGTGACTTTTACATTGAAACAAATACTGCCTGAACACATGTGTCACACACAGTCACATTACGGAAGTAGCCAGAGAGCTAATTTGATGTGAGGCGCGTGTTGAGCACTGAAGCACCCTGAAGTACACAGAGCAAAGGTCCATTCACAAATAGTATAATAATCTCATTGCAAAACATTTAGACACATTATAGACATGTGGCGTTTTGAAATGCAGGGCAGAGCGCTAATTCAGTATCGCTCATTTGCAAATATATTGATTGAAAATGAAAATGTGTTACTGTAGTTAACAACCAGTTTATGCTACTTATTTTCCATTTCTACAAAATCACAGCAGTAACCTCAGCAGAACAGATGTTCATCAACATCTTGGTTTTTGTGGGGGGTTGTAGTTGTGACTGTGTGATTACAAGATGTTCCCAGTAACTACAAGGCCGCTCCCAGTTGATTTATAAAGAGTACAGGTCTATATAATCTTCCCAAACACCTGTACACACACTCTGCTTGAATGGCTATTATGCTAGTTTGCAGTCTGCCCAACAGTGGTGTTCACAGTAAGTAATCAGTCCTGCAAATGGTCAATATGCTTGAAATGCACAGAGCAGAGCGGCAGTGGCATGACCTAATCTTGTGATATCCAATCAGCGGTTTACATGTGTAGTTCAGAGGTCAAAGTGCAGGTCAGGGTTAAGGATTAATCTGACACAATCTGACTTCATCATCCCTCATCGAAAATAAGTCCTGATGTTTACAGCTGCTGGATGTTCTGCGGGGCATGCCAGGACACCGCAGCTGGAGACCCTGTGATTGAGAAAGAGGCTGTGTAGATATTTACTTCACCTCAAGAGTTTGGATGTGTAGATATTTACTTCACCTCAAGAGTTTGGATGTTTAGATATTTACTTCACCCTTGTTGCTGGTTTTGGAGTAACTTAGCAGAGAGGAAGACGCTTCTCCTCCACATGCCCATATAACCACTGTAACCTCAGACAATGAGCAGAGACACAAGTATGATCTATGGCAGCCAGGGCTCCAGTGTGGAGCTGTTAGACTCAATGATAATTTGTCAAACTATCTCATGTTGTGTAAGACTGCAAAGCCTCTGTTTTGCAAGGGATGTAATAGGTGTGCCTCTCTGCCCTTGAGGGACGAATGTGTCTTACGCTCTATATTAAAACCAGTTTGCCTGCAAAGAGTAAGAGCAGGAAGATCAGCTGTATCAGCTATAAACATCTTCATATGTTATCTGCTTTCCTGGAAATTCAGAAACGTCTCTGAATTGTGCAACACAATTATTCAGATCTGTAAAAGCAACAACTGCAGCATGGCGGTTAACACGTACCATCTCATACTATCATGATTGGACAGGCTTGATGGAGTTTTTTGCGCCGTTTTTTTCTTAAAGGCTGTTCCCATGGTGAGCAGCAGTGTGTTGTTTTGTTTAGAGTCCTGTATACACATAGCTACCTTTGTCAGGGAGAGAGGAAGGAAGTGACAGCTGAATGAGCAAACAGGATGCACGGAGCGGGGCGGCTCTGCTGAAGCCAACAGGAAGCTCATACTGCATTAATAAGTGAGATAGGCTAACCATAATTACTTACAGAGGGGAGCAGGGCTGTAATTCTTGAAGACATTTAATATTTTCATCTTGCACAGTACAAAATGTCTTTGTTAAATAATGACATAGACATCATATCATTATGATTAATAAAGAAGATGAAAGATTCTATTCAAATGAAATGTGCCCTGCTGTATTAAAGAAAAGCAGACACGCACGTATACATACTTATACAGCCAGCGGCCAGTTAGCTTAGCTTAGCATAAAGACTGGAAACAGACAGCCTGGTCCTGTCCAAAGGGATCAAAAAGGCCTATCAGCACCTCTAAAGCTCACTAATTACACATATGCACACATCAGGAAAAGAGTGACTAAAATTCTATTTGTTCTGGCTGCAGGCCAGGACTGTGGGTGTGTGCAGGGTGGGGATTTGAATGCGAATGTTGTTACATCTATCAGATATACATATTGAAAAGGATTATATCTAACACTAACTTTCCCTCCCAACAGGATCAGCATGGCAAACAAAGGTCCTGCCTATGGTCTGAGCCGTGAGGTACAGAGCAAGATTGATAAGAAATACGACTCTGAACTGGAGGAAAGGTTGGTGGAGTGGATCGTCGCCCAGTGCGGCTCTGGAGCCAGCCGGCCTGGGCCAGGCAAGACTGAATTCCAAAACTGGCTCAAGGATGGATGTGTAAGTGTTGGGTTTGCAAAAATGTAAATACTGCGTTGTAATTTGCATTGTGTACAATATATTTACAGGGATCTGCTTCTGTGTGTCTAGCTGCTGTGCGAGCTCATCAACAGCCTGTATGGAGCCAACAAGCCCATTAAGAGCATCAAGAGCTCCGGCATGGCATTTAAGCAGATGGAACAAATATCCATGTTCCTCAAAGCTGCAGAAAACTATGGAGTCACCAAAACTGACATGTTTCAGACTGTAGACCTCTTTGAAAGTAAGACAACCAGTAGAACTCATCTGTATTATTACAACACAGTCTTGTTAAGTGTTGCTGATGTACTGCAATATAAGCAGGGAAACAAAGCTCTATTCAGTGGTGGAGAGAACAGGTCACTGTCTCTTCCCTGTATTTGGTGTGTGCTCTGTTCATGTGAGATTGTTGCATGTTTTCAGGCAAGGACCTGGCTGCTGTCCAGAGGACCCTGATGGCTCTGGGTAGCTTGGCTGTCACAAAGAATGACGGGTGTTACAAAGGAGACCCCAACTGGTTCCATAAGTGAGTTTGAGTGTTTCCCCACCCATGTATGAACTAGCCTCTCTGTGAAAAGTTGGTAAAACAAAGGAGGTTTCATGTCAGTGCCGAGGATTGCGATTGCGGACTGAGAGATGTGTGTTTGTATGTGTGCAGGAAGTCCCAAGAGAACAGGAGAGATTTCTCAGAGGAACAGCTGACCGAAGGTAAAAATGTCATCGGCCTGCAAATGGGCACAAATAAAGGAGCATCTCAAGCTGGAATGACAGGCTACGGACGACCCAGGCAGATCATCAACAACAACCCCTGAGTCCGAGCAGTGCTTGAACCCCCTCCTCCTCCGAGACACTCCTTCTTCTGCCCTCTGAAAGGCCAGCGAGGACGGAAAAACTCTGACTCTTACTATGAGGAGAAATGTAACATGACTGTTTTTTAAGACTAAACTGGACCAAAACAGGGACCAAACGAGAACATGTGCACATATACAACGCATACTTCATGTTGAGCACACATACATACATACATACATACCTTTAATGGTAATCAATTAGAGCATTTTACACATAAACTGTAAATAATATTTTTTTCTTAAATGATCATTCCAGTTATTTTGCATGTTTTAACCCACTTTACATTACTGCAAACCATAACATGTTACATTGATTTCTTGTCGTCCAGACATCCAGAGGTTTCAATTCATTTCAGTTCACTATAAAAATGAGACTTATAACTTGCTTGAGAGAAGTAATCGATCCCATTCAACGTTTAGTTTGCTTTATTCTTTATTTTAACAGCTACATTATTGCTGCATGCAGTCAGGAACTCTATCTGTTGATGCATTCAAGGACACTCCGATGTCTGAGATTTGAGAAATTTGCTTTTTGTTTATCTGCCAATGTTGGTCTTCTGACAGCGTAGCTATCAATCCTTGGATGTCAGGGTGTCCTTGAATGCACCACCAAAGGGAAGTTTTGAAAAAGGTATACAGCTATAATGCAACTTTAACTTTAACAAAAAATGAATGATGAAGAGACAATTGAACTAATTGTTAAATGTGATAGATTACAAGTTACAGGTCTCATTTATTGTACCGGAATGAGTTGAAACAAGAACACAGCCTGGAAGGTAATAGTGTGTGGAGTGATGCAACGTTAAGCACAAAACTTGAATTTGACAAGTTACAACAAACAAATCCAAGTAGTCAAGTACATGTAATTTTAGAAAGTGAACTACCTGGTTTTAAAAAGTTTGAAGAAAGTCATCAAATACAGTCATGTGTGTTTTACCTACTCCATAACACAATCTGCAGTTAGATGCTCTCAGTTAACTAATTTCTAATCAAAATGTTGGACATTCTCTTCAGAGTTTAATACATCATATATAATGATGGTGATTTTGAAATAAAGGTCAATTTACCTGTAAAGAAGCCTCTTGTGTGGTGAATAGATTGACTGAGATAGTAGTAGGCTTTGTCCACATGTATTGATAATACTATTGATTGCACACTGTGCAGAAGTCACTGTGCTGTGTGATTCGTCATTGCCTGGTGACACCAGGTAAACAGTAAAAGAGATGAACTAATGTACATAGCAACCCATAATAAACATGTCAGAGTTTCTGCAGGTAACTACAGCACACCTTGCCTTGTTTGCTTTAAACCTGAGCTGTACTCCACACCACACAGAGATAAGCAGATGTGGGGAAAAAGGGAGTGGGAGTGATGATGGGTGGGGACAAAGCCTGGATTTTTCCTGGCTGGGCCTCACCTGGTTGGATGGAACAAGAGAAATAAGGGGGGGAGGTGCGGAGGAGGACTATCACTATCTCCTGCCAAGGTTTTGTTTATACTGTGTTTTTGCTTGAGTACCGACTAAGCTGTTCAGCATGGACTCACTCAGAAAAAGGCCGGAGATGGAGAAGAAAAGCAGGAAGGCGAAGACAGAAGAAGAATAAAGTTTGGTTTGATGAGAGAAAGAGATTATAAAGAAACAACAGGAAGAAGTGGTACTGTCCAGATGGAGTCCAACACAGGAGATTAAGGTGGCTGGGGTCAGAGGGAGTACAGGTCAAGACAGAACAGAGGACTTAAGAAATCAGACAGCATTTCCCAAAAAGGAGTGATCATAGCAGAGGGAGGGCAAACAAAAAGACTTCCTTTTACCCTTCCTTTTTGTTCTTAACTTTGTGTATAGAGTTTTGACACAGAGGAGTAAATTGGTATATTGTCATTTAAATTTAAAACAAATGAAAACACTACAGTAAATAGTTTAAGTAATGGCATATTCTTGTTTGGTATCTTTCATTTTTAGTTCATATAATCTATTATTTTCACAATAAAAGCATTATAAAAATGCTCCTCTTACATGCTTGATCATTGTGCACTCACACTTATGTTGAATAGTTCATAAACACTTTTTACCACACCTAGTTGCCTCTGAGGGAGCAAGATCATTTGCTCTTCATAATGTCCTCAATACTAATACTACTCTACTGTTGATGAAGCTGCAGTACATTTGCCTCTGCTGGACAGCTGCTGTTATCTCAGCTGTAGTTTAGATAATTAGAATTGCCAAAAGTGTTTTATTATTTCAACACTAATATTTATTTCAACGCTAGCAGACTGGTGTGCTTTGGCATAAGATAACTCTTTGAGTCTCACACTACTCAACACATCTGCACAAGTTTATCTCCATGAACAGAACGTGCCAGCTTTTGTGTCCCTGAAAGATATTTTTACACTGGAGCTCTGATTCTTTTTTACTGTTTGTCACCTGATATCTAAGGCAAACATCACTGCAAAACTGTCAAGAAAAAAAAAGATTTCATTGGATTTTCAAGGCAGATCAGACCACTGTACACTTTTCTCTCGTTCATACTTTGCAAGTAAAGAGTACTTACTCAGTAAATACAAAGAAAAGGTACAGTCTAAGTCAATAAAACAGAGCAGATTTAAAAAAAATCTGTTTGAATAAATGTTTGATTGATCTGATGAAAGTGTTGTTTGATCACCGCTCAGGAGACAAATATTGATGTGGTGAGAGATGTGATTCCTGTATCATTAACTGTGTCAGGAACACTGATGAATTATATTTCATCATCTGTTGACTAACTGGGCTAACAACCTGTAGCATATATAATGTACTCCCTGACTTAGCAACCTTATCAGCTATTGTTTGTTTCTATGTAGTGAAGCGCAACTCATTAATGATTAATTTATGAATCAGTCAAGTAACTCATGATGAGTTAAGGATTCGTTTATTATTAATTGATCATTTTAGTAACTCTGAGTAAAAATGGTGCCTTGAAAGACTTACTGAGTTGTTAGAGAGCTGTGAATGATTTCAGAATTATTGAAGCTGGTTTGTAGCAAGAAGCTTCCTGAGTCTGGGGGGACAAACATGAGAGAAGAAAACTCATTTTTATGTGCAGGTATCCTTGAGCAAGGCACTTAATTCCTTAAAGCACTGCAGTGGCTCCACTCAGTAAAACACTGTGGTTGTATTCGTTCACTGAGGTTGTATTAATGTGTAAATTTGAGGCAAAATTTGACACCACTTGACTTTGAGGTTGAGCTTTCAGGTAGAACTGATAACTAATAATTGACCCCTGACCTGCCAGGAAATTAATGAAACTGAAAAACACATTTGTTACATTTGAAATATTCCACAAGCAAGCTAAAACTCCCCTTTTTTCATCCTTATCTCACAGTCTCGATCTTTTAAACATTTCTGCAGCTAATTTTTAGCAGAGCAGCGGCGCCCCGGCATTTTTGACACAGGCGCTATTTTTTCTCATTCCATCAGGGTTTTAAGGAAAGTGTGGAAACACCAACAAACTGCTGGCCTCACTGCAGTGGAATGCACTTTGCTGCCATACAGGGGCATAACTGGGGCAACGATTAGCCTTGAGGTTGAAGAGGTGGCCTTATGACTGGAGAGACGGCAGTTTGAATCCTTCGACTGTGAAAATGTGAATGGGGAAGCTCACCTCCTCCTCCTTCAACAGCTACCACTGTGCTGTTGAGCAAGGCTAGGGGGTGGACCTCACTGCTCCAGCGGCTCCAGTAGACAGCTTCTCAAGAGGAAGAATACAATGTTGTATACTTGAAAACAAAGGATATAGGAGACCAATGAATGTACCATATCAGGCACATGATGGGCCCCTGATGTGTAACTTCTGAGTCATAGTTCGAGGCCTAAATTTGAACCAGTCAAGCTGAACTAAAGGAGCCAGGTCCAGACCTCAAGACTCAAGTAAGTGGAATGGCCTTTCAGTCTGATTATCAGGCTAGAACTAATGCCACAGTTAGTAAAGTTGGTAAGACGGGACACTGATGAAAGCATCTCAGTGACGTGGTGGAAAAAGTTGTTGCCGGCTACTGCAGAGATCTGGCTTCAGTCTCTGGTGGTGGTGTTTCTGGTGAGACTGTCCTCTCAAGAAGAACGACGGCATCAGTCGTTCCAGCAAGTGCCCCAAAATGACACGCTTACATTCAAGTGACACAGCCCCCTAGTGGCTGTAGCACTTATGATGGGAGCATTTTCCTTCAGGAGCAAAAGAGATTTCTTCAATAACCCAAAGAGGAGTTATGGATTTAAGTGCTTTCCCAAGAGCAGATCAATTGCACTATTACAATTGACATTGTTTGCAGGTTTAAATGTCACACATCTTGAGATAAACCTGTTTCATTTTGACAACAATAATCTGTTATAGATACCTTTCCACAGATGAGAAGGGGAAAAGGCAGCTTGTCCTACTGAAGATTTTGCTCTGAACTACATATAAACAGCAAAAATCCAGCTTCTTACTGTAAGGGTGCAGACATGAATTGGCAGCAAAAGCAATGTTAGGCTGCTTTGGTTTGTATGCAGCAGGATGATGTCAGCCCAAGGTCGTTAAGTGACACCAGGAAAGGCTGCAGTCAAGAACTGATTGCCCTGGGTGAGAGGCTAGGGAAGTAAAGGACAGCCCGACCCTGACCTGAGACCTGCTGAATTAGCTTTAGGAACAAGACAATTATCGAGAGGTGCAGCGCACAAATCAATGGGTATAAATTGATCAATGGGTTTAAATGACCCGGAATTTTTCTGCACAGTTCGAGTGAGGCAGAGACGGTGTTACACGAGCCTTAATGCAGGTAACACACCTCATTTTGCAGCAAATTATGAACCAGATAGGTTGTAATTTTGGCACCTTAAGCACTGCCAAATTACCTTCCAAAGAGGTTTCATGGAGGTGTAATTTGCAGTGGAGATCCTCAATACATGAGAGGGGTTTTCAAAACAGTGACAAGCAACTGTGTTTATGAAATAGAGAAGCACTCAGCTGGAGACTGCAGGTTTGGAGACTGGTTAATGCATGGATGTCACATCAGATAAGATAAAAACTGCCTCCAGGCTGAGGTCAACATGAAGACTGAATATGTGTGTGTGAATGACTCATAGGCATGAATATGGTTGATGTGGAACCACAGAGGAAGGTGCTGTGGTATGACTGCATGCGTCGTTAGTTCAAAAAGGTAGGTCACAGGAGTATCAGGTGTAAATGGTGGGTAATCTGAGTCAGGAAGCAGGCGTTTCCTCTCAAAGCTGTTGGTTTTGAGGCCAAATATTGAGATCTGAACCCTCCATTCAAACGCCATGAGAGGATGGCAAAGCTGTTCAGGCAGCGTGACAAGTTGAAAGCTCAGAACGTGCAATCCTCAAAGCTCACCTTGAGGAAATGCTGCCTCGCTTTAAACCGTCGTTCAGATTTTTCTGTAGCCTGCCAAAACCCCCAGTTTCATTTCAGCACTGTGTGCTGCTGCAATTTATCACCTAATCAACCAATCATGACAGTCTTGCACCTTAGTGTCTGATGATAGCTGCTGCAGGGAAGCTGTAAAGTGCTTTGTGCAGAGGAGGAGGAGTTCCTCAGTGAAAGTGATGTGGCCTTTTGTCTGTATATGAATCCTAGAGTCACAGTCATGTAAAATCATGTGCCAGATAACGTTCTTGCTGTTGATTTATAAAAATGCCTCTTTCAGAAACAGGTACAAAAGTTGACATTTTATAACACTTAATTGAAACTGAACTATTAGGAATATAAGGGTGCAATGATTCACAACACTCTTTTACTGCGAGTGATTTTTTATTGTAATATTCATGTTTATAGAATTGTAATCATTGAGACTTTGCAAAGAAACAGTGGAGATGTACTTGAGGTGTCAGTCCATCATATTCTGTATGTAATAAAGCTAAAATTAAACAACTAAAAATCTCTTTACTGCATTAGACTGTGTTCATGAGGGCCCTCTCCTGGCTGATACTGGTTACTACCGCAGGCAGAAACATTTCAAACACCTAATAAAAAACCTCCCGCTCTCTTGGCGACAGCCAGTGCAGATGACTGTTGTGAAATACCTGCTCTGCTGCTAAGCATAAAAACAAAGGCTGCAAACTTTCATTACGGGTTTGGGGGTTTTCTAAACTTCTGCTTTTATCACGACAACAACTTCTGTATTTCATTTCCTCCGAAAATGCTATAATCTGATTGTGAAGTCGAAACATGTGATGGATTTATTTTAACTTTTGACCAAGAAATGCAACATCACAAGGGCCACAGCACATGGAGCTGGCACAAATATGCAGTTAAATACCTGACCATTTATAAAATCATGACATCTGAGGGCCATCGTACCAAATGACGAGTCACATTACATCAAAGAAACTGAACCCCATGAGCGACATTTGACTAATTTAGACTGGAAAGCCACTTATTTTCAAACAAGTAAATTAGATTTTTTGGAATATTTTATCACAGAGGCCATCAAGTCAAAGAACTAAATCAACAGTGGACCAGACTTGTGTATAGCTACTCACAGTATGTGGACAGTTTTCTCTGATGCTTAATGCTTAATAGCTTGTGTCACTGCTGAAGTGGTTAATGAGTTGGCACTTCAGTATACGATCAGTGTCCCTGCTGAGTGACTGTGCTGCGTTATTAGATACACTACAAAACCTTTACTATCTGCAGCATGTGACATACAGGCAGCCACTGCACCATTTATCACATTTATGACAAACCCTGACCCCACAGGTTCGTACATAAAGCAACACCTTGATAGGCGAGAATGTGTATCTAGCGTGTTTTTAATGTTTTTTTTTCTTCTTGGTTCATACAGGCCCTCTCCCCAGTCATCATGCTACTTTAATACTGATGGTGGCACTCGTTTGAAAGCAATAGAAGCTTCACGGAATACAGGAGATACCAAACTCTCATCTTTACTGATTTTTCAGTTTCAAAGACACCCTTCAGATGCTAAGTGGTGCAGACTCCCGACACTGCCAAGCTTGTGAATATTGAAATAAAGCCAAATTTCAAACAGGTCAACAGAGCAGGAACACCACACAACTTGCCGGTGAGGCCTCTGCTTGTGGTAATGCCTGTTGGGATTAGAAAGTTATCATTTCCCATTTCCAAACTGTGTGCTGACAAAGCAGTCAGATATTCATCTATAGTTTACATGGCCAGTTTTAAAAACATTAATCGACAATTTAGATTTGGATCACTGGCAGTCTAAACATATATGGTTTAGATGGAAAGTGTCCATTAGTTTTGCGCTGAGCTAAGTGTGTTGTTCTTCACACTCAGCCGACAGTCTGCAGCACGGGCCTCCAGATGGAGCAACTATTTTAGCTACACTGGGACAGTTTTGGGTCACAGTTAAAATTAATGAGAGCAACATCAAAAGTGAGCGAATGGTTTATTAACTAAAATATTTTACAACTGGCCAGCAATCATATACACTCCAGCACACCCAACTAAATGTTTAATGAGGACGTTTTAACATAAGTCTACATTGCTTCCGAGTGCTATTGGTGAATTATTACAACATTAGAGATGTTAAATTGGTGAAATTAATTAGGCAAAAGGAACTCTCTGGATAAAAGAGAGAAGGCGTGGAACAAGCAGTGAGCCTTGTTAGTGGCTTTTTCAGATTAGTTCTGTGATCAAATGTTTCCCTCTGCTGGTGAGCGTGTAACACACAGTGCTGCAAATCACAACCACAAATGAGTTTTGTGCATCCTCACCTTTCCTTTAAAATTCAAATCGGTCACTCATCACAAGTGACAGATGTTGGTAATGATCAGAAATAGAAAAGATTTCTCCCAACACATGATTAGATCCTTGTTTTCTTTTTTATTGGAATGCTTTACCTCAATAAACGTGACAACGAGCCAAAACAGTGCAAATACTGTATCGCACCAAACACAGACTCCCACAATCTGAACCCCCCTTCAAAACATCCTTTTCTCAAGCTTCACACATCTTATATACATCTGGGGTCACTTCTAGACACTCATACGTCCAACTTACACAATCCAGTACCAGCCACACTGTACACAACCGTCCCCATGAACACTTAAGGCACACACACATACACCATTTATATTTAAACACAGCACGCAGGTGTGCAGAGCTTAAGACAGCAGT